>NW_004955475.1:11379377-11435816 GCF_000276665.1 Chinchilla lanigera
TCTCTCTCTCTCTTTCTTTCTTTCTTTCAACTGGGAATTGAATCCAGGGCCTTTACACTGAGCTTCATCCCCAGGCCCCTCTCCCTTTATTTTTGAGTCCCTTTAAATTGCCCAGGTGAGACTCGAACTTGCGGTGCTCCTGCCTCATCCTCCTAAAGTGCTAGGATGAAGGCATGTACTACCAGCACTTGTCATCAAGCTCTTGAACAGGGATGTCTTGAGTTCTTGGCTTCACCACTCCCCCGGGGGAAGGTTCCTGAAAGGGTGGATCACCCCGTTCCAACATGGGTCTGTCCAGCCCTCGACCTTCTGTCCTCTAGCCTCTCTCACAAGAGATGATAAGTGTGACAGATTTGAGCTGGCTGGGGTGTGGGACAGGAAAAAGTGCTCTAGCAGTGGGAGGACCAAAGTGTCAGCGGCAGCTCTACCTTCAGATTGCTGGGAACCTTGGTCATTTCATTGTTTATTCACTGCATCCACAAGGTGTTCAGAGTAGCGGGGGAGAACCAAACCAATGAACAATTACACTGACCATAAAACAAGCCACACATCTAGGCGATCCAAAAATACTTGCTCAGTAATTAAACATAGTAATTTAAAATAAGGCAGAGATTTTGCGGTCACTGATGCGTTCCAAAGGCCTAGAACAGTGCCTGACATGCAGTAGGTGCTCAGTCACATACTGATGAGTGACAGAGAAATGCCCTGTTTTGTGGGCACAGAGCCAGGCACCTGACATCTTCAGAATGCACCATGAAGTGGACATTACCTGGGCAGACTGGGTCAGATAGAAGGTGATATAGGCAGAGGCAACAATCTTACTTCTCCAGCCCTCAGTTCTCTCCTGTAAGAAGAAAGGGTAGGGTTGAATCTATAATCTCTCAGATTCTTCTAGAAATAAGGTTCTTTCCTTCCAGAAATGAACCCACTTACCCAGGTTAGGACCTGACCAGTGCTAGTTATGTCACCACATGGCAGAAAGGCGGGGGAAGCGCGAGCTCTTTGTCTGGTGTCCCTTTTTTTTTCCAGTACTAGGGAACCAAACCCAGGGAAAGTCTACCACAGAACTCCATCCTTAGTCCCTTTTTAAATTTTGAGACCGGGTCTTACTAAGTTACCCAGGTGGGGCTTGAACTTGCGATCCTCTTGCCTCAGCCTTCCAAAGTGCTGGAATTATTGGTGTGTGCCACCGCGCTCAGTTCAAGTGTCCCTTCTTATAATGGAACTAATCCTATCATGAGGGCGCTACCGTCATAACCTAATCACCTCCCAGTGCCATCACACTAGGGATTAGGTCTTCCAGCAGAAGAATTTGGAGGGGACACAGAGGCACAGACATTCAGTCCGTAACATGTAGAGTCCCTAGTTCCGAGAAATCCCATCTGGTTTCCACAGCTTCCCTTCGCCCTTTTATCGTCTGCCGCTTAACTTGATCATTCAATTTTGAGACTATGCACTGCCTCGGTCCCCCAGCTCCATGACTTGACCTGCCACGCCTTGCACGCAACTGCTTGTTGCATTCCAGCCTGGAGACAATATCTCGGGCACCTGCTTGGCCCATAGATTTCTAGGACTACTTTCCAGTAGTCTTCCTAAGTTAACACAAGATTCCTGGAGGCAGGGCTGTCTATCTTATTCCTCTCTTTGTCCTTGGTGGTCATTCATTTCTCAAAGGCTAAATGTCCACTCTCCACCAGGCCTGACGCTGGGTGCCAGGGTAGCCGAAGGAAGGCCAAAGATGGTCTCATATATTTTAGTAGACTCAGAGCAACAGGAAAGTCCAGTAACATGAGATTGGCTAATTGATTTGGGAGCTAGGCCAGTGGAAATATTTGTGAAAATGGCTGGCCAGAGGCAGGGTGTGCCTATGCCTAGGGCAGATAAGGGCAGAAATCAGCTGGTAGATGCTGAAAGCTGAGTTCAGGAGACATGGGGAGAAGTGAAGAAAGAGACGAGCATTGTCTGCTTTTTGCAAAAATGAGCACATGAAAGGGGAAGTAACAGTTATGGTCCTGGTGAAAACGGTATTTCCACTTGCTGCCTAAAACAATAGGCTCTGGGAATGTAGTTCTGAGAAGTGGGTGATGTCATGGGAATGATACTAAACTAAACCTCTAGCCCTCACATTCCATGACCCTTTGACCCAGCCTTTGGTCTCAGCTCTACTTTTCACTCACTTCCAGACCCTAGCTGAGTCCATTCCCCTGGCCCAGCCTCGGTTCCTTTCTCTCTGCTGTGGCAGGATGTGGAGAGGGCTGATGTATGAGGAGCTTGGGCTCAGGAACTGCCCGCTTCCTCTGAGCTCCAGCCATTCTTGACGTGTGACAAGAGCAGGAGCACAGATCGAGAAGGTTCTACTGGAAGTCGAGACTCTCGAATCAGCGAGGCCTGGGAGGAGACTGTGGCAGTAGTGCCCATGGGAATAGAGTGGGAGACGACCTGAGCCAGGGGCTGGCAGGTTGGTGAGCTGTTGGGGAGGAAATGGAACTGACAGATGGTGGCATTGAAGGAGGAGGAGGCACCAAAGAGGATGGAGGTTTTGCTTCAGGAAAACCTTGATGGAGGCCTGAATGAGGAATCTTGGGACTGAGGCCCAGCCTGCCAGCAAACTGCTATGTGCTTTACACAAGTCCTTGCCCCTTTCTGGGCCTCGCTTGCCAAACATGCACAGTAAAGGGATGGCTCTGATGCTCGTGAACTCCTTCCCTAACCTGTGACAGCTACGCGTTAGGGAGGACTTCGAGTTTCCCAATCCCTCTTTTGTTAGAATTTTGTAGGAAAGTTCCAGGCTCTTAAATGGGAAGCCCGGGGCCATGGTGGATGTTGTAACTGTAGTGGCTGCGGGAGGGCAGCACGAGGGGCCACCAGGAGAGGATCTGGGGACTCTCATGAGGGGATAGCCAAGGACGGACAGACAGTGAAAAGAAGCTTGCTTCTAGACCCAGGAAAGCCTGGCCTTGGCAGTATTGTAAAGAAGACAGTATTGTAAAGGAGACAGGTCCTCAAAGAATCCAAATGGTATGGCATTGTGTGTGGTGTCAGGGAGATGGGGGTATAGCTCAGTAGTGAAATGCTTGCCTAGCATGCAGGAGGCCCTGGGTTCAATCCCTAGCACAAGGAAAGAAAGAGAAAGGAAGAAAGGAAGAAAGGAAGAAAAGGAAGAAAAGGAAGAAAAGAAAGGAAGGAAGGAAGGAAGGAAAGAAAGAAAGAAAGAAAGAAAGAAAGAAAGAAAGAAAGAAAGAAAGGCCCTCTTTTTTACATACAGTATTAGAAGAACTTAGCTGGAAGTAGGTGTTACCCTAGAATTTGGATAAATGAGCTCTGAGCCTTGCTCTACTGAAGCCTTTATTATGGATAATCATACTTACTGAGTACCGCCAGTGTCCTCCAGCTGGACCTAAGCACATTATCTGTGCTCATTAACTCCTTTCCTCCTCACAGAAGCCCATATTTTACTGAAGGGGAGACACGCACAGAGAGGCTAAGTAGGGTGCCTGTGTCACACAGCAAATGGGCAGAGGACCAGACAAACCTGCCTCCAGAGCATTAAACATAGTGCTGTTGCATAGTCTGTGGCTGTCACCAGTAGAATTGCAACCATTTTCAAGTCATATTGCAGTTGGTGCAAGTACCTCAAAAAATCATCTCTGTTCATCACTATGTACTTCAAAAGCATGGCAGTCATTTGACTCACTGCTGGATCTTGTTATACTGAATGGATTAATCAAGAAACACCTATGGCTACATCGGAAATTGCTTTTCAGTATTCGGTAATCAGTCTCCATTGTAATACTAGGTAATTTAATGAATGGAAATGCATTTTTGTCTGAGAAAGGGTTGATCAGCAGCACGGGGCTGCAGGGTGGTGGGGGCTGGAAGGCCTTAGAAAGCTCACCTGAGCGCTGGTAGTGGTGCCAGTGCACCTCCGCGACAGGCACCTCACTCTGTACTCTCACCTCACCCTCATGGCTCCAGGAACTGGACTGATGCTCCCACTAGATAGATGGTGAGACGGGGCTTGCTAGGAGGGGAACCTCAGCTACAGTCACCAGCCAGTGGCCAAGCTGAGACGTGCATCTGGGTCTGTCCGACCAGAGTCCAGTGTGTAACCATCGCAGCTCTCTGTCTTCTCTGGAAGATGAGTGCCGCCCTTACAGACAGCTCCCTTGAATATAAATGACCCACTTAGGGCAAAGGGCACCTGAATGGACACTAGGTGACACCACTTTCTCCCCCTGGCTGTAGTTCTTTGTATTTTTCTTATTGGTACATGTTTGCTGTACATAATGATTACATTCCTTGTAGGGAATTGGTGCATGTATTAACCCATCTCAGTTCTTTGTTTCTCCTTCCCTCTACCCCCTTTACTGTGCCAACATCAGATTCATTTATTTATCTTAGATCATATAAAGTTATCATATATATGGATTAAGAACAGACTAATAGACTAAAAAACGTATGAAACATGTAAGAGAAGAGAATTGTACTAAGTCAAGGTATACTTTTGGATACGCTGTGCTGGGTTACATGAGCTTTTTCTCTCTCTTTTTTCTTATCCTCTGTATTTTATTTTGTACTTCATATTAAGCTTTTCATATAAAAGAAAGCATGCAATATTTAAGCTCATGAGTCTGATTTACTTCACTAAGTGTTATGTTTTCACAATACATCCATTTTCTTACAAATGACTTAAGTTTATTATTCTTTATGGCAGAGTAGTACTCCACCATGCATAAATACCACATTTTCTTTTTTGTTTGTTTGTTTGTTTTTTCCGGTACCGGGAATCAAACTCACAACATCGCACTTGCCAGGCAGGCACTGTGCCACTGAGCTAAATCCCCAGCCCTGATACCACATTTTCTTTAACCATTCATCTGTTGATAGACATGTAGGCTGCTTCCAAGATTTAGCTCTTACGAATTGTGCTGCTATAAACATGGGTATGTATACATCACTGTGGTATGATTTTTTTTTAACTCTTTTGGGAAATACACAAAAGACAAATAGCTGGGTCAAATGGAATTTCTATTTTTAGTTTTTGAGGAATCACCGTACTGATTTCCACAGTGCTTGTGTCAGTTTACTCTCCTCCAACAATGAAGGTGGCTTCCTTTCTCCCCACAGCCTAACCAGCATTTGTTATTGGTTTGTTGCTTCATGATAGCTATTCTTTGTGGAGTGAGATGGGATCTCAGTGTTGTTTTAATTTACATTTCTTGAATAGCCAGGAATGTTGAATTTTTTTCATATATTTATTGGCCATTTATACTTCATCTGAGAAATGTCTATTGATTTCAGATGCCCATTTTTGGATTGGGTCTTTATATTGGGGGTATCTAATTTTTTTGAGTTCTTTATATATTCTAGATATTAGTCTTTTGTCTGAATAATAACTGGCAAACATTCTTTCCCTGCCCTGTGGGTTGTCTCTTCACTCTATTGGTTTCCTTTGCTGTACAGAAGACTTTTAATTTGATGTGATTGCATTTGTTGATTCTTGGTATTACTTCTTGTACAACTGAGGTTTTGTTCAGAATGTCGTTGCCTATACCTGTCTTCAAGAGTTTTACCTATGCTGTCTTCCAGCAGATTAAGTGTTCCCGTTCTAATGTTTAGATCTTTGATACATTTTGGTTTTAATTTAGTACATGGTGAGAAATATGGGCCTAGGTTCAACTTTAAGCATGTAGATAGCCAGTTTCCCCAGCACCACTTGTTAAAGAGGCTATCTTTCCTCCAGGGAAAAGATTTGGCCCCTTTGTCAAAGGTAACATAGCTGAGTGTGCCTGGAATTCTTTCGCCATCCTATGTGCTTTTCTGATGGAGATCACTGTTCCATTGATCCTCAAGTCTGTTTTTTTTTTTTTACCAATACCATGCTGTTTTTATCACTGTAGCTTTGTAGTGTAACTTGAAGTCCAGAATTGTGATGTCCCTGCCTTGCCCTTGTTAGCCAGCATTGCTTTTGCTATTCTAGAGGGGACACCACTTTTTTGGCCCAGTGCATCTCCAGACCTAGAGTATGAACTGAAGGCTCTTTAACATAGCAGGCAGCATTGGAGAGTGGTGCCAGATTTGATAGTTAGCAGCCAGCCACGTGCCTGAGTTCACATCCCATCTCTGCCACTTACTGCTCCCGCACACTCAGATCGTCTTCATGGCTTGATGCCTCAGTTGCCTCAAGCGTAAAATGAGGATAGTAAGGATACTGTTAAGGTAGTCCTGGAGAGTCCATGAGATGATCCACACAAAGCCTTAAGCACCACACCTGGTGCTGTGGCATGAGCCATTGCCATTATATTTTCCCAAGACAATGAGACACAAGGTGACCCAGGGCTTCTAGAAGACCTTTGGGAGATACTGACCCTTCCTCATCTGTTGTCTGGGTCTCCCCTGCTCCAAATCCTGATGTGGTAGAACAGTGGAAACTGGCATTTAAATGTGTAGTTCACATATCTGGCTGCGTGTTGGGATCATCTGGTGAGCTTTTAAAATGGTAGTGCCAAGGCTTTAACTCCAGGCTAATGGAATCTGACTCCAGGACTGGGGATTGAGTAGAAATATTTTTTCCAAAGCTCCTCAAGAGAGTCTACTGTGAGGACAGAACTGAGAACCTTAGCCTCCAAAGGAAACAGACCAGTGTGCTGCTCTTGGGAGACAGTGAGGAAGGAGGCAGAAACCTGGAGACCATGCCTCCACTCCGCAGACAGGGTGAAAAGGAACAGAAGCCCAGGTGTGTATAGAGAGAGGTTTATATTTGTAACCCCATGGAAAAGTGATTGCAACTGTAATGAGTTAATTCCAATCTACCACCTTCAGTGCAATCCATGGTGTAAATAAAGACACACTAATATATCCAAAATGGTGGGGAGTCAAGGGGGTCCTGAGTCCGGCCGCAATGATGGCTCTCCAGAACAAAGGCCCATACCCAGGACCGAACCGGGATTTTATTCATTTGTGAAGAAGCGGGTGGCTGGAGGATGAGTGACGGTGAGAGCGGCGGGAAGTAGGTGAGTGCCATGAGCTGGGCTAGGTAGGAGGCCTGAAATCGCCTCTGCAATGCGCAGAGAGAAGGCTACGCAGAAAGAGTAATCTGCATAACACACTGAGGTAGTACCTCATGTTCTGGGGTCAGTGCTTCGGCTCTGATAAGTAATCTTTCAAGTCCCAGGAAGTCATAGCCTTTATCTCGAGGCTCAGGCTTGATCCCAGCCAACAGCATGGAGCATTGGCTCGCACATCCCGCCTCATCCCGGCTCACTCGGCTCACTCGTGGGAACAACTGGGACGGGGGCCGAGGAAACACGTCTGCTGTCTTTAAAGACTACCATCAGCACCTCGGCTAGATGGACCAATATGCATTGCTTAAAGCCAATTGAAAGGATGAGGAAAGGGTCCTAGCCAGCTGCATACATATCAGTACATGGAAATAGGGTCAGGCTCAGCCAAAATGGAAACAATTGCTCCTCCTTCAAGGAGAGTTGCCCAGGTGGTCCTCCACAGGTGTGCACAGGGAGAAGGAGGAGCTGGAGCCTGCAGGAAGTGCTATGCAACAGCCACTAGGGCCACAGCCTAAGTAGGATTTGTGCAGAAGGAAATGGGTGAGGGCAAAATGAGGATGTGCTTGTAGCCTCTGTCTGCACCGTGGTGTGGCAGTTCCTGAGGAGTTGGTAGCATCTCGTGAGGAACATGGGAGACAGTTTGTTCCTTCCTGCCCGTGGTACGCACACACTGGCCCCTGTCCGCCCACTCTCACGCTCACACCTAGAAGCCACCCCCACCCAACCCAGTAGAGCATCCTCCCTTGGATCTAAGTGAATTTGGGGTGGCCAAAGCAGGATGACACAGGGTGGGGGGCACCAGTTCCCAAGGGTGCTGCCATTTGCTCTAACAGAAGATGGCAGCCAACTGGGAACTGGGTGGGGTGGCAGTGGTTCTTTTCATTGTGTCAAGAAATGAAACTAGCTGGGCATGCTGGAACGTGGCACGCCCGTAATTCCAACACTGTGGAGGCTGAGGCAGGGGGATCGTTACAAGTTCGAGACCAGCCTGAGCTACAAAGTGAGCTCAAGGCCAACCTGAACTGCAGAGCAAGACCCTGTCTCAAAAAGGCAAAAAAGAAGGGAAACTATGGCCTAAAGGAGAGGAAGAAAGTGGCTTGCTCACAGTGACACAGGACTCCTGGTCCAGTGCTCTTTGTCTCACATAACCTGAGCCTTTAGCTTTGGCTCCCAGTTTGCCAGCGTCAGGAAATTGGCCCACTTCCCATGACAGCCCTGCAGCTGTGACAGGTCTCCTGAATCACCCAGCAGAGATCTTGAATCAGCTGCTCTGAGAGATCCTCACTCAAGCCTCCATCTCTGAGTGTGGATCGAGTGGAGGTGTGGGGTGCTTGCTTTTGCATTCATGCTGCCTTTTCCCCACGTTTTACTCTAGGATGCCTCTGGGCCAGGTGAGCGGCTCCTTGCTCCCCACCCCCACAGCGGAGACTATGACTTTAAGAGAGGACGAGTCAGAGCCACGGGGATCAGTTTCAAGCAGCCCTCAGAAGGCAAATCTGGAATGAATTTAGGAAGAAAAAGAAGGGGTTAGCTTTGGTCCTGCCTCCTTTCCCTTCTCTCATTTGCTCGTCCCTCTTCTGGCCTACCTCTGGAAATTCGGTTAACTTGGCCAGAAGGTTCCGAGCCCCGGGCTTCCCCTAGCAACCTTGTCGATCCCTCCCCAGCCTTGGAGCACACTCTTGGAGGACAGCTATGCAAGTGGCTGGAATGAGTAGGTATGTAGTCTGTCATTTAACCTTCTCCTCGTCAAGGAGGCCTGGCTCGTGTACAACCCAGACCTGGTGGGAGGTGGGAAGGGGCCTCCAGGGCCTCCAAGAACCTTGATAACTGAGGCAGGAAGGAGAAGGTAGGTGGGCCTTGGTGACCCCACCAGGGTCTCTGTGTTTCGGTTCAGAGAGGCCTGGTCTGTGTGGCCTGGCCCACTGCTACCCTTGTGAGTTGCCTATCAACTAACTCCCCGTGGGTGAGAGTTTGGGAGTGTGGAGTGTTGAGCTGGCTGCTGCTGCTGCTGCTGGAGGAACTGAGGCCTGCGGGGGTGTGCTAGGAATCCCATGAGAAAAGCAGATGGCAGTGTGTACAGCACTCGCCATCTGTCTGTGCATAACACCCTAGGCTTCAGTCTGTTTGAACCGCACACGAAACGGGCCAGGGGCTACTCAAGGTCTTCTTTTGTTTTCGTGGTGCTGAGGGTCCAACATAGGGCTTTATGAATGCTAGGCAGCACTCTACCACTGAGCTACACTCTCAACTCCAAGGCTACTACCGAGCCGAAAGAGGGAAGCATGGAAGAAGAGGTAGAGAAGACAAACGAGGCTGGTGACAGAGATTCGAGGAGAGCTCGGGATTTCTGTGAGGTCCAGGTTCAGGGTTCATTAATGTACTTATTTATGTACTTATTAAACAAATATCTGTGAGATGTAGCACTGGTGCATGTGTAGAGGGTAGAAATAGTGTGGAGGCAGATCCTTGCACTTGACCTCTTCCAGAACTCTGCTCCTCCCTCCCCTCCACCCCCAGCTTGTTTAAGAAGGGAAGACGCATTAGCTTTCAAGGGTACCAGGTGATCTGATGAGGACACGGTAAGCGCTGACCTTATTGGCACTAGCGTGGCTATGTCTCACTTAACAACAGTCTCTCTCGAAAGAGACGTGGGCCTGGGCCCCAAACATTAATTCGGCCTATGGGAAGGGTTCTGAAGTTCAGGAACCTCTAGGAATCAACGAGTTCAGGATGAATCTTTTCAGACCAAAGAGGCGGCTCAGCCTTCTCTGGACATTGAGAGTAGAGCCAGATCCCTGATTGGACCTTCAGTGTTATATTTGTACAAGTAATGTTTGGATTTGTTAAAAAAAAATAGAAAAAGAAAAGACCTCTGAAGACCATGTTCTTGGTGACTTAAGCCATTTGTCACAACTTGGGCAGGAGGAACGCTGGGATCCCAGCACCTGGACTAGTGAGGAAGGGGTGGATTGGGAATACTGGCTTTTGGTTGGTCTTTAGGGTACGGAAAGCTTAGACTTGGCGCACACAGGCTACTGTGTGTGTGTGTGTGTGTGTGTGTGTGTGTGTGTGTGATATAGCAGCTAGGCCCCCACAAACAAAGCCTGGCAAAAACAAGACAGGAACTGGGTGCAGTGGCTTGTGCCTGTAACTCTAGCTACTCAGGAGGAGGCGGGCAACTTAGCAAGACCCCGTCTCAAAAAATAAAGGGCTAAGGATACAGCTTAGTTGTAGAGTGCTTTGTTTAACATACATAAAGTCCTGGGCAGGGAGTCTAACGTTATCCAAGCAGGCCTGGAATTCAGATTCAGGACTGGACTCTTACAAGTGGCAGCCTGCGCGAGGGCCCAGTGAATATAGCTCAAGAGCAATGAGTCCAACGCTGGGGCCTGCTCACTTCTCACTATGCTGGGGCGTGGGGGCAGGGAGAAGACGGTTGAGCTACATGACTTCAGCTGACAGGGGCAGGCAGGACTGACAGGGACTTCAGCACCCTACTTAAAAACAAACCCTCTTAGAGCATCTGTCTCCCACTGTGCCCTGGGCATTTGGACTTGCACTCGGCTTATCTGAGTTTTTATTTCTGAGCCTAGGAAGGAGATGGGAAGTAGTTTGTGGTTTCCCAAGGCAATGGCAGTGACATTTTGCTGACTTCTCCTTGTCCACCCTCCTAGTCCCACTGTGGTTCCTGCCTCCTCATGGAGGCGTATCTCCAAGCTAAATCTTCTGTTCTTGCAGGGAGGCCTGCTGCCCTTGCAGTGCCCTGCCCTCCCTGGCCAGCCCCAGGCGCTCCTGTCATTCCTTTGCACAATGAAGCAGCTCCCCCAAGCAAGTGGTTCAGCCATGTGGCAGAGAGGGCAGGCAAGAAAAATGTGTGTGTGTGTGTGTGTGTGTGTGTGTGTGTGTGTGTGTGTGTCCGGAAGGGCACATGGCTGCCAGCACACTAGAGAAAAAATAAGGAGCCCGGCCGTGCCATCTAGGATGACTTCATGGAAGAAGCTCAGTAAAGTTGTTCTGTCTCCCTTCTGAGGGGGCGTTTTGCAAAGTGCTTTGTTTCCTCTCCATTTTCTCTGCAAGTCTGATTGTTTGAGGGGAGCAGATTTTGTGTACTATCGTTTTTTAAGTAGAGAAAGCCACCCCTTAAACATAAAGCCATGCCATAAATATAAAATACCCCCTTAAACTTCAAGTCCAGTAAAAAGATCCAAGTGAATGAGGCTCTGCCCAAGAATGGGAAAATGTCCACCCATATCTCCCCTTAATTAGAAAAATGACCTGCCCAGTAGTGAGTCCTGCCAGCGCATAGCACCATCCCTAGTCACGGAGCCAGGACAACGGGTGAGAAGTGACAGTAGCTATAATGAAGAAAAGACGTCACAGGACTCGGATTCTTGATGCCAGTAGCTGTTAGACCACTTTGCCCCTCTTGTGTCATAGATAATGCATTGATCAGTATAGCTGGAGCTCCTCTGTGCATTCTGATGAGTGGGATCTTGGCAGGGCACACTTCAATCAAACCCAGTTCTTTGCCTAGTCTGGGATTCTGTCTTCTTGAAGAATGCACACATAAATACATTGTGTAAAGTGCACTGATTATAAATGTATAGCTCAACGAGGTTTTACATATGTGCGCATCCAAGCCGTACAGCATCTGCACGCCCAGAAGCCTCACTTTCCTCCTTCCATTTGGAGCCTTTTTATTACACGGGCCAAGTGCTACAATCCAATGTTTGAGGTCAGTGCTGTGCAGGTAAACATTTAAGCAATCAATTTGAGTGTGCATAAGGGGCTGCCCTGCCTTATAACATCTGACAATTTTTGTGGTATAAATGGTTCTGCTATGGTTGATTTCAAGCTACCACCAGTTTAACAACTGGCTTCAAAACTTTGAAGAATGGACAACTGGCTGCAGTGAGCTGGGGCAAACCGGATCTAGCACGCTGCTTGCTGTTGCGATGAGGGGTCTGAGACGGCCAAGTCTGCCGAGCCCCACAGTGCAGCCGTGTGGGGCGCAGGATGAGGGTCTCTCATCCGCTCTCAGGGAAGCCTCCTCAGTGAAGCTGCAATCGTTCACAAGACCCAAACTGGCCTCCAACTTCTTTCATCACTGCAGCAGATACCGTGTCCCTACCTTAGTTTTTTTTGTTGTTTTGGGGGTTTTTTGGTACCGGATACCAAACTCAGGACCTTGTGCTTGCCAGGCAGGTGCTGTGCCACTGAGCTATATCCCCAGCCCCGTGTCCCTACCTTGTGATAAGCTCTAGGGTCCCAAACACGAGTAAACCATGGTTCTATCACTGAAGGAGTTTATACGCTGTGACACTTGGAAAGAGAGGCAGATGTGACAGTACATGGTAGTCTCCCTTCACTGGTTGGGGCTATATTTCCAAGACCCCCCAGTGGGTGCTTGAAGCCATGGATGGTACTGAACCCTATATATAGTGTTTTCTTTCTTATATACTCCCATGACAAAGTTTAACTCATATATTATGCGCAGTGAGAGATTAGCAACAATAACTATTAATAAAAGAGAAAAATATACTATAATCAAAACTTACGTGAGTGTACTGTTTCTCTTTGAAAGAGACAAGACAAATGTTACGGTACTATTTTTTGACCATGGCTGACTGAATAACTGAGCCTGTGGAAAGTGAAATTGTGGATGAGGCGAGGACTACTGCGTATGCAATAAAGAGCTCTAGGGGCTGGGATACGAGACTGCAGTAGATAGGATTTATCAAGCGCACCAAGAAGGACCCATTTCTGTCTTGGAGTCAAAAATGCATTTCTTCACTTTGTTTTGGGAGGTGCCTTAAGGTAGAGGAAAAGAACATAAAGTTTCTACATGCACTCCTGCCTTAGGTCTGGTTGCCTGTCTTTCATGCTATGTGATCTTGGGTAAACACTTAACTTCTCTAACACTCAAGGCCCTCAAAATGAGGGTGGTAGTCGTGCCTACTACAGCCTACAGTGTGCCGCTGTTGTGAGTTACAAGTGAGATAATGCACGGGTAACGCTTGGCACACATAAGCTTACTATTCATTAGCTTTTGTGTGTGTATGTGGTACCGAGGGTATAATCCAGGGTGTTCACACTGAGGTACAGCCTCAGTCCTTTTCTATTTTTTGTTTTTGGTACAGTGTCTTGCTAAGTCTCTAAATTACCCAGACTGGGCTTGAACCTGCGATCCTGCTGCCTCAGCCTCCTAGAGTGCTGGGATTACAGGCGTGCCTAGCTCTACGTTAGCTTCAATCAGGAACTATTAGCTACTCACTTGAACAAACCCTGAACTTCTCTAAGATTCATTTTCTTCATCTGTCAAATGGGAATGAAACGCAAATTTTGCCAGTGTTGTCATGGGAATTAAATAAGATCATGTATGTGAATTTTCTGGCTCCAAACACATTCCCAGTACCTGCTGGTTTTCCTTCTTCCCTGCTTTCCCTATCTTTTCCAACATACTGACTTGTAAACTCTCCAGAAAAATCCCAGCCCTAACATATTATGAAGTAAATACAAAAAATGCACCAACCCCCTATCCCACTTCACTGCTGGGGATTGAACCCAGGGTGTCATGCGTGCTAGGCAAATGCTCTGCCAACTGAGCTATACCCTCAGCCCTTACCAACCCTTTTTAAAACTTTTTTTTGAGATTAGGGTCTTATTGTGTTGCCCAAGCTGATCTCAAATTCCTGGGCTCAAGCAATCTTCCTACCTCAACCTTCTGAGTAACCAGGACTACAGGCATGTACCACTGCACCTGGCCCCTTTAAAAACAGTTTACTCTGAAATAATTATAGGTTCACAGGAAGTTGGAAAAACAATGTACAGGGTCGGGAGGGGCTTAGACTCCACCCGGGTTTCCTTGTTGTTGACATCTTACATAAATGAGAAATTGGCATGAATCTGATCCACAGAGCTTGTTCGGATTTCACTGGTTTTACACGCACTCTGTATGGAAGGATGTGTATCATTCTGTACAATTTTATCACGTATATAGATTTTTAGAACCATCGTCACAGTTGAGGCACCAAACTGTTCCATTTCCACAAAGATCTCCCTTGTGCTACCTCTGGGTATTTGTACCCACCCACTGCTGGCTTCCTGCATTGCTAACCCTTGGCAACTAAGAGCCTATTGTCTACCTATATAAATTTGTTATTTTAAGAATGTTATGTAGGAATACAGATGTAGCTTAGCGGTAGCACACTTGCCTAGCATGCGTGAGGCCTTGGAGTCCATCCTCAGCTCTACCAAAAAAGGTTGTATAAAGGAATTTACATCATATGTAACCTTTCAAGGTTGGATTTTTCTTTTCTTTACTGGTACATTTTAGGTATACATAATGATAACATTCATCATAGGGGATCTAAACCTGTACAAGATATATCTTGCTGCTTCTTTATTTCCAGTCCCCTCCCCTCCCTTCAACCCCTCTTCCTGTCCTTATTGACAAAAGGTTTATTTCCATTTTTTCTTAATCTCAGTGTGAGAAAAATTTTTGCCATTTCTAGGTAAATGTTGAGGAACATTTTCTTCCCATTTCCCAGTACATATTATACATTTTGGTCCTTATTTACACTTTCAATTTCTCATACCAGAGAAATAATGCAGTATTTACACATACGTGTCTGATTTATTTCACTTAAGAGTATGGTCTCAGGTGCGTCCATTTATCTAGAAATGGCAAAATTTTTTCCCACACTGTAGGTTCTCTCTTCACTGTGTTGGTGATTTCTTTTGCTGTGCAAAAGCTTTTTAATAAGATGAGATCCCAGTTATTGATTCTTTGTTATAGTTCCTGTGCAGTTGGGGATTTGTTCATAAAGTCTTTGCCTACACCTATGTCTTCAAGAGTTCTACCCATTCTTTCAAAAGATTTAGTGTTTCTGTCTGAATATTTAGATCTTTGATCCATTTTGATTTTAGTTTAGTTTATGATGAGAGATATGGCTCTAGTTTTAGTCGGTGGCATGTGGAAAGCCAGTTTTTCCGGCACAATTTATTAAAGAGACTATCTTTCTTCCAGTGAAGGTGTTTGGTTCCCTTGTCAAAGATAAGGTAGCTAAGTATGTTTGGAGTTGTTTCTATATCTTCTAAACTGTTCCATTGATCCTTAGGTCTGTTTCTTTTTGTTGTTGTTGTTGTTGCCAGTACTATGTTTTTTTCTTTTTTATCACAGTGGGTAGCTCTGTAGTAAAGAATGGATTTTTCTTTTTTTCTTTTTTTTTTTAGGCAGGGTCTTGCTATACAGACCAGGCTGGCCTTGAACTCACTTTGTAGCCCAGGCTGGCCTCGAATTCACAGCAATCTTCTTGCCTCAGTCTCCTGAGTGCTGGGATTACAACTGTGCACCACCACACCTGGCCCTGGATTTTTCATTCTGCATAATTTTCTGGGGATCCTTGCAAGTTTTTGTATGTAGCAATAATTTGTTTCTTTTTATTTCTGAGTAGCATTTCATGATTTGAATGTGCCATGGTTCATTTTAACCATTCACCTGCTGAAGGGCATCTGTGTTGTTTTCATTATTGGACTGTGTGTGTGTGTGTGTGGGTGTGGGTGTGGGTGTTGGTGTGGGTGTGTGGGTGTGCATGCATGTGTATATGTTTTTGCCTTTCTAGGATAAATGCCCAAGTATGCAGTTGCTGAGTTGTATGGAAATTGCATGCTTAACTTTAAGATAAATTGCATATTCTTTTCTAGAATGTCTGTGCCACTTCACATTTCCACCAGTAATGGACGAGTGATCAAGTTTTTTTAACATTCTCACATCTGGTGTGATCACTGGCCTTTTGCTGCTGTTGTTGTTTGGTTTTTTTTGGCCATTCTGATAGGCATATAGTGGTACTGCATTATGGTCCTAACTTACATTTTTCTAATCACCAATAATGTTAAAACCTTTTCACATATTTATTTACCATCTGTGTGTCCTCTTCAGTGACGTGCTTATTTTCTAAATTGGATTGTTTGGATGGAATTTTTACTGTTGAGTACTGAGAGATCTTTATATATTGTAGATACTACTCCTGTGTTGATTATACAGTGTGGTTTCTCCTACTCTGCATTTTGTCTTTTTATTCTTTCTTTCTTTCTTTCTTTCTTTCTTTCTTTCTTTCTTTCTTTCTTTCTTTCTTTCTTCCTTTCTTCCTTTCTTCCTTTCTTCCTTTCTTCCTTTCTTCCTTTCTTCCTTTCTTCCTTTCTTCCTTTCTTTCTTCCTTTCTTCCTTTCTTTCTTTCTTTTGAGACAGGGTCTTACTCTGTAGTTTAGGCTGACCTTGAATTCACTATGTAGCCCAGGCTGGCCTCAAACTCATGGCAATCTTCCTGCCTTAACCTTCCTAGTGCTGGGTGCCTCCATGCCTGGCTGTTTTTTCATTCTGTTCACATGGGCTTTTGCAAAGCAGAAGAAATTTAATTTTATAATGTTTAATTGACCAATTTCTCAGCCTTTCAGTGTCAAGTCTAAGAACTCTTTGCCTAGCCTTAGATTTTAGAATGTTTTCTCATATTTTTTCCTAAAAGTTTTAAAGTCTTCTACTTAGCTTTTTTTTTTTTTTTTTTTTTTTTTTTTTTGAGGCAGCATCTCACTGTATAGTTCAGGCTGTCCTTGAACTCCCTATGTAGTCTAGGTTGGCCTCAAACTCACAGTGATCCTCCTGCTTCAGCTTCCCAAGTTCTGGGATTACAAGCATCTGCCACCATGCCTGGCCTATGCACATTATTTTGTTTTCCACTTTGAGTTAATATTTTCTGTCAGGTACTAGGTTTAGGTCAAGGTTCTGGTTTTTCCTGTAGGTGCCAATTGCCCTAGAACATTTGTTGAAAAGACTATTTCTCCATTGGATTGCTTTTGTGCCATTGTAAAAAATCAGTTGAGTGTATTTTGTGGGTCTATTTCTGGGTTATGTGTTCTGTTCCATTAGTCTATATGGTATTTGTCTCTCTACCTCTTAGCCTCCCTCATTTAAAATATCCCCTCTACATACATTTAGAACCAAATTAGACAGCATTATAATTTTGTTTTAGAAAATTCAAGTGAAGAAGAACATTCATTATATTTAAACCCCCCTCATTTTTTGCTGTCTTAGTTACTTTTGTTGCTGAGAAAAAATATCTAATGCCCAAAGTTAAAAGGAGAAATTTTTATTTAGCTCACAGTTTGTAGAGATTTCACCCATAATCAGCTGGCTCCAAGGCAGGATGGCTTGGCAGAGGGGGATCCCAGAGGAAAAACAGTCCATGGCAGCAGAAGACAGCAAAAGCAAGCAAGGAAGGGAGAGGACTCGCCTCTTTCTCTCCCTTGTATTGTATCCAGGCTACCGGGATTAGGGCAGTGCCAAACCAATCAGTGGACTGGTTTAGTAACCACACATGCTTAATCCCAACATCACACACTCTAGATTCAGCCACCTCTGAAAAGCCTCCCCCCAATAGCTGCACGAGTATTTGGGGGACATCTAGACATGAGCCGTAACATTTGCTTACTGTGTTCTTCTTCCTTCCTGGTGTTCCAACTTTCCTTTAATCATTTCCTTTTTGCTTAGAGAAATTTCTTTAGCCACTCTTTCCAAGTAGGTCTCCCAGTAACAAATTCTCTTTGTTTTCCGTCCTCTGAGAATGTCTTTCTTTCTCATCATTCCTGAAGGATATATTCATTGAATAGAAAATTCCAGTTTGATGGCTCTTTTCTTTCTGTATTTAAAAAATGTGCCACCTCTTCCTGGCCTCCGTGGTTTCTGGTGAGAAACCTACTGTCAGTTGAATTGCTTTTGCACTGTGAGTAATGAATTGTTTCTCTCTGACTGCTTCCAAGATTTTTTGTCTGTTTTTAGCTTTCAGAAGTTCAAACATGACTTGTATCAGTCAGCTTTCTGTCACTATAACAAAAATACCTGAAATAATTAACTTATGAAGAGAAAAGACTTATTTCAGCTCATGGTTATAGAGGTTCCAGTCCATGATCATCCAGCTCTGTTGCTTTGGAACTGTAACAAGACAACGCATCATAGCAGGAATGTATGGCAGAGCAAAACCACTCATGTCACCAACCAGGTTGAAAAAAGAGCAAGAAGAGGGCCGGGGTCGCACAATCCCCTTTGAGGGCCTTCCCCAGTTCCCAAAGGACCTTCCATGAAGCCCCACCTCCTCCTAATAGCACCACCCTGAGAACCAAGCCTATGATACATGTGCCTCTGGTGGACATTTAAGGTCCAAACTGTAGCGCTTGTCTTGGCATGAACCTCCTTGGGTTTATCTTATTTGGATTTGCTTACCTTCTGCAATCTGTAGGTTTGTGTTTTTCACCAAGTTTGGGAAGTTTTTGGTCCGTAGCTAATCAAATACTGTTTTACTTGATTTCTCCTCACTTCCTCAGGTTCTGATGATGCAAATCTGAGATCTTTTGTAATTGTTTCACAGGTCTCTAATACTCTCCTTGTGTTCTTGCAATCTATTTGCTCACCACTGTTGAGATTGTATAATTTCTATTGTTCCCTGATCTTTGCCAAGTTCCAGCTTCCCTAATTTTTGCCTCTATCTTATTCTTTCTGCTATTTAGTCCATCCAGTGAGTTTTTAGTTTCTCTTACTATATTTTTCAACACTAGCCCAATTTTCATTGAGTTATTTATTTATTTATGCCAGGGGTGAAACCTAAAGCCTCACACATATGTTAGGTAAATCTTCTACTCCTGAGCTGCCCAGCCCCTCACTGGGTTTAAGTATATTTTCTGTCACTTTGGTTAGTTTTTTCTATTTTTAAGAGTATTTTTAAGCATTTTGTGATGGCTGCTTTAAAATCTTTGCCCAGTAATTCCAGTATCTGACATCTTGGTGTTGATATGTGCTGATCGTCTTTTCTCATTCATGTTGCAATTTTTCTGGTTCTCCTTATGGTGAGTGATTATTAACTGTATCCTGGACATTTTGAGTATTACATTAAGAGATTCTGGTCCTATTTCCATCTTTGTTTAGCAGGCAGTCAGTCTGTTTAGATGTAACATGTAGATCTTGACCTGTTTTTGTGGGTTTTGGTTCCAATGGCAATTTACTTTTCATAGCCTTTGCAATCCTATTCTGGTCTGATCACCTAATGCTCCTATGGCTTCTTGACTTGTTTTCCGCTGAGTGTCTCACAGCCAGAGGATACCTGCCTAGGACTGATGCTGCCGGGTGGGGATCCAAGACACCAGGTGAGTGGGTGGAAGAAGGCTCTTCCCCAGATCAGCTGCCTATGGGGTTGCCACTTGATCCCTACTAGTCCCCAGTGGTAGCATAAGGTGCTTCGTGAGGTTTTTCACCAAATTTCTCTCGGTCAGGGGTGAGAGATAATGGGCAGCAGGGCAGACTAGAACTTACACAGCCAGCTTTTCCAGTAGCCCAGTGCCCACAAGGGCTCCTACGCATTCTCTGCCAGTGCTACAAAGAAGAAAAGGCCACCTGCTGTCACTGGGTCAAGTGAGAATGCTGCTCAGCCCTTTTAACACAAACTCCAAAGCACCAAAACTCAAAGATTCCCAGTTTGTTCAGGCAGCACAGGACTCACATTCCCTGGCTCAAAGTATGAGACTGGGGCCTGGGAACCTGCAATCTAATTGCACTTCCTGTCTTTGGACAAGTCACTTTGCCTGTCTGAGTCTCAGGTGACTATAGAATGAGGTGAAAGCAGAGTTGTGTAAAGATTTAAATGAGCTATGGCCTGTGATGCCCCCAGCTCTGCACCTGCTGTAGTAAGCCCTCAACAGAAGTACGTGGATAAAAGGGTAAGGCAGCGGCAGTCTGAAACATCTTTTCTCCCACACTTTCCAAATCATAAACTTTTTCAGACATATAGCAAAGTAAAAAGAAAAATGTCATATCTAAACATTCTACCAAGGGCTGGGGATTTAGCTCAGCGGCAAAAGCGCCTGCCTGGCAAGTGCAAGGTCTTGAGTTTGGTTCCCGGTACCGGAGAAAAAACCAAAAAATAAAAAAATAAACATTCTGCCAAATTTGCTAAAGATCTTTTTTAAGAAACAGCTCATTACAGATCCAGCTGTGAGCCCTGCCCCATTCCAGCTAAGAAGTAGCCAGTATCCCCAATTAGCTTTCTCCAATCCCCATGGGTGTATTTACACTTTCATCTTTATACATATGTATCCATAATATGTAGTATTGTTTTAAGTGTTTTAAACTTGATATAAACAGCATCATACTGTGCATGCATATTCTTCAACTTTTTTATGTTTTGAAATTTTTCCATGCTGATACACAAGTTATAGTTTTATAGTTTATTCATTGTAATTGCTACTTTTTTCTGTCACAGTGCTGGGAGTTGAAGCCAGGGCCTTATACTTGTTAGGCCAGTGCTGTCCCACTACGCTATTCCCATAGTGCTGTCCAACTAAGCTATTCCCATATTCTATAGGGGGGCTGTACCACAAGGATTTATCCATTCTCTGCTGGGGGTATGGTTCTGTGGTAGACCACTTGCCTAGCATGCAGTTTCCAGCACTGAAAAAAATATCAATATGTATCCATTCTCCAGTTCTTAGGCATCTAGGTTTCCTCTAATTTGTCATTATTTATAAGCATTGCTGATGTGAAATACCCTTTAAAGTGACTGAAAAGGCTGTAACTTCAAGTTCAGTCAAGTTTCGTGGCAGGTCTGTGTCCAGTCAATAATCCACATGTAGTAAGTGTGGGAAATACAGCATCCGAGAGATCCGCGAACCACACTTCGGCCCTTGTTAGTGGGATGGGGGCTCGTTGTACCGGGCCAGCAAGGTCCTGCATAGAGTTGGCATAGGTAATCAAGACTGACCAGAGACCCCACACACTGTCTTCATTGCCTGTTTTCAATTTCTTGGCTTCATCTCATTGTAGCCCTGTTAAAATTCCTCAGTCCCTGTCACTCTCATGTCTACCTTCATTTTTTTGTTTGTTTGTTTGTTTTTCCGGTACCGGGAATGGAACTCACGACCTCTCATTTGCCAGGCAGGCTCTGTGCTGCTGAGCTAAATCCCCAGCCCCTCTACCTTCCTTAGTATGTGAGACACTCCCTCGGTGTCCTTCCCTCTGTCATTCTTCATGAGTAAACCTGCAGCCCCAGGGAAGGCAAAGAACCTTACATGTACCTAGCATCTACTTTGTACCCTAACACCAAATTAAGTGCTTTTTTTTTTTTTTTGGTTTTTCTCCGGTACTGGGAACCGAACTCACGACCTTGCGCTTGCCAGGCAGGCGTTTTTGCCGCTGAGCTAAATCCCCGGCCCTGAGCTAAATCCCCAGCCCTAAGTGCTTTTCAGTACCCAGTGCCATCAACGGTCTGAGCCACCCTTTCAAGTAGTTATTTTTATTTCTGTCATAGAGATGAGGAAATTGCAGGCAAAACAGGTTAAGAGAGCATGGCATTTGGACCTCTGGCATTGGGGGCCCTAAGGGATGGGAGTTGGGTGGGGTAGAGCTCAGCTGGGCTACCGACAGCCTTTGATGGAGAAATTAGGCTTAGCTCCCTTTGGGGGCTTTCTTGGCCATCCTGTCACAAGAGTCATTTGTTTTAGGGGTAGGTCCCAGTTTTCCTAAGAGAAGGTGGCCTGCAAAATTGGAGCTGGGTGGGATCATATATATGCTTTTGGTTTTTGTTTTGTTTTGGTGCTGGGAGTGGAAGCCAGGGCGTCTTGCGTGCAAAGCACATGCTCTACCACTGAGCCACACCTCCAGACCCCATACTGTGCTTTTGCATTGCAGTTCCACATTTCACTGAGTGTACCCGCCCACTCTCTCACACACATATAATCTCTTAAAAATCCAGAGTGATGAAGGGCCCAAGTACTAATCAACCGACTGCAGAGTGTCACTTGACCTAGAGATACCTTTTCTCATCCTCATTCCCACTGTGCAACCTAGTATTATTGTTTCCAGTTTTTAGCTTTGGATGTCGGACCTCTGAGAGGTTAAGTCACTTGCCTTGGGCTTCAGAGCTAGGATGTGTTAGAGAGAGCATTCTATACCACAGTTATGTGGTCAGGTTCAAGGGTCATTCCACATGGTCTTATGGGCTGAATTCTCTAAGTCCATGAACAACCCCTGAGCCCCTGAAGTGGGCCAGGCTCGTGGTGAGCAGACATGCAGAACAAGATTAACTTCACAGAGCTGTCACTTCAGAGAAATCAGAGCTGCTCCAGTATCGCCCAACCTGCTTCTGCTCCCCATCAAGGGAGAGTCACTAAACCGATGAGCACTTTGTAATCCTCATCTCTTCATTCAGTCATTTTGTCATCTATTTTGAGGACATTGGGGTGCTGCCCTTGTGCCAGGCCCTGTAGGAGGAGATGAAGGGTCAAGGATGAGGAAATCCCAGTCCTAGTCCTCAAGAACACAGTTTAAGAGCAGAAACAAGCATATAAACACATCATTGCAATATAGTGGGGAAATGACAGCAATGAAGCATTGGACTAGACACACTGAGGGTACAGAGAAAGAAGTCCCCGATTCTGCTTGCATGAGTTAGGGGCACTTCCAGGTGAGGGGAGGTTTCAGTTAGGTCTTAATACACGGATAGGTGTTTTCCAGGCAGGCTGTGGGCGGCACTTCCTGCAGAGGGTAGAAGAAAGGCAAATAGGGAGCTGTCTGGGAATAGTAAGCAGTTGGATGTAAACCAGGGATTTCAATGGGAGACTGAGAGGGCCTAAGAGGTAACACAAGTGAATCAAACAGACTCACATGAGCATGACCCTCAGCCTGGAGTACCCGCGGGAGGTGTGGGGACCGGGGGAAACTGCAGGCTGTGTCTGTCTAAAGGCACAGCTGCTTCTGAGCTCTGCTGCTAGTTGTCCCATGGAATTACTGACTAGTGTTGCTGTATTTGCCAGGTTCTTCAGAGATACCAGAAATCCAGATTTTGTAAAATGTAAAATATTGTCACTTTTCAACATTGACAGCTATTTCAAATTTGTAAGCTGCACCATCGAAACCCGTCCGCCAGCCATTGCCTCTGGCACAATAGCGACATGGAAAGCAGAGGGGCTAAGAAATAAGATAAAAAGATACGCTGCCCTTCACCTCAACAGACAGCCCAAGCCCTGGGTGATTCAAGGCACATCTGCCTGACCTCCAGAATGGGCTTTAAAGCAGAAGACAGTAAGCTGGGCATGATGGTGCTCTCCTGTAATCCCACCACGCAGGAGGTTGAGGCAGGAGGATTGCTGAGAGTTGAAGGCCAGCCTGGGCTACACAACAAGACCCAGGGGCATATATACAGACAGAACACAGCATAAATAAGATCTCAGAAGTTAAAAATAGAATGAAAATTGGGGAAGGGTTTCATGGCATGTCTCTCTTTCCCTTTCTGCATCCAAAAAGTCTATGTGTGGCTTATTTACTCATCCGACACTGGTCCCCTGCTATTGATTTGCAGCCCACCAAGGTTGGCTGGGATGAAAAACAAGGGGTATAAGAAGCGTAAGGTGAGGACGTTCTCTGAGCAGCTGCCCATGCCGGGTGCTGCTCACCCCTCGGTTCTGGGCATCCCTGCAAAGCCTGCCAGTTGGGACCGAAACCACAGCTATGAATCGCAAGTACTTTCAGGGCAGAAGAGCTAAGCTGGCCTGAGGTAGAGACGTGAAAAGTCCTCTTGCCTGGGGAAAAGGACCTGTATACCTCGGGGATGAGGCCAACCTCCAGAAGGCCTTGCCTCTCGGTGTTCTGCTCTGGGCTTTTGCTGTGTTTCATATCCTACTGTATACCCCATCTACTTCCTCCCTGAGGCTAGGGTTCCATTGCTGTTGGTTTTCTTTTTCTTTTTTGCAGTACTGGAATGGAGCCCAGGTCTAGAATGCGGTGATGCTGGGAATGGAACCCAGGGGCACTCTGCCACTGAGCTACATCCTCAGCCCTTTTTATTTTATTTTTAAAATTTTGAGACAAGGTCTCACTAAGTTGCCCAGGCAGGAGTCAAACTTGCTGTCCTCCTACCTCAGTCTCCCTCTAGGTGCAAGTACAGGCCTTCACCGCCACGCGAGCTCTGTGTACCTTACCTGTAGGTTGCTCCTACCTCCTCATCCTTCCCTGGGCCGGGTAGGTGCCTAAGGTGTTAGGACTAGGCTGGGCCGTGCGTCCTGGAGCTAGGAGGGTCAGAACTGGGTCATCTGGAGGCAGCAATGGGAGGTGCTTGAGGGGAGGCTGTAAGAGGCAGGAGTTTAGGAAAAGGTTGAAATTAGAGCTGGGCAGGATGTCCACCCAAGGAAACAGTCCCTGAGCCAACAAAAGGCACTGCGAGCACTTTGTCGAGTGAGTGGGGAGCCATGCAGGTGGGTGGAAGGTGTAAACCTACTGTACACCTTGCACATTGTAGATGCTCTATTGCATAAATGAAGGAAGGAATTAGGTAATTCAAGGCGCTCACGGACCCAAGCCGGGTAGCTCTCCTGTTCTGAATTCTTAGGTTCTCCTCTCACCCCCATGCCTCTGTTTCGGAGCCAGCCCTGGGCTAGGGACTCAGGGCAGTGGGGTGAAGGAGAGGAGCAGAGTCGGTCCCGGTGCCGGCGCACCTGCAGTTGAGTCGGGACAGATGGGCCTGGACACACCACCACACCATGCTGTTCCCTCGCTGCCGTGGCTTTCCGCCCCATCGTACTTGATATACCTCCATAGAGCCAGCTCACTTTATCGGCTACCCTAAAATGAAATTCTTAGAAAATATAACCCTCCTACACACAGTAGGTGTGCTTGAGGTGTTGGCAAATTCAGTTAGGTCAGACTCTGATCATCAGAATCAGTCACGTCCCAAGTGTTATTAATTATATTATTAATATTTATACGTGCCACTTATTGAGAATGTTCTGCTACCAGACACTGTTGCCGTATTTTTTTCATCTCTGTACTAACTCTGTGAGGTAGTCAGTGTCACTGTCTTCATCTTATGCATGAAGATACTGAAGCAGTGAAAAATTGCATTAGAAAATTGGCTAAAGTCGCCCAGAAAATGGCAGAGCTGGGACTGAACCCGAGGAACTCTGGCCTCAAGCCGGTCCTCTTTCCATGACCCTTTGCACCCTCAGAAACAACTTCTTTAGCACGGCCCCTTTCTCAGAGGTTACCTCACATCACAATTCCCTGTGGCCTCCTCTTGGCCACTGTGGTCCCTATTCCCTGTAGACCACACACAGTTAATTATGTTGGCAAATATTTACTCTCCCTTTCAGCTCCATTCACTCTACATTCCTAAATTCTTGTCTTTTCTCTCCTCTGGGTGAGCAGGGATCGCATTGCAGGTGGGCTTTGAGAAAGGAGCAGAGAGTCTGCAACTAAGAAATAAACAGACCAAGCTGTGAGGAAGCCCGTTGGGTCTTCCAATCAGACTTGAGCGCATGTGTTTGTCCTGCCGACTTAGGGCCTCCTTTTGTGTCACACTCTCTGTGTATGACAATGAGGGTGCGGAGATGAGGGGAACCCAACCCCTGTACTTAAGGAGCGACCCAGCTAATTAGGAGGGTGGCAGGGAGTGAATTTGAGAGGGACATGGCCTGCGCAGTGGTCATGGAAGAGAAGCGGACAGAGCCGAGGGAACGCAGGGCAGTCCTAGGTCCAGCAGACTAGAACTGAGCTACTGGCACAGTGGGACACACGAGTGCAAATGAGGAATTCAAAGAAGTGGAAGTCCATGTTCAGGGCCAACATGGTAGCAGTGGAGTACATTTCAGCTTTTTGGATGCTCCCATGCTTGAGGCTTACTTGAAACAAGAACAGATCAGGATTCAGGGGCACTGACTGAAGCCAGGTTCCACCTATTTTTGGAATTCTTCCACCAGTCGAGTGCTAGGGAAGGTCCCAGTCCCTAAACAAGACCTCAAGCCTCCCTTGCCATGACCATCAACCTGTATCGTTACAAGTTGCCCCTCCTCCACCCCTGGCATGGTTTGGGCCCCACAGAACTCAAGAGATTGTAAGGAGAGTGGCCCGAGGAGACTTTTAAACTGATATGGCCCTGGTTGCATAGCATGCTAAAAGTTCCCACAAGGATGTGAAGCCGTCAGAGTCCGAGCTGGCAGTGGGTAGTGGGGCCAGGGACTACTAGGACCTAGCAATCTTCCTAACTTCTAGCATGCGCTAGGTTCTAAAATTAAACGATAGCCAAGTTAGGACATGAGAAGCCATTTGAATAGAATGCCAGGAGCCACAGGAGTCTGGAATAAATCAAGGCCACTTACAAAAGGCTTTCCTTGGGGAGTGTAGGGGAGCAGAGTGCAATAGCAATCTTTGGCATAAGAGGAGAAGCTAGTTGCTTATTCCACAATCCCACTCATGGCTAGGGCGGCGGGGAGGAGCTGAGTCCCAATGCTAAGGGACAAGTTGGCAGGAGCCAGACATGCCAGCCTGGCTCCCCAGCTGCCAGCTGAGTCTCAGGACCCCGTGCCAGGTCCCTTGTGGGGCGGGGCTGGTGGACATGGCCTATGTGCTGGTCAGGAAAATTGGCTCTTTGTGGCAGGGATGGAGGGCTGATAGGTAGGAAGGAGGTGAGAGAGCCCCCCGCCCCCCGTCCCACCATGACCTGTGGCACTCAGCTTGCTCCCAGCCTCCACTGCAGTGTTTATCTAGGGCAGCAGACAATATTTGCAGTCTTCCTGTCATACTACTTGCTGCAGGAGAAATCCCCAATGCCCCACTAGGCTGGGTTCGCATTGACTACGGGCTGGGCCATATTGAGCAGGAAGAAGGGTTTTGAACATCCTTGCTGACTGGTATAGGCCTGAGACAAGCAGGGACTGGTGCATGACTCATTTTTTCTTCCCTCAGGAATTGAAGATGACAAGTGTGCCTTTATAGATTGTGTACTGACCACATGCCCATGGCCACACACTTTGCATTTGCAGGGGTCTGCTAAACTGCTTTAGTTTTTCTGGTGTGCTGAGATGAGACGTCCCGGTGCCAAGGTCCCAAACGAGAGCTTCTCAATTTTTTAAGTTCCTCCAAGAACAGGTATAAACACCTAAACAGAACTGCAGGCACTCCCCACCCTTCACCCTTTCAGAGATACAGTCACATGCTCATGGCCAATGAGAATCAAGACTACCTCATGGCAACAGAGGAGCTCACTCCTCATTGGTCCTGTAATGTTGCTAAGCATTTTTATTGGTCATTTCTCCTAACTCCCTGTGTCCTGCATTCCTAACCTTTTAAGGTTTTGGAGTTTCTTTGCAGCTGGGCCTGCCCACAGCTCATCTGATAGGTAAAAGACAGAGTCTCTTAGACAACACCAGGCAGCCTGTCTTCCTGGACAAGTACTAAATACAACGAGACTAAAAATCCGTCTCTAAAAGTCTAACAGCTGTAAGGCAACTCCCTATACCCAGAAGAGGGATCAATCAGGCCAAATGCTGGCAATGGCAGAAAGCTTGTACTTCCAAATTCCATCTTTAAGACAAAAAGAAAAATATTCCTTGTACCTTCTGAGGGCTGATGTGAGAACTAACCGATCAGAGTGATCGCGATGCAGTGTAAAACTGAGCAGGCAGTACTCCTTATTGCAAAGGAGTCTGGCCCATTTCCTCCTCCTCCCGTGGTTACAAATGCAAAAAGCTTACTAAAGTTGAGAGTCTGGTAGTGTTGATCCATGGGCCATGGTGGATTCTGGCTTCCAAATCCTGGGCTAAGGATTGTGCTCTTTCCTCTGAGGACATTTCAAGGACAGAAACAGCAGATCCAGTGTGCAAGGATCATTTTTGCTCTGTTTCTGCTTCTCAGCATCTGTACATTGTTGGCAAAGCCTTTTTGCAGGCCCATAGTCAGATTCAGATGCGACAAATAGATGGGTGCTCCAGGGCTGGACACTGGGGGTTAGTTACTCTCAAATATCTTTCTTTTTCATTTCATCCTCAAAACATTACTGATTTGGTATTGTTATTACTATTATCAGGGTTTTTACAGATGGGGAGACTGACGTCCAGAGAGATCAAGTGATCCAAGATCACATAAGTAACAAGTGGCAAAGCTGGGATTGAAAACCCCAGGTGGGCTGACAGTGTAGCTCAGTGATAGAGCACTTGCCTGCTATATGCCTGTGTGAGGCCCTGAGTCAGATCCCCAACACCGCCCCCAAGCCCCAAGATTGTTTAATTCAAAATGCAGCATGATATGCATACACAGCAGCTGTCATTCACCTTAAAGGTGATGAACTTAAAACATGGTTGCATCCTTAGTTCATAACAGCTTCCTCAACCTCATCTCATCATCCTCTTCCCTCACCATCCGGAAGTCGCAGCCAGGAGCCTGGTGCCCTCACGCTTTCCCCAAAGGAGCACCACCATTGTGTTCCTCTAACCTGTGCTTGGTCTTTGTTTCTCAGTGCTTTTTGGTAAAGGGAGCAGAGACTTTATTCAGTAAACTACTCCTCTGTGGCCGCCAACATCGGAGCACGGTTTACTGTGTTCCTATTCTCAGAGTCGGTGTATTCGCTCAGGGAACAAAGGCTGTAGCCACAGAATGAAGCATTCTAATGGTGGAACCTATGGCAGCCTCCACTGGATGACAGAAGAGACCCTGGGCTCTTTCTCTTATTCCTCGGATTCTATATGCTTTTACTGAGACCGGCTCTGATGGCAAATTTTTAGGCCAATAGTTGTGTCCCCAAACTGGGAGCCAGGGAGTCTGTGCAAGCATTTTAGAATGAGAACCATCAGTCGATTTCTCCCAGTTATCACGAGGCACAGGTCTCTGAGCTGGGTATACAGAAGGCTGGCCTTTCACTCTGGTGCAGCAGGGCACTGAAGCTAACTCCTAGTGCCAGCACCCTTGGGTCTACCCAGTCAGTTCTGATCAATGGAGAAGTCTAAATGAGGCAAAGGGAAAGCACTATGGCAAGACAAGAGTTTTAGGAAGCAAGGCTCGCCAACTCTGCAGTGCAAGGCAGTGTACCCTACAGAGTACATTGAGGGTGCATCCAGGAGCCAGCCTAGCAGTAGCCACAAGCCTTGTTGGGCCTCCATCCTAAGACAAAACCTGGTTTCACGGATATCCAACCCAGACCTGGCTGTCCATACTGGCTCAGTGTCATTAAAAATTCTTTGCCCTACACTTTCACGATGATAATAATAATAACAGGTAACATTTCTTGCCTGGTGTGGTGGCACACAGCAGTGGTCCCAGAGCTCAGGAGTTTGAGGCAAGAGGTTTGCAAGTTCAAGACCAGTTTGGGCTACGTAGCAAGTTCAAGGCCAGCCTGGACTGTGTAGAGAGTCTATTTTGAAAAAAATTTTACTGAGTGCCTACTGTATGGTAGTACACTTTACGTTGATTGACCCACTCAATCCTCCTGACAAACCATGTAAAAGAGATACTATTTTCTCCCCATATTACACATAAGGCACAGAGAGATTAAGGGACTTTCCCACTCTGGGGTTCACGGGAAAGGTGATTATCACAATGGAATAAGATCCAGAGTGGGGGTGGGGAAGGGAAATCCTTCGAAGAGATCGAGAGCCAACTATTCTTAAGGAATGGAGGTTGCAAAAAGGCAGCTGCAGATAAATTTGTTGCAGGACCAGAATGACAGAGCTTCTGTCCAGTGGCGGCCACTTTCGTGGAATTTGGAGGCTGCATTCTCTTGCTTGAAAAAGGGTGACATGATGGGAGGCTGAAGCAGGTAGATCACAAGTTCTAGGTGAGCCTGAGCAACTCAGTGAGACCCTCGCTCAAAGTTAAAAAAAATAAAAAATGGCTGGAGCTATATAGCTCAGGGGTAGAAATTCCATCCCCAGTACTGCAAAAGAAAAGCAAAAAAGTGACATGCTACCACCACACCACCCTCTGAGGAGGGTGTTGATGACCAATCCCTGTCGTTTACCAAGGGTGTTCCCCTGCAGACTGGAGAACTCTCTCTGGGATGAAAGGCTGGTTTTGGGTTCTCCTCCCTGGTGATGGAGAAATAGCCTTAACAATCCTTTAGTCAACGCTAGGGGGCGCAGCAGCTTGTTTCTGGTTTCTTGGTTTCTGGCCTCTGGTTTCTCGGATTTTACTTGAGCTGTTTAGGGAAGGTAGGAAATCGGGGCCCTCTCTGAGATGTAGAACAGAGTCCTTGCACATAGAATAATCAAACTTCACCAGAGAACTGATGGCCGTCTGTTGGCTCAGCAGGTCTTTTTGGCAGAGAAGGTCCTGCTGTGGGCCAGGGCAAGGTGGACTGGCAGGACCTGTGAAGCAGGGGTGGCATCCAGCAGGTGGTGATGGGCTCTAGGAAGAATCCGGTTGCCTGGCAATGCAATCTGGGAGTCAGGGCCACTGTGTATGACTGTGGAAGTGGTGCCCTGCACAAAGGCACCTGAGTGAATGGGGACTGAGTTCCAGCCCAGTATCCAACAGCCAAGCCCTAGATCCTGGGGCTGCTTTTTCTTAATTCTCTCAAAGGCGTTGCAACTCTCTAAGCTGTGTAGCTAAAAGGAGGTACCTTCCTCAAACCCGCACAAAGTGACTTTATGAGATAGCAGTGCTAAGGGAGGTTGAGACACCACCTTCTTTATTCTCTCTGGCTCCCATTTTACTTCTAAAATGCCTGTCCCGGGGCTGGGGATGTAGCTCAATGGCACAAGCGCCTGCCTTGTAAGCTCAAGGTCCTGAGTTCAATTCCCAGGACCAAAAAAACCCCACAATATCTAACAAAATGCCTGTCCCCATACCTGCTCCTACTCACGCAGATTCTCAAGTTGTTTGTTCATTGAGAAGGTAGTGGGACTTGAACCCAGGACTTTGAGTATGCTAAGTACGCCCTCTACTACTGAGCTCAGCCCAGCTTCTCAGATTTCCAGTGTTTAGAGATTTCTTACCTAAATCTGTTGGCTCTTTAATCTTCCTGGAACCTTAATTCTCTATGCTTTCATCACCCTTTCTTCTGCCAATATCTGAGTCCCAGTCCCCAGCTTCTACCTTAGGCGGCAAACAAAAATTCACTGGAAACATTGTGAGTGCCTGCTTTGGCACATCTGAAATTCAGTCACTTGAACAATGAAGACGACAGAGAGCTAGGGACACTCAAGGCTTCTTTTCTACCCCCGGCCACTCACTGCCCCCTTTCACTCACTTGCCATGTGTTTCCTGAGCCTCTCCTATGTGCCGGGCACTGTTCTAAGTTCTGGGGACACAGCAGTTTACCAAACAGGCACAAATAAGTCCTCCTGGCGCTCACACTGTCGTTCCAGTGAGCTCCATGCTCCCTTTGATTTCGCCATCCTCCTGTCTTGGTCTTACGCCTTGAAAGCCTTCCTCCTCTCCCTCCCTTCCAGAAGGCTCCTCTCAGTCTCTGGCAAAGGCTGGACCTGCCATTTGCGCTGTCGTGCTTGGACATCCTGCAGGGACAAGCAGTTTCACATGTGGGGAACATACGTGTCCATTTTGCTGTCCAAGAGCCTTTGTATCTGGGTTTGGCAAGAGCTCCAAATCACTGTTCTTCACCCTGGGTCGCTTCCACGTGCTGCTTATTTATTTACTTCTTTGACTGAGGCAGCAAAGGCGAATAGGGGCAAGGGTGGTAGTGAGCCCAGGCTCTGAGACTTGCCATGTATCAGGAGCTGCAAGGTCATTTTTTCCTGTTATTTTTCCTGCTCACAGCTGTGGGTTCCTTTGGGAAGGGTCTATGAGCTTGTATTTGTTAGATGTGGTGATGGCCCACTCTCTGTCTTTTATCCCTCCTTTCTTTGTTTTTTTGCTTAAAAAATGCAAAGAAAAGATGATATAACAGATGCTCATGTACCTACCTCAGATGAACAAATGTTAGAACTTGCGTCATGTTTGCCTGAGATTTTTTTCTAGAAAAATAGAACATTACAGGTACCACTGCTCCCCTTACAGTCTCCTCCCCAGACCTATTCTCTATTCTTTAAGCCTTGATGTACAGCCGAGCCATGTTTATATGTCCATGAATAGTGTGCAGTATTCATTTTTGTATTTAAAATTCATCATAAAGCCAGGGTCTGTGTATGGCTGTAACCCCAGCTACTCAGGAGGTTGAGTCCAGACTATCATGAGTTCCAGCCCAGCCTAAGCAACTAAGTGAGACCCCGTCTCAAATAAATAAAAGTAGATGGGAATGTGGCTCTGCACTCCCTGTGTTCAATCTCAAGTACCACAAAAAGATTATCAGTTATCATAAGGTAAGGGATGCAGTGTAGCTCACTGGTAGAGTGCTGGCCTATCATGCATAAGGCCTTGGGCTTAATTGCCAGCACAGAAAAAAAGAAAAGGAAAAATAAAATCTGTTTCTCTAATCTCCTACTGATAGGAATTTAGGTTGTTTCTTCTCTTACCGCCCCCCTTCTTTTCCTCTGTTTGTTTGGTTTGTTTTGTTTTGTTGAGACAGGGTCTTGCTATGTAATCCAGGCTGGCCTTGCACTCACAGCAGTTCTCCTGCCTCAGCCTCCCAAATTCTGGGATTACAGGTGTGCATCACCATACCCAGCAGATTGTTTCTAGTTTTTTGCCATTACAAGCTATGATGCCATAAACATTCTAGTACATATTTCCCCATGCATGCATAGATATTTTCAACTGTATATACCTGGAAGTCAGACTGCTTGCTTGAAGGTTAAGTGTAGATACTGGAAAAATTGCTCACTAACATGGCCTTATTGATTTATAGTTTCAACAGTAGTATATGAGAAAACCTCTTTCCCTATATCTCCACTAACATTTTAGGTTTTACAATGACGTCTCAGGTTCTGCAGCCCGCATTCTGTCCTAGACGCTGCCAGGCCACTTGATTATCTCCCATCCCCCTTTCCCCTCTGGTTTCTGTCACATTACCACCAAGTCGGTCTTATTTCAGGTCCATTTCTCCACAGTGCCATCCTGGGACACGGGGCCCTCCACTTGATGGGTCCGGGCAATCTCACCAACATCATCTCCCATCGGCTGTCCCAGTGCGCACTCACAAAGCCTTTGGCTTTTACCCACAGGTCCCGACCTGTTACATCCGCACCTTCAGTCACACACTTGTCACAGTGTTTCTTCCACCTCATTAAATTCTCACAGTTTGCCTCAGGGCAGGTGTGCGACTCCAGAATTCTGGGAAGCCTGTGCAGGAGGATCTCAAGTTCAAGCCTAGCCCGGGCAACTTAGCAACTTAGCAAGACCCTGTCTCAAAATAAAAAATAAAATAAAAAGGAGGCAGGTATGATGGTGCATGCCTGTGACCCCCGTGACCTGGGAGGCTGAGAAGGAAGGATTGCAAGTTCAAGCCTAGCCTGGGCAGCTTGGCAACTTAACACACACACACACACACACACACACACACACACACACACAGAAGCACACACATACACACGCAAGAGCACACACACGCAGAAGCATGCACGCACATACACACATACACACACGCACACACACAAACACTCGCCACAATAACGCTATCTCTGGAAGCCTCCCTGGATACCTCCAGGCAACACCGTACTCTCACTGTACTTTCTCTCTTTATTATAGTATTTACCCCCACCCCTTATACACATCAGATGAAAAGCATCTTGACTCTCTTGCTTGGAAAGCCCAACAAAAATCCTCTTTTCCCCTTGTTGCTTAAAATTCTTTCAATAAACTAAACAAGTGTGTATTGCAGAGCACTCCGCCGGGTGCTGAGCAGTGGCTGAACCTGGTGAGGCCCTGCCTTTGTTGTATTTGGGTGTGAGGGGAGGAGAGGGGCGCGCATGGCTACCCTGAGAAACGTGTTCGCCCTAGGTCCTCTGAGGCACACAGGACTGGCTGGACATTCAGTTCTCACTTCCTGTCCCCAGCACCTGGAACCAGCTAAAGTGAGGATGTGCCTGCTTGTGTGGTCGCGAAAGGAGAGCTGAGCTTTAGCCAGATCACAGAAGTGCTGGGAGGCCTGGCACAGTGACCTCCAAGCCAGCTGCCCTGAGAATCGCCTGAGAGGCCACAGCGATTTCTGGGCTGATGCGGGGGCTTTGAAAGCGGGACCTGGGCCTGAGGTGAGAGACGTGGGGCAGGGACCTGGCTTCTTTTCAGTCCTTCCCCGTCTTTCCTTCCCAGGCCAAATCCCCCAAGTCCCCTTCCATTCCTCCCGCAGGGAGCACAGGACGTTCACACTGGGCCTGAGGGTTTGGGCTGCCTCCCTGTGACTTCCAAATCTGTCATTTCCTGTCTGTGAAGAGGGAAGGCCTGCCTCCAGGTTGCAAAAGAAAAAGGCCGGTGAGGGCCTCTCCCAAGCTGCCCCTCTCCCTGAGCTTTCATTCCACGCTGCTCAGGCTGCCGCCTCCCCCAGTGCCTCCTTAGACACTTCCTGGCTAGCTGCTGGCCAAATAGGAGGAATTTCTGTCTTATTAACACCTGTTGAAGGGGCCTCCTCTATAGCAGGCTGGATTTCCTTTAGCAAAAGGCAAAGGGAATCAGCTAAGAGCCTGTTGTGGGAAAATTTCCTGCCGTTGCCCAGTCAGACTGGCACCTCGCTCAAATCACCGCACGTCCCGAGTGGGGGAAGGGAAATGGAAAACAATATCCCTTCATGTTAAGAATTACATAACGGCCAGAAGCGAAAGTGAGCCCTCCCTCCTTAGGATCTGAGTGCAGCAAACCCGGAATTAGGAGCCAGCTCTCCAATCAGCCGCCCCCTCCCCACCTCCACCCCACAGCACGCCCCTCGGGCTCCTTCCGTCTTCTGAGCTCTGAGGGGAGGGCCGCAGCCTCCTCAGGGGATTCTTGAAGTTGTGTCCTGACCAGTTTGTCTGGATCCATTCTCTCCCCCTCCCATCTTCTCCATTCTGGGGTTAGAGCCCTCACTGGCCCCTCACTACCTTTGGTGCAGTTTTCCAAAATAAGGAGCTGTCACCACACAGATTAAATGTCTCCGCGACGCATACACGAACTCTTCTTTTTATGTGACTGTTCATACATTCATTTTCGATATCTTAGAGAAATGCATAACCAGCAAATCAAATCTGATTTTGCTGAGATGTTATTACCGAAGCTAAGGCTAAGGCTGCATCACAGCCTGGCAGAGCTGAAAGGGGTCAGCCCTGCGGGTACATCTTTGCCTTCAGTCCCAATTCCCACGTCCTCCTGGTTACCTCCTTTCCTACTGAACCCTCAAACTCATCTCAAAGCCACTTCGCTCACAAGTTGTCTATTATCTCCTCCCAGTGAACTGGGAGCTCCTAATAAGCTGTTTATTTGGTGGTCCACTCCTCCACCTCCGTCTCATTCCCAGCCCACAGTGTGTCTTGATATTCTGGGCAGAAATTAATAGTCTTATCATCTGTAGCAACACAGAATAGGTCTGCTTCCCCTTCCCAGAATCTGAGCTTGGAAGAGCCAATCCTAGTGGGCTCCTGGCAAGGTCACCAAAGGCTGCTTGAGAGCAGGGACTCCGCCTAAGGACTTGGCCATTGCTAAGCGGCCTCACATGCTCCCCAGCAAGGTCCGCTGAACACCTGCTTTCTCCGGACCGAACCCCGCTCTGGGTGCCGGGGAGGCTGCGTGGCTCTCTCCCCAGCGAGCTGCCAGGAGGATTCTAGGCTGTATCCTGCTCTCTAAGCTCAATGGAGGGGGCTGGGGATTTAGCTCAGCAGCACAGCTCCTGCCTGGCAAGAGCCAGGTCATGAGTTCGATTCCCGGTACCAGAAAAAATAAATAAATAAAATAAAAAATTAAGCTCAATGGAGAACAGAGGCCTCCTGCTTGCCCATGTCAAGCAGGTTCTGGTTCCATTTCGATAGGTTGTTTTAAAGTGATTGCTTTTAGATTGCTGCAATAAACTTTAGGAGGTCCTTTCGTTCCCATCTTCCCAGTGCAATAAGCAGAACATTTTCGAACTATCCCTTCCCAGGTATAATAAATATATTAACCCTTCCTTGTCTTGTAGTGCTAATATCTTCTTCTTTCACAGTTTGCTATTTTGTCTTTGATTTCTGGCTTATTGTGCTTTGAAATGTACTAATGTTTTTTTATGATGCTGCCAAATATATTGACATTTTCCCTTGTGATTTTCGTGCTTAGAAAGTCTTGACTTCTTCCGGGTCAGATAAATACTCATCTGCATTTTCCCCAAGTTGTGAAGGTGACATTCATTGACCTCACCCTGTTTGGGTTCTTTGGCAGGGGGCTCTTCTAATTTTTTTTTTTTTTTTGAGACAGGGTCTTGCTATGCAGTTCAGGCTGGCCTTGAACTCACTGTGTAGCCCAGGTTGGCTTTGGACTCACAGCAATCCTCCTGCCTCAGCCTCTCCAGTGCTGGGATTACAGGCATGAGCCACCACACTGGGGAAGGGCTCTTCTTTTCTATCCTCCAGGCAGCCCTTCCCTCTTCTGTTACCGCAACCTTTCTTCACTGGAGACACAAAGCAATCAATTAGGCTGGAGCTTTAAATACACTAATGAGTCCAGACCCCCCACACGCACCTCTATGTCCTGCCCCTACTTCAGCTCCTTTGGGAATGAATGTTTCATGGCCTGGGGCTTTAGCTAAGTGGTGGAGCACTTGTCTAATACGCATGAGGCCTTGGGCTTGATCCCCAGCACAGCAAAGAAAAGGAGAAAAGGGGGGGATAGCTTTCTTCTTCTGGTGTCCTGTCTCCTTCTTAGCAGGTAGGAGGAGAAGGAGGGAAAAATGCATTGGAAGATATCCAGCTGTCACCCATTTCCAGGGTACACTTTACATCTTTCTTGGGCAACTTTAGTGAGGTCCACATCCAGAGTTCCCTCCCAGTTAATGGAAAGTCCCCAAGTACCTAAACCCTCGGACTTGAGCGAAGTTGCGTGGCTATCGGCCCGTTCCCCCAGCAACCGCCAGGCTGGCTGGCTGCATCTTCTCCTTCGAGCCCACATGGTTGCCATGGGAACGCAAGCACTAAATTGCTCTGTGTGTTTGGAAGCTGAAGACCTCAGCTTTGACGCAAGTAGCCCAGAAATCGATTGACCTCCAATTAGACTTTTGTTGTTTTCGTGAGGCATCTTTCTGCTTGCGTATGCCTCTTGCCTATGCCTCTTGAGGACTGCGTCAGAGACTCCAACATTTAACTCCATTTTTGTAAAAAATATTATTTCTACCTTGACTTATTCCAAAATGGATTTAAGGTGGCTTACAAAGATACACTCAGTACTTGGAGAAAGCCAGAATTAGATGTAAGAGAGAATGAGGAGGCCTTAAAGGGAAAGCAAGGGTGAAGAAGTGAACGTCAAAAGTCCTTTCTTGATGAGCTCGGGCTCTAAATGGCACAAAAACAGGAGATGTGATCAGTTTTCAGATTCACAGAGAAAAGCAGACAACCTGCTTCACAGAAAGGCAAGAGTGTCCAACCTTGAAAGCAAAATATTTTTTTCCTGGAATCTCTAAGAAAAATGGACTTGAACATTTCTCTTTTCTTTTCTTTTCTTTTCTTTTCTTTTCTTTTCTTTTCTTTTCTTCTCTTTTCTTTTCTTTTCTTTTCTTTTCTTCTCTTCTCTTCTCTTCTCTTCTTTCTTCTATTCTCTCTCCCTCCCTTCCCCCCACTCTCTCTCTGTCTCTGTGTGGCACTGGGAATTAATCACAGGGCCTCACACCATAGGTGCTCTACAACTGAGCTATCTCCTCAGCCTTTTTTTTTTCAGACAGGGTCTTGCCAAGTTGTCCAGGCTGGCCTCAAACTCAGAATCCTCCTGCCTCAGTCTCCTAACTAGCTGAGATTGCAGGTGTGTAACATCATACCCAATAATAAAGGGATATTGTAACCTCAGTACATGATCTTTTTCCCCAAAACTTCTCCATCTCTGTTATTGTTGTTGAATGACTAATATACATTTTTGGTAATGGCAAAAGAATGGAAAACTCCTATAACAATTATGGGGTATTATGCAGCCTTTAAAAATTAGGTAGTTAGCTGGGCGTGGTGGTGGCATGCTTGTAATCCCAATACTAGGAAGGCTGAGGCAGGAAGATCATTGCGAGTTCGAAGCCAGCCTCAGCTACAAAGTGAGCTCAAGGCCAGCCTGAACTGCATAGTGAGACCCTGTCTCAAAAAGACAAAAAAAAAAAAAAATTAGGTAGTTCCTTGTGCTACATGAAAAATGCCAGGTGCAGAACAATGTGTACAGTACAACGCTGCCATTGCGTATCTAGTATACGCACAGATATTTCTGGCACAATGCCCAATAAAGGACTCATGAACAAGGAGACTCACTTTTACCTGCATTCCTTTGTACTGAGTATCATGTGTATGCATTAGCTATTCAAAATATTTTTAGCTGAGTAAACCATCCATACTAGAGTAGTTAGAATAGAAAAAATTTAAAATATAGAAAAGGAGCCAGGGTCACTGGTGCCCACCTGTAACCCCAGTGATTCAGGAGGCTGAAGCAGGAGGATAGAGAGTTAGAGGCCAGCCTGGGCAACTTAGTGAGAACCTGTCTCAAAATAAAAAATTTAAAAAGGGCTGGGGATGTAGCTCAGAGGTAGAGTACCCCTGGGTTTGATCCCCATTGCCACAAAAAAGAAAAAGTACACATACAGAAAGGAAAACCTTGGGGGAGGGGTTGCAGTGCTGAGGATGAGACCCAAGGGCTCATGCATGTTAGACAAATGCGCTGCCTCTGAGCTACATGTGCAGCTCCAAACTCCACTGCCCCCCTCTTAAGGTAGGAAGCATGTAAATTAGTATAACTTTTCTGCGGGGCAGTTGGGTAGTATATTTGAAGACTTAAAAATGAACCAGGTATGGTGGTGCACACCTGCAATCTCAGCACTCTGGGAAGCTGATGCAGGAGGATAACAAGTTTAAGCCCAACCTGGGCAACTCAGTGACTTAGTGAGACCCTGTCTCAAAATAAAAGTGCTGGGGATGTAGCTCAGTGCAAAGGCCCTGGGTTCAATCCCTACTAACACACAAGTGCGCGCACACACACACAAATGATAAAATTTTGTGTATCCTTTGACCTGGCAATTCTACTTTTAGAAATGCATACTAATGAAATAATCAAATGAATACTCAAAGATGCATGTACAAAGAAGTACTGGTTTTAATGCAAAGAGAACATTCTACATGCTGTATCATGGCAGACTGGCTAAGTAAATTATGATATCTCCTTAAAGTGGAGTACTTGTGTAGTTGTTGAAAACAAGGATGGACGTTTCTATTTACCAACAGGCCTCCCAGACTACATTGCTGATCTCATTAATGTACCCTCAGAGCCTTGTACCCTTCCTTCATTGCAGTAATTAGGGTTTAATCATATATGTAGGTGTGTGCTTATTTAATGTCTACACACACACACATGCACACACAGGCACACACACATGCACGCGCGGCTGGCAGGTCCAAGAGGACGGAAACTCCGCCTATACTAGTACGTATTATGCTCTCTACCACCGCACACTCTTTGAAAAAGAATTTTAAAAGCCTCCAGTCTTACTGAAGAGTAGCTTTGAAAAAGCAGTGAAGATTGTTAATTTGATTAAATCTTGATCCTCGAGTTCATATCTTTTTAATATCCTGTGCTACAAACCAGGAAGAGCACGTAAAGCACTTCTGCCGTGTGCTGAGTATAACGGTCTTCTGGGCCAAAAGCACTGTGCCCATTTTTGAGATGTGAGCTCAATGTGCCTCGTACCATGGAACACCACAGTGCCGGGGATTGCACTCAGGGAACACTGAGCTACATCTCTAGCCTTTGTTATTTTATTTTATTTTGACATAGGATCACGCTAGATTGTTTTAGTTTGCAATCCTCCTGCCTCGGCCTCCCAAGCAGCTGGGATTATAGACATGCACCACTGTGCCCAAGCAAACATCATTTTTAGTTGAAAGAATGACTGGCAAACTATGGTTAGTCAGACCTGGGTATCTGGCAGGTGTTTTCCTCTAAGTGAGCCTGTCACTTAAATAAGAAAACAGCTGACTATATTTGTTACCAATGGAAAAATTTGAATTTTCAAGTGAAAATCTGAATTTTAGAAAACTTGCTGCTACCAAGGGCTTTACAATTTCTCAGTACTGAAGGCTTTCTCTGCCTGCCCCTTCATTCTTTACAACCCACCGAGAAGCATCCTTGGCTCCTTCTCACTTTCAAGATAAAACCCACACACCTCCTGACTCTGATGGGCTCCGTAGTCCAGCCCCACTGCCTCATCTTCTGCCTGGTTATAGAAGATCACGTCTTTTCTTCCCAAATGCCAGGGACCTTCATACCTTTATGCTCTTGCTCACAATTTCCTCTGCCTAGAATGCCATCTTTCCTACCTTCATTTTGTTTGCAAATATCATTTTTTTGTGTGTGGTACTGGGGATTGAACCCAGGCACTTTGCATCAATCTATATCCCTAGGCCTTTTGTATTTTGATACAGGATCTTGCTAAGTCACTAGGTTGCCCAGGTGCATTCCCATTTTCTTTGTCTTTCTTTCTTTCTTTCTTTCTTTCTTTCTTTCTTTCTTTCTTTCTTTCTTTCTTTCTGAACTAGTTCCCATCACCTGTAATGCCTTTTCTTTTCTCTTTTCTTTTCTTCTTTTCTTTTCTTTCTGGTGTTGGAGATGAAACCCAGGGCTTCCAGCATGCTACTCAAATGCTGTACCACTGAGCTATCTCTCTCAAAATCTTATTTTGAGACAGGACCTCAATAAGTTGCCCAGGCTGATCTTGAACTTTCTATACTCCTGCCTCAGTTTCCTGAGTAGCTAGAATTACAAGCATGTGTCACTGTGTCTGGCTGCATATCAGCTTTTCTGTTTTTTCTTCTCTTTTTTGTCAGTACTAAGGATTGAACCCAGGACCTTTGCACTGAGATACATCCCCTGCCCTTTTAAAAATTTTGAGCTGGGTGTGGTGGTGCACGACTGTAATCCCAGCACTCAGGAGGCTGAGGCAGGAGGATCGTTAAGAGTTTGAGGCCAGCCTGGGCTACAAAGTGAGCTCAAGGTCAGCCTGAACTGCATAGTGAGACCCTGTCTCAAAAAGACCAAGAAAAAAATTTTTTTTGAGACAGGTTCTTGGGAAATCATTAAATTGCACAAGCTGGATTTGAACTTTCGATCCTCCTGCCTCAGCCTCCTAGAGCACTGGGATTACACCATGTGTCACCATGCCCAGATCATACTAGCTTTTCTTGATGACAACCTCTTCCTCTGATAAAACAAATTCAACCACCTGTGAGTGCTGGCAACCAGCAACAAATGAGTACAGATGATCTGGGGAATGACACTGAATTGCATCAAATTAAGGTCGGACCTCTTGAGGTCACAGATCTAGAGCTGATATCTAAAGTAACATTTACTGAGTATTTATTATGCATCAGATCTTGGTGTATGCACTTTATATCATTCTTCCTTTATCCCTCTAGCAGCCTTGGACAAGCATTATGTTGCCTTGGAGATGAAGAGGTTGAGATGGAGCCGTACCAGCTTGCTGGTGTTTACTGAGCGACACTTTCTGGCCATAAATGGCAGAGTAAGGACAGCATCTATCATCCCTAATAACTGTGTCAAAAGAAGTGCATTTGGGGGCTGGGGATTTAGCTCAGCGGCAAAGCGCCTGCCTGGCAAGCGCAAGGTCGTGAGTTCGGTTCCCGGTACCGGAGAAAAAACAAAAAACAAAAAACAAAAAACAAAAAAAAAAAAAAAAAAGTGCATTTGATATCAGAAGCACAAGGCCTTGCTGTGCGACACAGAACTAGTCAACTCTGTCTAGCTGTGTGAACTTGAGCCAATCTCTTTACCTTTCTGACCTTTACTTTCCTAATGTGTAAAATGAGGACAACAGCAGCTCCTGGGCAGGTTTGTGATACAGATGAGCTATGAGGAATACAAAAGAATCCAGTACAAGCCAAGTGTGGCACAGCTATAATCCCAGTACTCTGGGAGGCTGAGGCAGGAGGATCACAAGTTAGTACCGAGCCTAGGCCATTTAGTGACTTAGTGAGACCCTGTCTCAGAAATAAGAAAGTTTTTAAACACTGGGGATGTAGCTCCATGCAAAGAGTCTACATTCAATCTGCAGTACTACCAAAAAGGAAAAAAAATGAGCAAACAAAACCAAACAAGCGGGGCTGGGGATTTAGCTCAGCGGCAAAAGCGCCTCCCTGGCAAGCGCAAGGTCGTGAGTTCGGTTCCCGGTACCGGAGAAAAACCCAAAAAAGCCTGCCTCAAAAAAGACAAAAAACAAAACCAAAAACAAACAAACAAAAACCAGAAACAAACAAAAAAAAAAAAAAAAAAAACAAACAAGCAAAGAAACACCTGAGTATATACAAGGGCTTAGGTACATAATGGGGCTCCCAGCCCCTTCCCTTCCCAGTGCCTGTGAAAAGAAGTTGGTGTGGTGAAACTTACACAAATCGGGAGTCAGGAGAGCTCTGCCCTGACCCAGGCACTATTAAGGCTGTATAAGCTTCGGCAAGTCGCTTCGCCTCTCTGGGCTTTGGTTTCTTCCTACACTTGTAACATATGAGAGCTTTGCTTTACGGCAGTCAGATGTTTCCTTTTTTTTTTCATTACCCAGCCACTCAAAAATGAAAGGGGAAGGGTTTGGGGATAGCTCAGTGGTACAGCCTCTCCCTGGCATGCCTGAGGCCGTGGATTCTCTCCCCAATACCCCCAAAGCAAAAACAAAAAGAGCAGAGGAGGAAACCACTGACAAGTGTGAGGAAAAGGGTCAGAACATGCCAACTTGGAGCATTTTGTTTTGTGGAAGTTAAGGCATCTCAGGAAGTATTTCCCAAAGACCACACAGGCTTTGGAGCCTGGTGACCTGGGAGGGAACTCAGAGCTTTTTATCAACAGATACAAAATCAGCGCCCCTCTCCCAGCGGGGTTGAGGGAGACAACGTCTCTCCAGGAGATGCCCCCACAGGCTTGGGCCTCTCTGCCAAGGCAAGTGCTGAGCTGATTCAGGGGCCCAGCTGCCTGTTGCCATGGCAACAGTCCAGCGCACTTTGCATAATGACAGAGATGCTAAGCTTTACTAACAAAGTGCTCTGTAAAGGACTTCATGCCTTTGGCAGGGACAATTCTTCTTTTTCACACAAATAACTCTGGGAGCTGTGAGGCAGGATTTGGCAGGTCACTTTCCCTGTCTTGACCTGTGCCCCCAGGCTTTCCTTGAAGGCGCAGATTGGCAGTTTTTCTTTTTCAGTTTCCAAATATACCATCACCACCCTCCCCTGTCCACCCCAATACCGCCAAAGAAGAGAATGGTTTTTCCCTTAGTCAGAGCTCTGGTGAACTCAGCATGTTTATGAAAACAGGAGGAATGGACCATTCTAATCACTTCTCTATCCTTGGCTAACTGAACTGTCTGCTGCTTCCATACCCTTGGCTAATTGCTGGGTCAAATAGTACTCAATCCCTTTTCCTGTGTTCGGAATGCCCAGGGATTTTCACATTGAAACAGGAAGAGCCTGTAGGGTCTTAGTGAATGATTCCCTAGAGCAGGAAATAGAATTTCAATTCTGAATAGGCTAGGAAAGAAACCGGGCAGCCCTGTGTGAATCCTGATCTTCTCACTTACAAGCTGCGTGATCTTGGGCAAGTTACTGAACTTCCCTGCCCTCACTTTGCTCATCCATGCAATGGGGTTGTTAATATAGGCCTTGCGCTGTGGTAGGAGTTGAGGTTAGAACGTACCTTCCTCATGCTTCCTAGCTTTTCTCTGTTTCCTCTACCCTGATCCTATCCAGAGCATCAGTACAGTAACCTCCCAACCTCTCTATTTCTCCTGGCGGCACCTCAAGTCCACCTTCCCCGTAACAGACATGGCAACACTTCACACATGTATTTATTTATTTTTTAGCAGTTCTGAGGATGGAACCCAGAGCCTCACAAGCTAGGCAAGTGCTGTACTGCGGAGCTATACCTCAGCCTCTTCCAAATGTTCCAACCACGTGCTGCGGCTGGGGGTGTTGCTCAGCGATACAACACTTGCCTAGCAAGCAGGAGACCCTGGCTTCCGTCCTCAGCAGTGGAAGAAGTCACATCCTGTTACTTCCTTGCTTTAAAGCTCTCTAATAGCGTCCCCTTGTACTTCAAATAAAAGCTACCCTCTTCCCTTCGTTCCTCCACCACGCTAGACATACTGGCCTTCTTTCATTTCCTTTCATTCCTTCCTTCCTTCATTCGTTCTTTACTTGCTTCCTTCCTTCCTTCCTTCATTCATTCTTTCCTCCCTTCCTTCCTTCCTTCCTCCCTTCCTTCTTTTCTTCCTTCCTTTTTTGGTGGCACTGGAGTATGGAATCTGGGGCCTGGTTCAGGCTAAGCAAACGCTCTACTACAACCTTTAAAAATTTTTTTTTTAATTTTGAGACAGTCTTGGTAAGTTGCCCAGGCTGGCCTAGAACTTGAGATCTTCTTGCTTCAGCCTTCCAGAGTGCTGGGATTACAGATGTGCACCACCACACCTGGAAATTCTTCCTGTTTCCTAAACATGTTGAGTTCCTTCTCACCTCATAGACAAGGCGCTTTCTGTTCCCTCAGCTGGCTCCTTCTCCAGCTCAGTTCTTTTTTAAAAATTTTTTTTTTATTTTAACAAGAGTAGTACCAGCACTTGGGAGGCTGAAGCAGGAGGATCGTTGTGAGTTCAAGACCAGCCTGAGCTACAAAGTGAGCTCAAGGCCAGCCTGAACTGTACAGCGAGACCCTGTCTCAAAAAGACAAAAAAAAAATAAGAGTAGTAAATGAGACACAAACAAAAAATAGAACAATAGCAGCATACCAGTATCACAAACATAAATAAAGCAAAGCAAGAACATTTAAAGTGATACAGGATTTTAAGACAAAACAATACGAATCAACAGTGGTTATTACAATACGTATCGCTATCCTCAACTACGTTGCTCAGATTACCAGATATAAGAATGGAAGATTGTTCAAACCATTACAGAGAATAAGAAAATAATTATTAGATAAAACATTAGAGATAATACAGGGTTTCACTAGACGAGATGGTAGGAATTCACCATGGTAATTCCATTGCATATTGTTACCTTCAAATCAGCTGCCCAGATTACCAGACACAATCCAGCTCAGTTCTTAACTCAGAGTAACCATCTCTGGCCACTCACTCAAACTGGGCCACCATATTGCCCTGTCACTAAGTTGACTTCCTCCGTAGCACTGCTCACAAAATAGCCCTGCCTCAGTTATCTGAATGTTTGCATGCTGTCTGCCTCCTCTGATTGGACGGCCAGCTCTGTACCTCTACCTTCTACATCTGTCTCTCCCCGGGACACAGCACAGTGCCTAGATATAGCAGGCTCAGTAACACCTACTGAATGAGTGAATGAATGAGGCAGGCACAGCGCTGAGAAGAAAGCCTAAAAGATAACAGAGCGCAGTATATGTTTTGCCTCTCTTTTTGCCTTCTTGCATCATCTGGCTACAAGGCAGAGGTTACCTGCTAGACCTGTGGCAAAAGGTCTGAAGCAGGGCATGCATCATCTACCGGGGTGCAGACAGACGCTATTAGAATGTCTATGAGCACTCATTTTCAGCATTCTTAATTTTCATGTCTGTCTATGCTTTATAGTTTGGCACTGTATTACATGTAAATAGTTTATATACAAATATACATATCTTGGCTTAGAGATGCAAAAATACTTGGAGACCCAGTTGGTAGGAAGCAACTTGGCAGACTTGACAGAATGTTACCTGTAGTTCAGTTGGGTTGGGCCAGCAGAGAGACTTGCAGTACTGGGAGTTCAGGGCCTCGGGGAGGCAGTGCAGTGGGCAGGGGATGTACTCTCAGTCTCTCCCATGCCCTAATGCCTGCTCGGACCCGCTACACAAGTGGCCCTGCCCTTTCCAACCTTTAGAGGCATGTGCATTGCCCATCCCAGGGAGGTTTCTTTTGCAAGTCTCTAGAGAACTGTGTGCTCCAGACCTTGGTGCTGGTCTGTCCACAGGGGCAACCCTGTGGGAAAGACTAGGGCCTAGGAGCCTCTTGAGACTCAGGCAGTAGCTGGGGTTTCTCATTCTTGTGTCTTCTGCAATTAGGATAGTGCCTGGGACACAGTGGGTGGTCAGATATTCCCAGAACATACTTGTTGACTAACATCAGTGCATAGGACAATTCCCTGCGAGTGTCTGAGCTGAGCACACCTCAGGGAGCAACTGGGTCCATATATCTCACTGCCTAGATAGAAACGAAGTGGGGTTTGGAGAGGTAGGACCCACCCAAGGTCATGAAGCATCCAGCCAACACGCCTTCCCCTGCAAAGGATGAATGCTCATTGGCTGGTTCCAGTTTCTTAGTCTTGGCCTTGACATGCTACTCATAGCATCAGTTCTCAGGAGATGCTCTGGCTTTCTTACTGGGAGAGGATCCAAAAGAAAAAATGTGTCTCAGATCACAATTCCATAGCCTCCTGCCTCCCTCAAGCCCACTGGGTGTATACTCACACCCACGCCTGACTTGGAAATTAATGACATCACTCCCCTTCTAATAACTTGGCCTTAAATGCAGTGTTCAGCTACCAGGTGTCAAACACTTTAAAAAGACTTCTTATGGGCAATGAACGTACACAGCAAAAGGTGCACCAGTTGATGAATGATCGCAAGCTGCACGCCCATGTACTCACTCTGTGGATCAAGCACTTAATCACGGCCAGGACTACAAAAGCCCTCCTCAAAGCAGCTTTTAGCCGGCATTGCAGATATCCCCTCTAACAGTTCTGTGAGGAAGACATAAGCAGCTTAATCCAATTTACAGATACCAAATTATTTTTCTTTAAGCCAATTCATTTCATTCTGCCTTGGATATTTGAGAAATTACACTGTCATGCACTCACTTTTTCTTCTAATTATTGTTAGAGTCTAACAAGTAGAATGTATAACTATTTTTTTACGATTTTTTATTTTAAAGAAAAAAGTACAAAAAAGAACAATAGCAAAATACAAACAAAACAAAGCAAGGACATAAAGAATGATACGGGGTTTCAAGTCAAATGAGAGGGATTGACAGTGGTTGTTATACTGCATATTGTTATCTTCAATGAAATTGCTCAGATTACTAGATGTAAGAATAAAAGATTGATTAAATCTATAAGGGAATAAGAAAATAATAATTTAAAAGAACATTATAAACAATACATAGTTTCACTAGACAGGATTGTAGGAATTCACCAATGGATATTACACTGCAAATTGTTGTCGTCACATAAGTTGCTCAGATTACCAGATATAAGCATGAAAAATTGGTCTAAATAGATATATAAAAAACTTTTAATCATTAACACGAAATGCCTTAGTACTTTCTTTTTCTTCTTTCCGTCATCCCAGTTGTTCCTTCCCTTGAGCAATTTCTTTCCCCTTCTTATTATCTATTGTACATTTTGGGTTTTATTTACTCTTCCATGTTCTTACACCAGGGAGACAATGTGATGTTTACACATCTGAGTCCGATTTATTTGACTTATGAATATGGTCTCTAGTTGCATCCATTTACCTATAAAACCTTGAGTTTATCCTTTTTTATAGATGAGTAATACCCCACTGTATGAAAATATCACATCTTTTTTATCCATTCCTCAGCTGATGGGCATTTGGGTTGTTTCCAAGATTTAGCTGTGACAAATAGTGCTGCTATGAACATGGGTGCACACATCGCTGTGGTATGACATTTTTAATTCTTCTGGAAAAATACCCAGAAGGGGAATAGCTGGGTTAAGTGGGACTTCTAATCCTAGTTTTGTGAGGAATCTCCAAACTGATTTCCACAGTGGTTTCACCAATCGACATTCCCGTCAGCAGTGGAGAAGTGTTCCTTTTTCCCCACAGCCTCTTCAGCATTTGTCATTGGTTGATTTCTTAATGATAGCCATTCTTTATGGGGTGAGATGAAATCTCAGTGTTGTTTTAATTTGCATTTCTCGAATGACTAATGATGTTGAACATTTTTTCGTATATTTATTCGCCATTAGTATTTCTTCATCTGAGAAGTGTAGGTTCATCTCAGATGCCCATTTTTGGATTGGGTCTTTGAATTTTGGGGGCCTGATTTTTTTAAATTCCTTATGTGTTCTAGATAGGAGTCCTTTGTCTGACGGGCAGTTGGATAAAATTTTTTCTCAATTCGCGGGTTTTCTTTTTACTCTGTTGGTGATTTCTTTTGATGTGCAGAAACTTTTCAATAAGATGAGATCCCAGTTGCTGATTCTTTGAAGTATTTCCCATGCAGTTTGGTTTTTGTTCATGAACTCTCTGCCTCCCCCTCCCTATGTCTTTCAGAGTTTTACCTACTTTCTCTTCCAGTAGATTTAGTGTTTCTATTTTGATATTTAGATCTTTGATCCATTTTGACTTTAATTTAATGCGTGGTGAAAGACATGGGTCTGGTTTTAGTCTTCGGCATGTGGAAAGCCAATTTTTCCAGCACCATTTGTTAAAGAGACTATCTTTCTTCCAGTGAACGTGTTTGGCCCCTTTGTCAAAAATAAGGTGGCTGAGTGTGACTGTAGCTTTGTCTGCATCTTCTAATCTGTTCCATTGATCTTCAGGTCTATTTTTTTGCTAGTACCATGCTGATTTTATCACAGCAGCTTTGTAGTATAATTTCAAGTCAGGGATTGTAATGTCTCCTACCTTTCCTTTGTTTCCCAGGATTGCTTTTGCTATTCTAGGCCTCTTCTGGTTCCAGATGAATTTTAGGAATGTTTTCTCTAGATTGTGAGGTATACTAATGGAATTTTAATGGGGATTGCATTGAATCTGTACAACAATTTTGGGAGTATGGCCATTTTCACAATGTTGTTTCTTCCTATCCATGAGCAAGGAATATCTTAGAATGTATAACTATTAAACTTAAGAAGATCATGCACGTATTTCTAAAAATCTTCCTCATACCATCACCTTATACCACTAGCAAAATGTGAACTGCATTTTGGGGAATATTGGGTATAGGAATTACCACAAGAGGAAGGCTATTTGCATGTGGGACGGTCAGAAAAGGCTTTGAGCCACACAGGAGGCGTCTGTACTGAGCCCGAACTCTATGGTGAGGCCACAGATTATGGCATGCAGAAGTGAGTTCCATTCTGGCCACAAGGCTCAGGGAAAGCTCCATGGAGAAGGGACGTTTGGGCTGAGTCTGGAGAGATGAGTATGGCTTTTCACAAGCAGAGATGGAAGTAGGAGGAAAACTGTGCCAGACAGAAGGGGTCGAAAATAGAGAAGACTTCCTTAGGGCCAAAACAGAAGTTCATGCTTCTGACTTGGAGGACTGTGACCATGGCACACCTGGGAATGGTCTCCAGGCCCAGGGCTGAGTGAGTTTGCACTGAACATTGACCACTGCCAAGGGCAGGCTTCTGGTAGGCTCTAGCCTGCTGCAGTCAGAGTTGGAGTTGGGATTGGAATTCTCTGTTCTTTACAGAACTTATACCTGGAAAATCCCCACACCAGGAAAGAGCACGTGCAGGGCATGGGCATGGCGGTTGGGGCCAGCAGGCCTGACTTGTGTTCAAGTCACCACCGTGCCACTTTCTAGCGCCATCCCTTTACACAAGCTCTGTTGCTTCATCTTCAAATTGCGGCCCAATTGGTTCCACCTGTACCTGAGGAGTAAGTGAGAGTGTGACTCATGTGACTGAAGTGACTAACTGGTTCTTCCCCGGCTCTTGGGCTTTCAGTGGCAGTTTGAAGGTAGTACTGTCCTACAGCTGCCCTCCTGACCCTTTCCCATACTTGACTACAGAGGGATCTGGCCAATGAGCTGATAGCAATGAACCCAAAGCTCTTTCACTTTGGAGCTATGGACCCAAGAGTCTCTTCTTTCAAATCTCTGACTTTTCTGCTTCCTCTCCCGGAGTGTCTAAGGCAGCAGATCGGGTAGGGGGGAATCAACTAAATGGTGGAGTCTGGCCCTCACTCCTCCACAGACATGGCTGCTCCTGGCTGGGCTCAGCTTGTGCACATGCCAAGCAAAAGCTATTTCCTCCTCCCTGAATGCATGTGAAGACACCATGTAGGTTCCAGCCCTCTACTAAAGCCACTGAATCTGGTGGTCCAAGCCCATAATCCCAGAATCCTCCTGTCTGAGGCAGGAGGATGTTATGTTCAAGTCCAGCTGGCCAACTTAATGACTTAGCAAGACCCTGTCTTAAAATAAAAAATAAAAAAGGCTAGGGGTGGAGATCAATAGGAAGGCCCGGGATTGGATCCCTAGCACGTGCATGCGCACGCGCGCACACACACAGAAGTAAATAGGGCAGCTGATCCTCCCAGGCCTTTCCACATTCCACAGGCAGCCATCTTGCATCCGTGGCCCCATCAGAACAGATGCCACCAGCACCCCTCCTAACTGGATGTCCTCCTTGATGAATTGGAAGAGGTGAGAAGGAGAGGCAGGAGGGAAGTGTGCCCGAACAGGGTAACTTGGCCCACCCTAGGCTCTTTTGCCGGGAAACACTCACTGAGCCATCCTCTGTGCCAGGCCCCTCTGCCAGGCACAGCCTGGAGCGGTGGAACTCAGATCTGTTCCTCAGAGAACTCACAAGTTGCCAGGGCATGGAAGGTTCATGAACACATGGAAGATTTCTAATAATCTGAGGGCATCTATGTTTAAGAACCAGTGAGTGACACAGACAGCCAGAGCTGAGTATGCTCAGAGGAGGGAGTTATCCCTGCAGAATGAGGGTGGGGGAGGGGCCAGAGAAGGCTTTCAGAGATCAGGTGCATTTGAGCTAAAGCTTGAGGAATGGCCTGCAGGCACTGGGGACACTTTGGTGAGAGTCAGTGACAGGAGGATGGAAACACTTTTTAGCCAATACCTACTTGTGCCTGGTGTCCTTTAGCTCATTTTGGTGTTCTCTTATGTAAGTCTCACAATACAGTGGTCCCCCATCCATGCCAAATATGTCCCAAGACCCCCATGGATGCCTGAAACCATCACTAGTACTAAACCTCATGTATACTATTTTTTCTTATAAATGCATATATGCTTATAATAAAGTTTAATTTATAAATCAAGCATCAGAAGATATTAATAACAACAACTAATAATAAATAGAATAGTGATAGCAATATTCTGTAACAAAAGTTATGTGAATGTAGGCTCGCTCTCCCTCCCCCTGAAAAGTATCTTATTGTACTGTGTCTTTACAATGGCACAAGTTGACGTAGTGCCTATGTGTTGGGCTGAACTGAGTTGAATGATCCAGCCCTTATGATATAACGTTAGGCTAGGACTGACCTTCTAACAATACAGCAGAAGGAGGATCGTCTGCTTTGAGGGAATCTGGATCACTGAGCCATGGTGATATCAGCTGGATCGCTGGGGATCCTTGGTAGTTGGATTTTTGCTGAAACCTTTTGGAAGAATAAGGTAATCAGAAGTCATTGTCTCCGTGTTTTATGCCCTGATGACTCCTTTGCACTTTGTGAATGTAGGCCCTATTGGGCGTCTTTTCCCAGAAGAGTCTGGTTTCATAGCAGTCGATGACCTGCTTTGAATGATGTCCTCTCTCTTTAATCAACTTTTTAAACTCTGCTGGAAATGTGTCAGCTTCTTCACTGCAGACACAGCCTCACCTGTGACTTTTATATTTTTCAATCTAAACCTATTCTTGAATCTGTGAAACCATCCCTCACTTGCAATAAGTGCCTTGGTATCACTTGCTTCAGGGGATCCCTTGCTGAAGTCTTCATAGGTGCAGTGCTTGCTAGTACCACACATGACCATGTTTTCTATTCATGTCTTCCACCCATAAATGTAATATCTTTCGCATGAATTTTTAATTTTATCTTCACAATTTCATAGATAGATTTGTCTTTACAGTTGATTTTAACAACCTCAGTATATAAGTTTTTCTTTCTTTATTACATTGAGAATTTTTACCTTTTCTCTTAAATGAAGCACTTTATGGTTTCTCTTTGAAATACTGAAACTGCCAAATCACTACTCTTGTACTTTGGAGCCATTATAAAGCAAAATAAGGGTTACACAAATACAAGCTTATGATACCATGACAGTCAATCAGATAACTGAGATGGCTGCTAAGTGACTAATGGGAGAGTAGAGTATACAGTGTGGGTACACTGAACAACGGGATGATTTACATCACTGTGAGATGGAGTGGGATGATGTGAGATTTTATTGTGTTATCAAAATGAGGCACAATCTAAATCTTAAGAATGATTTATTTTGGGAATTTTCCGTTTAATACTAATTGATCATGGGTAATCAAAACTTCAGAAAGCAATACTGTGGGTAAGGAGAGAGGACTACTGTAGCTTACAAGTTAGGTGTTTTTATCCCCCTACCATTGTAAAATGAGGAAATTCAGAGTGAGGGAGGGTAAGCAACTTGTGCAAATGTTTCACAGGTAGAAATGGTAGAGCAAAGTTTTGAATCCAAGTTTCTCTGACTACAAAACCTTTCTCTGGTTACTTTACCACACATTGAGAAATCACAGAGACATGGTAAAAGAATAGAATGAGTATCTTAGATTAAACAAGCAAAGAAATTTGTTTCAGGAAATAGGAAGTGAAGCAGTCAGATGATGCTGGTTCTGAGTAGAGTACATGGAGTGCAAGAGCTAGAGAGCATGGGCTTGACGCTTCAGACAACAGATCAGTGGAAGGTTCCAAGCAATAAAGTGATGCAATTTAGTTTGGGTGTGTAAAAGCTCACTCTGAGTGCTATGTGATGAACAGATTATAGGATGTGGGAACAGAAGCAAGGGAGCCCAGTGAAGAAGATATTCATTGCAGGGCCCAGGGAGAGATGATGGTGGTTGGGGCCAGGGTGAGAGAAGTGAAAGTGATGCTGGAAAGAACTCAGATTTGAGACAACCCAAAGGAACAATACACAGGGCTTAGTGAATGGATGGGTAGGGAAAGGACAGTTAAAGATGTCTCAGTACATTCCTTTTGTACTTTTTTTTTCTGAGACAGCGTCTGGCTACATAGTTCAGGCTGGCCTTGAATTGACTGCGTAGCACAGGCTGGCCTCGAACTCATGTCAATCCTCCTGCCTCAGTCCCTTTTCATTTTAGATGATACAGAGGGATATGGTGGCAAAAGCACTGAATTTGGGAGTAGACAGACAGCGTCTTGTATTAGTCAGATTTCCATCACTATAATGAAATACCTGAGATAATTAACTTATGAAGAGAAAAGGTTTGTTTTGGCTCACAGTTTTCGAAGTTCCAGTCCATAGATGGGTACACCATTGCTTTTGGGCCTGTGATAAGGCAGCATATCATAGTGGGAGTACATGACCAGGCAAAATCACTCACTTCATGGCGAAGAAGCCAAAGAGATAGAGACACTAGGCCTCACTTTCCAAAGTTTCCACTACCTCCCACTAGTGCCACCCTGGAAATAAAGCTTTTAATATGTGGGCCTTTGGGAAATTAAAGATCCAAAATACCAGGTCTAAATATTGTCAACCTCACATACAGTTGGGTTCATTTAGTCAAGAAAGTGTGTGACCCCTGTGCCAACCAGAGTAGGGAGACCTACTGAGTAAAGCTGCTAATGGATTTACTGTGTGTGGTCATGGGTACTCTGATGCCGGGGCAAGGAAAGCTCCATGGGCCAGGGATGTGGTGCAGTAGGGCTTTCAGAGAAGAAGAGGTGAGCATGTGGGACACGGGGCACAGACTTTCCATGTGACAAGATGAGAGAGGAATGACGAAGGAGAAGGGATGCAGGGAGAAATGAGGGGTCTGGGCCTTCTATTCGCATTCATTGTTTTTCCCCTCTGCAAACAACCTGAGCATGTATAAAGGACAAATGGAAAAAGCCGCAGGGACCTTGACCAAGCTGTCTGTCTTCTCTTGGCCTTTATTTGGGTATCTGTAGAGTAGATTCAACTAATACCTGCTGACAGGGTGGTTGTGAGGAAGTTCTACAATGACGGAGGGTTTCACAAAGTGCTCTGAAGGCTGGGAGTGTAGCTCGGTGGTAGAGCACTTGCCTAGCATGTGCAAAGTCCTGGGCTCCCTCCCCAGCACTCCAAAAAAAAAAAAAAAAAAGCTTTGAGGAGGGCTTCTGTAGTCCTGGTCAAGTTCATCTTCTCCACCTGGTCAGTGAGTAAACACATGTGTCTGGTTTGTGAACACTCACTCGTTCCTTATCCCCGCCTGCTCTTACACCCCAAGGCTTCCCAAACCTGCCTGTTCCTATTCAAGCTTCCTTGTGTGGCCCCTGGGAATACAACCCGGGGTCCCAAGGGCACAACCCCGTTAAACTTGAGTCTGGCTTGGCTTTCAGGGTGCCCCACAACATTTTAGAACCATCTCAAGATATGGTTCTGTCTTTCCCAGTGGAGCTGAGCTTTTTTTTTTTCCAGTCCATATTTACAAACTTGAACCTACCAAAACTCATACCTAGGACCTATCACATGTGAATAAGAAAGCATGGATCAGTCTTCCCCAAACTTCAGTTATTACCTTCAAGATTTTTGTTAGGTTCGTAAATCTTTATGATTTTTACCATATTCATACTATTTTTCCAAGGTGCATCACTCCTAACTCTTCCTACTTGCTCTGGGACTATGTCCCAAGCTGTCTTTTCTGACCTCAAATTTGTCCCCTTGAAGACCTCCTGCCACAGTCCACAAGGAACTGCAAAGCTCAAGTAGGGGTCACACCATCGTGTGGTTTCTCTGTATAATTGGGTCTTCTTCACTAGGTTTTGAGAGCCTGAAGTCAGTATTTGAGGGGTGTTTATAGAAGAAAACTGAAGAGCTCCTTGAAACCTGGGGGCCCAGGTGGGAGGCTGTAGTAGGCATGACAGTCCACATAGCTCCCAGTACACCTATCCCCTTTCTGTGTCTGCCCAGTTCTTCATCCTGCATGACCCAGTCCCATGTCACGTCCTGTAGGTCTTCTAGATGGAAGAATTTTCTCTTTAATACTTCCTCGACATTTTTTATCCTTCTCTGTGTTGTTGTGGTCTGTGGATGTTTGTCCTCCTTTTACGTAATGACTCACACCTCTTGTCCTCAATATTAGCATAAGGCCTGTCCAGAGCACATCCCCGGGAACTTTTAGAATGCCTAAATGACTGGGTGGGTGAGTGGGTAGGGTATGAATGGGCAGATGGATTTCACTTTAGACCTCATGTCCCAGAGTCAGAAAGCTTTGCTGTCTGGGTGACATAGTGCGCCAAGTCTGCCAGGCTGAAGTTTGAGCAGACCCCCACCCACAGTGCTCTGGGGCCACAATTATGACAGACAGGACCCCTGTCCCCATAAGCGTGCATCTGGTGACATAAGCACTGAGCAGTACCACAACTCACTTAAGTAAGTGAAATTACTTAAAGCTCTCCAGCTCTGGTACAGTTGATTCCAGGAGCCCGTGGCCCTTCCTCACTCCCAGTCCATTAGGTCTTGGGGCTGGAACCGGCTGCTGAGCAAGCACCACCTGCCCCATGTTACTTTCCCACCGGGCTGCAGCACTCATGGCAGGCAGCTGCGCGCGCATGGATTTTCTGTGGGACATGGAAGCAGCCCTCTCATTGGCTGCTGAGGGTCCAGTCTGTGAATCTCTGGGCTGTCGGCTCTGCCCTCCCCTGAGACAGCTACAATGGCGAGGGAGGGGAGACTGGAGTGAGGCTTCAGGTGTGTCTGGAAAGGAAGCAGGTATGCCTGGTGGCCACATTGAGCATTCCAGAGGCATCTGGCTGTGCTAGCTCCCAGCCTGCAGCTTGGTAGCCTCACGCCCTGCCCAAATTTCCCCCGGTTTCTGTCAAGACTTGGAGCCCAGCGCTCATTGGCAGCTGTCACTTACAGAACTGGATCCGTCCCCCACAGTAGAATAGGGAGCTGTGTCACTTAGGTAGCACATTCCTTCACTGGTCCCTGTCACACTCCCGGATAAGGCTCTGTTATTGGCCCCTTGCTCCTGCAAGCTTCTGCAGACCTAACGAGCAAGGGAGCAAGTGAGCAAGCGAGCAGGCAAGCAAGCAGCAGCGGGAATGACAGCAGAGAGCAGAGGCAGCCAGGGACAGTGAGGGCGGCGAGTCAGGTCCCAGAGGGTGCCCGGGCTGGTCCTCGGTGCAGACGCAGATGCAGGGAGTGCTGCACTCGGGGCTCACTGGGGTTCCTCTTGGAGCTTGGGCTGCTCAACCTAAGTGGAGCACTTATCAAGGGGGAGGAGGAAAGGGAGAGAGAGAGAGAGAGAGAGAGAGAGAGAGAGAGAGAGAGAGGCAGGGAGAGAGGGAAGAGGGAGAGAGAGACGGAGAGAGGGAGAGAGAGAGGGAGAGGGAGAGAAAGAGAGGGAGAGAGAGAAAGGGAGAGAGAGGGAGAGAGAGAGAGAGAGAGAGAGACAGACAGAGACAGAGAGAGAGAGACAGAGAGAGAGAGAGAGAGAGACAGGAACCAGACACAGTTTCGTAAAAGGCCTGCGAGGTAATGTTACTTAAGGCCTCGATGGGCTGCACAACATCCTCTAACACCAAGGAACGGGATAAAAATAGAAGCCAAATGATCATACCAAAGAA
>NW_004955475.1:11436022-11481923 GCF_000276665.1 Chinchilla lanigera
GGAGGAGGAAGAGGAGGAGGAGGAAGAGGCTGCAGCGGCGGCTCCGTGGCTGCCGGTCCAGAACAGAATGATGGGCAACTCTCACCACAAGCAACCGAGGAGTAAGAGCCAAAGCAGGATGCATTCAGCAACAGGTACTCTCTTCCCTTCCCTCCTTTTTCTGGGACTCCTACAGGCAGGGCCTCTCCTGCTGCCCCGCTCAGGGCCCCTGACCCTTGGCGTGACTTGCAGGGGCTGGCAGTGGGCGGGGAGAAAGCCTGAGGGAGATGCTAGTGAACTCCCAGCTCCCCTGCTCCCATGCCAGGCTGAATTGCATAAGTCTGAGCTCCCTGAGCTGGCAGGAGCTGGCTCCATCTCCAGCAACCCCGTGCAGCCTCTGGAGGGTGGTTGGAGTGTCAGGGAAGTGAGCAACGCGCCAATGACTGAAGTTTGTTGCTAGGACTGTGCTTCCCCCTGGATCCAGTAGGCAGAGTCTTGGAACCCTGCATAGTTTAGCCTTTAGGAGCCTCCTTTGTTATTCAAACCTTCGTCTCCCCCCAACCCCCATCCCCGCCCGCACATGTACACCTACACCTCTCCTGGCTCTACCTCATATGCTGCATGCACAGAATGATCCTGACAAATCTGTTTCTTGCTGTGTAATGCCCTGCCCCCCACCTCCCTGCCCCAGCCTTGACAGAGCTCTTTTCCCTGCATGGAGGAGAGATGCACCGTCCAGCCTTGAGTTTGCTCCCCTCCCAGCCCTGGATGCACCCTGCTTTGCTCGCTGCACTCCTGCAGACATGGACTCAAGGGTACTGGCATAGTTTCCCCTAACAACTTCTTCCTAGATGCTCACAGTACAGAAATCAGATGTGGGGACAACTTTTCCTAGCTTGTCTTTGCAAGGGAGTGCAAGAACTATGTGGAAACACTTCTCTTTTCCCGTTCACACCCGCCTTACCAACTCTTTACCTCTTACCTACCCCTTAGCTACCTGGGATCAGTCTCATGCAATAGAGCCACAGACACTTTCTCTCCATGCCCTCCTCCCTCTCTCTCGGTAGTGCCGCCTTGTCTCTTTCCTCAGAGCCCCTCTCACCCAGAGTCCTGGAGAAGCCAGCAGTTTCCTCTGTGCCCATTTGGAAAACTTTCATCCACCATTCAGGCCAGCAGGGAAAGTTTTGCCTAGTTCAACTCGTGTCCACCATAAAGAGGCTACGTGTGCACGGGTGTCTTCCTAAAAGTTTGCCGTGTGCAGCCCCGGAGGCTTGCTCCTGCCTTGTTCTGGGGACTCAGGCTAGCCATGGCTTTGTGGGGAGTTGTCCAGGACCTGCCAGCCCTAGGGACAGTCCTAGAAAGGAGGTCTTAGAGGCTGTGGTGGGGACAGAAGCTACTGGAAAGCCACTTGAGATGTGCTGGTGGGCCAGGTAAACACAAGCGGGGCCCACTTTTCAGAGTGGGGCTTGGTTTAACCTCCTAGGTGGGTTGAATTTGGGCTCCTGTGTGCTTTGGACTAAGCCAAGGACAATGCTTAGTCCAAAGGACCAAGATCCTGGGTGTTGCCATTTCTTTAGAATCTTCTGGGGACATTCTCTTCTAAGGTCACTGTTCTGAGGTGAATGGCCCAAGCACCACCTCATAGCGTCCTGCTTCTCTGCCATAGAGCTGGAGGCTCCGGACCTACTGGTGTTACGCAGAGAAGCTGTGTGCCGCCCACTCCAGGAACCTAAGGCCAACGTTCCACACACTTACTGGTACTACAACTTAGGATGGTCTTTGGCTGCCGTTTCATTTCTTAGAAGTTGCTTTGCAGCCTCAATTCCGCCCCAACCCAGAACCATCCTGCAGGCAGTAGCTGTCAGAGCTGTCTCTGGCAGGACTAGGAAGTGTCATCGTGACCACTTGTCCCTCCCTGTCCCTTCTACCTCCTAGCCTTTATTGTCCCCCAGCACTGCTTCTGCTCACTCACTGTCCCTGCGCCATCCCAGAAGCCCCATTTGGCACTCACCGGACTAACCCAGACAAGCACAGCAGTTAGCCCCCACCCCCGGCTGCTCACGGGCTGGCTGAGGAAGGCAGGCGGGCGCAGGCAATGACCAGCCCACGCTCTTGCAGAGAGGGTGCGACCCTGGCTATGGGACATAGGTCTGTCTTGAGTTGACCGAGAAAAGTTTTACAGAGGAAGAAAGTGTGGCTTCCTCACCCACCCTTAGGTACAAACGTCCTCTCCTCAGAGTTCAGTCCTAGGCCTGTGTCCCCTCCCACTCTGCATCCTCCTTCTCCCTTAGCAGTCGTGGCTGCCCCTGAGGAGACCACCTCTCTAGGCTTTGCCTTCCGATCTCAGTTTGCCGCTCAGACTCACCAGCCAACTGCTCCACCCGTCCGAATGTCCCGTGGGTATCTCTCAGCAGAGCACGTCTTGGGCCACACTTTTCTTCTCCCCCTTCTCGCTTCCATTCGCTCTTGATGACACCGCCTTCTTTCCCATAACCCACACTAGAAACCTGGGCATCACCCTTCACTTCTCTCTCCCTCACCTCATACAACTTCCACTCGTCGTCCCTCCTTCCACCCATTCAGCAGTTGCGGGTCGCTGAGGCTTCCTCTGTGGCGCTGCTGCCCCTCCTCCTATCCCACCACCAGTGTCTAAGTTCATACCTTTGGCCACTCTCCCTGCTCCAGAACTGGCTTCCAGCTTCTTCCTCCTTTGACCTTCTCCCGGCCATGCCTGACACAGCCACCGAAGCGGCCTTCCCTGCCACTCTCCTGCTATGAGCCTTGCTAATCTGGGGACTGGAGATTGAGATTGCTGCTGAGGTGTGGGGTGGATTCCAGGTAGCCCAGGGGATCCTTGTGACTGGTACAGGGTAAACTTTCTGCCTTTCATAGTTCTGTATGTATTTTAATGTGTATTACAGAAAATACAACTAGTACAGTCAACTCCTGATTTCTCATATATTTTCTATTAGAGTAAGGTGAAGTGTTTAAAAACTAAGTCATTTTGAATAAAATGATTAAGTGGGTAGTAGCACATATGGTGCACGGAAATGGCAAAGGTTGAGAAACTGTGTACACCAGTATCTGAGGATTGGGAAGCACTAGTTTTAGGGCAAAGTGTATGTCCCTTGCCAAAACCTAGAGCCCTTCTGTGGTCAGGCCCCACCTGCTCCTCCAGCCTCACCTGCTGTCACTTCTCACCTTGAACTTGATGATCTAGCCATATGAATGACTTAGGGTTTTTCAAAATCAACCATTCAATGTGTGCATGCTTTGATAGATAAGTTTTCCCATGCCCACGGCGCCTCACCCACACTCACTCCATCTTCTCCTGGCAACGTCTTATTCATCTTCAAAACCCTTATCCAGTGTCACCTCTTCTCTGAAACCTTCCTTGACTGACTTTCCCCTGTACAAAATTAATGACCAGAGTTCATCATTCTCTTCTCAGTCCTAATTTGGTATCTTTGGTATTATTTGGTCAGCACGGATACTGTCATTTTTATAGCTATTGAATGTTTATCTACCACATTAAACATGCGGTTTTCAAGGACTCCAACTTTGAAAAGTGAGAAAGAGCTGCTGAGCAGGACTCAGAACTCTTGGCTTCTGCTCTCTCTTGCTGGTGACTGTGGAGGATGACCTTAGGCAAGTCATTTGCCCCTGCTGCCTCCATCCTTGGGAGCGTCACTAGCACATTCATGGGATGTTTTCGAGCATGGGGTGTGAGCTAGCTAGGAAAACTTCTAGAAAATTCAATTTGCTTTTCACATAAAGAAGAGTGATGATGAGCACAGATGGGGAAATCACTGGGCCTTTGCCCCAAGCCTGGAGCCCAAAGAATCCCAGTGTGTTTGACAGAGCACGGGGAGCAGCCGGCCAGGGGGGCCAAGCCCAGCGACTGGTACCGCTGGGTGAGGACAGCTAGCTACGAGGGGGGAGCGGCAGGCGCAGCTGTGGAATCCAGCACCACTGTAGAGTATAGGTTGCTTTAAGGCCAGAAAACTTTGCCAGCCTCATTGCTTGAAACTGATTTCTCTCCAAGTCTCACAGCCCCTTTTACCTCTCAAGTAAGTGTAACCCTGTCATCTTGTGAATGTACAAGTGATGTGGAAGGGAATGCGTGCCAGTGCTCCCATCACCACCCTGCATGTGCGTAGCTGTGCGTACAGGAGCCATCTATTTGAACTAGAACCCCGCAGAGAAGGAAAGGGAACCAGTATTTGTCATACCCCATTACATGCCAGAACTTTTCATCCACCACTTTAACCCCCCAAACAATCACCAGGCAGGGATTATTGATGCCATTTGACAGATGAGAAAACTGAGACCCGGAGGGAGACCTGCCCCATGGTCTGATAACAAGGAAGTTATGGAGCTAGGAGTTGAGCCCATATCAGTCTGCCCTCCAAGTCTGTGCCATGTGCTCCTCAGCATCTTTGCAGCTGTGGCAGGAGGCAGTAACGCCGGAGACCGGGTGTGGTGGAGGGAGGGGACCATGGCACCATTTTGGTAAATCTCTATAGCAACAAGGACTGTGATGCCCAGCTTGGTAGAAGTTTCACCATATGTCTGTTTGATGGCATGTTTGTATTGTTGGAATAATTGAACTCACTGGAAGCTCTGTGTTGGTCCCAGAAGCTAGGGTGGGAGGTGCCTGAGCTAGCAGGAAAGTGGGAGATTTTTGGATTTAAGCCTAAGCCAGGTGTTGGGAGAGGCTTCAGATCCAGAGAGGACTGATATTGTTCTGGCTTCTAACACCCCCTCCCTCAAGCAGACATGCCAGCGCCAAGAGCAAGGTGACCTGTGCTTCAAGATGAAAATGAGTTCACTTTCCTGTCTCTGTATCTAAACAAAATAAGGGAATTGTCTCATTGAAATTTGCAAAGCATCTGTACAGCTGACCTGGCCCTTTCATCTTCACAAGTTTTTTGTATTCTCACCATCCTTGAGATCAGTGTGATAGAAGCTGAAGTGGCAGAGACTTAGCAGGGAGTCCATTGGCTCTTTGCCCCCGGTGGACCTTCCTCCGGAAGACAGATTCTAAGCAGACTTAATAAGTCCATTGGAAGGTATGAGTGAGGTTAAAATTCTAGGCTACCAAGCAAAGTATTTCCTGGTGTTCCTCACCACCCACAATTCACAGGTGTATTGGAAGCAGAGGCACGGACCCTAGGAATGAGCCGATCACGTTTCCATGTTTTCTGGGCAGAACTATAAGGAAACAAAAAGCAGGTATAAAAAAACACAATGGCAGGGGCTGGGGATTTAGCTCAGCGGCAAAGCGCCTGCCTGGCAAGCGCAAGGTCGTGAGTTCGGTTCCCGGTACCAGAGAAAAACCAAAAAAAAAAAAAAAAAAAAAAAAAAAAAAAAAACGCAATGGCCACTGTCAAACTACAGGAAAATGGCTAAATAAATATGGCGCGTCTGATTTTGCTGAAGAAATGTGGTAGAACCATGTGAGAGCTGGTTACACAAACCGTTCAGCAGTATAGACAATGCTTATGCAAAAGTGTAGCATACAAAAGGCACAGTAAAAACTGCCTCTATGCTGAGCCATACAATCCCTGTAAAAACATACATGGTCAAGAATGGGGAGAGAATTGTGAAAAAATCAACTTAACTGATTGTGGGTGGCAAGTTTGGTGACTTTTTCCTTCCCTTAGATTTCCTTTAATATTGTTATAAGATTGTTTGTAGAAAAGCATAGTTAAAAACCATTAACATATAGAATAACCACAATGGCAGATCATTCTGTCAAACTGAGGGATCAAATTATACTATTTCTCTGAACCAGCTAACACATTTGAAGGACATCAATGCGAAATTAGGTACCTTACCAGGTATAGTGGCGCACACCTGCAATGCCAGCACTCCGGAGGCTGAGGCAGGAGGATCACTGCGAGTTCAAGGGCCTGGACTACATAGTGAATTCAAGGGCAGTCTGAGCTATAGAGTGAGACCCTATCTCAAAAAAAATTAAGTACCTTTCTTTATGGAAAGAGGCAGCCACAAAGAATGAAGAGATGCTGTGGAATTTGTGGAGGAAGCCCCACATTTACATGCAAGCTCAGACCCATGCATTGGGTCTTTGGAGGAGGTTATTTCATCCCTTGTGTCTCAATTTCTTCATCTGCAGTGTGAATACAATAATAAATTGCCTTACAAGGCTGTAGTCAGGATCAAATGATCTAGAATGTTTGTTTGTTTGCTTGTGAGGTGGGGGTTTCACTATGTCGCCCAGGTTGGTCTCTGACTCCTAGGTTCAAGGATTCTCCTGCCTCTGGCACTACAACTGCTGGCAATACAAGTGTCATGTCACCACACTGGCTCCATCTGTGACACTTTAAAGGAGCTTTTGAGGTGTGAAATGCTGCACAGTGTGAAGCTTATTGCTGTGTGTGCACGCGTATTGGAAATGAAAGTGTTAGGCGCTGCTATGGCTTGGATATGGTGTGAGAGTGTCCCCCAGAGCTTCCTGTGCTGAAAGCTTGGTCTGTAGTGCGGCAGTACTGAGGGGGTGGAACCTCTAAGAAATGAGACCTAGTAGAAGGTGGGTAGCTCATTGGGGACACAGCCTTAGAAGGGATTAGCATAGTTCTCGTGGGTAGCTAGTTAGTTCCCACAAGAGCAAAGGTTCTAAAAGAGCAAGTCCAGCCCCTGCATCCTGCGAGCTCTCCCTCTTGCACATGCTGCTACTGTGATGCCACCCACCATGTGGTAATGTAGCCAAGGAGGCCCTTGCCAGAGGCCAAACAGATGGGGACACCCAGTTGGACTTTGAGCCTCCAAAACTGGGAGCTAAATAAACCCCTTTCTTTATACATTACCCACCCTTGGGAATTTTATGGTATCAGCTAAAGATAAACTGATGCAGGCACTGTTCTACATTGTCCCCCCTCAGCTGACAGCAGTGCCAGAGTGGGCCTGTGCTGCTGGGTGCCTTCAAGTGGCAGCCACCTTGTCTTCTCTGAGCCCTGGGGTGCCATTGAAATTTGATTAAACCAGCGAAGCTTTGTGGTTTTAGCCTTGGAGGGGGAACAATTAGGAAAATGTTACGAGCTCTTCTCCTGCTCTAAAGTGCTCCAACTTCGTGGGAAGATTAGCACGACTGATAACGAATGTGATGAAGACCTCCACAGTCACTTGGGTTCTCGGCTGGCAAGCCTAGGCAAGTGACCTAAGCTCTCAGTGCTTCCGCTGCCTCTGTGGTCAGCGCCTCCCGCTCAGGGTGCTGGAAAGCATGAAATGAGGTGCAGATTTAAAGCACCTGCTAGGCAGGCAGCAGGGAGCGTGTGGGAGCTGCCATCATCAAGCAGGAAGGGTCTCTAGGGACCTTGTGATCTCAGTGGGAGTGAAGACGGGCGGAAGGAAATCTAGAGGGAATGTAGCATGTATATATGGCCATGGCTGTCATTATTCCTGCATATCAACGTTGAAGTTTTCCATGGGCAGAGCAGACTTTTTGTCTTGATTGTATTGGAACCAGATTGTATTGTATAGTATCGTATTGTTTGTGTGGTGATGAGGGCCCCAGATATTTTAGTAAAGGTGAGGTGTACACTTGGAAACTACTCATCTTCTATAAACCTTTCATTTTACAGACCCATAGAGGTGAGGTAACCTTCCCAAGGTCACCTGGCTATGGAGATTAATGTGGGCAGCAGTCCAGCTGCTCCTCTCACCATGGCTGTCACCACTGCCCTAGAATTGTCCTTGTGACCTCTGGGATTTTCTCATTACGATGGTAGAGATATCCTGGGCCACACAGCCATGACTCTGTAACCGTTGTCAAGCTGGGAGAAGCCAGACAGGGCTCTGACATTGAGAAGAGGCCAAAACGAGGCTGGAGAAGACAAGCAAGCTGTCCCTGGTGGGCTGCTGCACGCTGCCGGCGCAGCTCCTAACGGCCATCTGCATCCCTGCAGAGTAAACGGGCTTAGATGAAACCTTCATTTTTCTCAATAGCAGATTTCCTATTTTAAAAGTCAGTCTCCTGTCAAGTTCTCTCAGAGGACAGATAGAGGGTGTTGGGGTCCCAGGAGCAAGATGGGGCTCCCGATCGACCCCTCTCATTTGGGTGGAATGTGTTTTCTGAGCCTGCTTCTGGCATTGGAAAGGATGGTGCAGAGCTACCTCGATGAATTTTTCTTGGGGCTGGGATGGGAGGTGCTACTCAGGCTCTTACAGCTTATCTCAGAGAGGACACGCTGCAGCCCCCACGCACACAAGATACAAAGCAGACACCGTGTCTAGCAAGCACACTGCCCCAATGAAATATTCTGACCCCCTCCCCGCCCCCCCACATAAGTTACCATGCAGGAAGCAAGGGGTGAGGGGGAGCTGCCACTCCTGTCACTTACAACTCTCAGAGCATTTGAGAACTTGCTTCTGCTTCTGGGGATTTCGTGCTTCACACACTGCTCTCTTCATCCACCCTTCTGTCCCTGCCCCACGGCTTAGTGTTGCTGCTCCTACCCTCTCCTCTGCTAGAGTCTTGTTTGTTGGTTTGTTTGGTTTGGTTTGGTTTTTGAGACAGGGTCTCAGTATGTAGTTCAAGATGGCCTTGAATTCACTTTGTAGCCTAGGGTGGCCTCAAACTCGCAGGAATCCTCCTGCCTCAGCCTCCCGGGTGCTGGAATTGCAGGAGTGCACACCACCATGCCTGGTTCCTCTGCTAGACTCTTGACTACCCCAACCCGCACAAAGACTGTCTTTCTGGACATCTGCTTCAAACTTTGTTTGTGTCACCAGTTCCTCTTCTTTCCTGAGTGCTTGAGGGACAGGAATCTCCTCACGGCAGGGAGCAAAGTTGCAAAGGTTCAGATCTCTTATGGTAGCAAGTGATACTCACAATCCAGGTCACCCTGCTGGGTCTCAGGATAAAGACAGTTCATCCCCTCCCCCGACCATCATCAGACCTCCAACACCTGAAATATGAAGGCTAAAAGAACCCCAAAACCTGAGCTGGGGGAGCGAAAGACAAATATCAACGGGAGTCTAATTTGTGACGTATTTATGTCCTGGGCAGTGTAGTTCTGGCCACATGTGATGGTAGCTCCTGTCACAACAACAGAAGCCAGTCCCAGCCCAGGGGCACTTTGGGTGTGAAGTCACTGGGGAGAATGACAAACTCAGGCCCACAGCTGTGTGAAGCGGGCCAGAAGGTGTAGCCAGTGAGAAATCCACACCCAGGGGAAGGCTAGCAGCACCGTAGAAGGGAGGCCCTCCTGAGCTTCAGGTGAAGGGCTGGTCTATCTTATCCGTCAGGAAGGCAAAAGGAGGTGCAGCCTGCTCCAGAAGAGCTTCTGTTGAGCCAGGTAGATATTTGGTGGATATCTTCCCATTCAGTCCACATAGTAACTTTATGGTATATATGCTTTTATGATTTCCTTTTTTGTTATTTTGTGTTTTGAGACAGGGTCTCGCTGTGTAGTTCGGGCTGGCCCCGACTCACTATGTAGCCCAGGCTGGTCTCAAACTTGTGGCAATCCTCCTGCCTCAGCCTCCCTAGTGCTGGGATTACAGGTGTGCGCCACCAGGCCCGGTGTTATTGTTTCCTAAAGGGGATCTATATATTAGAAAATGTTGATTATGTAACTGATCAATAGCTGTGTCTCCCAAGACTCCCAAGTCTGTAGTTCTAGCCCTTAATCTGCCTCCAGATAGAAGACAAAGATGGCCAGTCTGCCTCTGTCCTCTACACTGAATGATCTTTAAGACTGACTTTCAGTCTCTCCCAAGAATTAGTGCTGTGGTTCTCAACGTAGGGAGGTTTAAAACAGCATGAAGCCTGGGCTCCACCCCGTACAAGCTGTGGTTTCATTGGTCTGAGATGAAGTCCGGCCCGCAGGGTGGTTTCCAAAGAAGCTCCTCAACTTTTGTCTTTTGTTTTTTGTCTTTTTGAGACAGGGTCTCCCTATGCAGTTCAGGCTGGCCTTGAACTCACTTTGTAGCCCAGGGTGGTCTCGAAATCACAATGATCCTCCTGCCTCAGCCTCCCCAGTGCTAGGATTACAGGCGTGCACCACCACGCCCGGCTAGGAAGCTCCTCAACTTTAAAATACACAGCCCCTCTCCTGTCCAACAAATATCTCTCATCTGTAGCTCTGCCTCTCCCTCCAGCTTGGCTCTAGCTTTTTCCTCTCTAACCACAGCCAGACTTCCTGAGAGATGTCTCCAATCTCCTCCCATTTCCCTCCTTAACCTGCTTCAGTGTGGCCTCTGTGAAGCCATCTTTGCCAAAGTCACCTTGTCAATGTTGCTAAAAGAAAGAGTTCCTGCTCAGGCCCCAGCCTACCAACCTTCTTGAGTGATATGAACCATTCACTGCCCCTGGAAGTGGACCCCGTCCCAACGTCAGGGACATAACGCATTCACCCTGTCTGGAGATTTCACATCAGTCTTTTCTGCGATGGCTGTTGTACCAAGCTGTACAAATGTGCCCTGAAGATGGGAGACTGAAAAGCCCTGGCCTTGTCCTCAAAAAATTGAAAGTCGTCAACACAGGGCTTCCCCAGGAAGCCCTCTAAGTCCTCACAGAGCTGCTTGCCTGTCTCTGGCAGTGATGGAAGAGAGAGCAAAGCTCACACTGGATCTCTTGCTACTCTGTGTGGAAGAGGCAATGATGCCTCCCTTCTGATGAGAGGACTGTCGCGGGGCCATCGGCTCAGTCCCTTACCTGTGCTTATCTCACCAGTGTAGTTGTTTCTTACTGACTAACAAAGGAGCCCCTTTGCAACCAGCTCCTGGCACGCCTGACTTGTTTCCCGGATCCTTGTCCTTCTAACACACAGAAACAAATTTGGACAAGATATGTTTGAAAGCCAGCGATTATCTCATGCTTTGTGCTCTGAGAAATAAGCTTTGCTAGAATCTGTGACCTGCTGGCCAGAACAGGGATGAGGGAAGCAATAAATAAGAGAGTCCAGAGGTGCCTCCCAGTGCCATAGAAAGCTAGACTGGGCTCCAAGTCTCCTTAGCCTGATGCTGTTTGGCCTTGGGAGGATCCTGTCCCTACTTGAGCCTCAGTTTAGTCTCCTGTTAAATGGGCCCACTTGTCTTTACCTTCTGTGTCCACGGCAAGGATGACAGGGATAAGATGACCTTTCTAATGCTGTCTAGTAGGCGCTCACAAGGAGCTGGGGAATCCGAGGTGAGTTGCATCCAGCCACAGTTCGCAGACTTGTTCTAGGCCAAGAGAGAAAGTGTGTGTGCAAGAGAGACTTGCACAAAACAAGGCCTATCTCTGTGCACGTCTCTCCTCTGGGAAGGAAGGGGCCTGCACAGTGACAATAGACCAGGGGCGCTGACTCAGACAGCCAGTTCCTGTTCATTTCCCCTCGCTGCAGGACAGCAGCTGAGAGGAGGTCAAGCCTCCATGCGGCTCTGACTCCCGGCTTTGGCTGAGAACCTTTCTTAGAGAGAAGACAAGCCCAAGTCATAGAGAGCGCCCCTCACTGGTCCGCAGTGACTGGGGGACAGGACCGGTGGCACTGTGGGTGGAGGGCGGGGGCGGGGAAAGGAGAGAGAGGAAACTCACTTTTGAAGCCTGAGTTGCTTTCCCTGAGCTAGGCTGCCCAGGGACAACTTCACTGGGCACAGACGGACTCAGCCGGAGTGCTGGGAAATGGAGCTCAGGAAGAGTCCCTGGGTGCCCCACTGAGGGTCCTGGGGACGGGGTTTGGAACAGTGGGGATCCCCTTGGCTCCCTGACCCAGTGTGGGCCCCCTCACGCTTCTCTGTTGAATGAGGACTGGCTGGAGGGAGATCCTTGGTTTTCCACACCGCTAGGATGGAAAGAGCTGAGTCTCTCACCCTCTTCCGGACCCGGGGAGGTGAGTCGGGGAAGGAGGGTCATGCGCTCAGTGGAGGGGAGAAGGGAAGGAATCGGGGTTCGTGGAGAGGGAGAAGCTTTCTGCAGTCAGAGCTGCGCTGCAGCGGGTCGCCCAGCGCTAGGGGTGCACAAAGAGGGGCAGGGTGCGTCTTGGGAAAGGTGCTGTACGAGGGGATGGTTTGGGACGTGGAGAGGGTGGATGTGAGCACATCCCAACCCTGACATTGTGGAATCCTAAAGGGATAATACAGTGACTGAGGAAGTGTGTGAGGGGGTGTGCGCACGTGCACTCCTTCATCTCCTACTTTTGTTGGATGGACTTACCGTAGATTCCGAGGCCTTGTCCCTCAGAAGGATCTTGATCCACCTTGGGGTTTCACCCCCCTACAGGATTCCTGCCAAAATGGCTCATTGGTTTTGGGAATTGCAAAGCATGGTAGCTGGGAAGGGCAGGGGAAGAGTGCCTATCGCTGGTCATCTCTGCGCACAAGTTCTTACCGGCAGACCAAGTACTTTCGAGTCGCACTTTAAGCTGGACTTCCTGGCATTAAGGTACAACAAAGCCCAGGGTCATGTGCCACACCAGGACCCTTCTCGGACTTCTGTGCGGAGGACAAGCCAGGGTGGGGGAGGTGTACCAAGGTTCCGTGCCTGAAAACCTGTGGGAAGCTACTGTTTGGTGTCTCCGGGATTCTAGTTGGCTCCTTATGTCAGAAGCATCCCCAAAAGGCATTTATAAGCTCACCCATTTGCAAAAGCAGAGTAACGAGACTGAGGATAAAGTCCTGTGTGGACTGTGTGCTGCTGGGCATCGGGAAGGATCAAGGAAAGTGGCGTTTATTCTTCAGGGCTCTGCGGGGCTGTCATGGGTGGAGTGAGTGGACAAGGTCTGAGTGGGGCCTCGGGAGGCAGGGCTGGCACTTTTGAACAAGGAAGAACTTTCCAGCAAACGCCTCATGGAAGCGGTGGGTGGCCTTGAAGGGGGGTGAAAGTTCTGGGAACCTTTGGGCAGGTGGGAGCCCTTGAGAAGACGGTGGGCAGTGGCAGCAGCACAGAGCAGGCGGGGCTGCCCTCACCTAGGGCGAAGCAGGCCCCACCCTGCACTCTCCTCCCTCCTCCCACCTCCCCAGTTCCTCCCCTGGCCCTGCACGCTCCTCTCTCTCCCTGCACCGGGTCCCTCCTCCCGCCCTGCAGCTCCGTCTCCACCCTGCAGCCAGAGATCCTTTACCAGACACACCAGGCTGCTCCAAAGCCTCCAGTGGCCTCCACTGCCCAGGGTGAAAGTCCTCATTTCTCTCTCTTCTCTGTTACCTCCTTTCTACTCTAAAAACAGAGCCGAGATAAGATCGTTTCTCACTCTGATACAGCGCTGACATTTCATAAATCTATGTCCTAGACAACTGGAAAGGGCTATATTTAACCTCGTAGCTTTTAATGGAGGGACTTGCAGAAGGCGCTGCCTTCTAACACCACGGGAGACGAGAGTCTGGTCTTTGTTCTCAGCCAACCAAGCTCAGCTGCAGCCTGGAGAGGCCAGAGCTGCCTCTTGCTCCAGTGAGATGGCCAGGCTGCTTGGTTAACCCCCACCCCAGAGCATCCACCTTCTCTTCTGTCTGTAAGCGAAGGAGACCCTGCGCCCCTCCAGAATGTGCCCCTCAGCTTTCTTTTCTGCAGATAAGATACTTGAAGGACTTCTCATTGACCCCATTGCTGGGATTAGTAGCGTGGTTGGTGAGCATGGGCATAGGACAGATGGGGTCCGGAGATAGGAGCTGTGAGCCTGGGGTAGGCGAGAGAGATGAGAGAGAAGGAAATGTGTCCTCAGAGGTCTGGTTGTGCCACGGGAGGTGGGGAGGGAGCAGGGAGGGTGAGCAAAGTAGCAGGCATTGTGACCCTCACTGCAGCCCTGTGAGGTAGGTCCTTATGCTCCAACGAGGAGGCAGGGGCTCAGAGGAGTTAAAGGACTCCTCAAAGGCATACCTAGATGGAAGTGACAGAACCAGGTTGAACCCAGACCTGTCAAACTCCAAAGCCCAGGTATTCGGCCAGGCCCAGGATGTCCCTGGCTGGGTTGGTACTGCCCTTTGGAGCAGTTTTGATGGATTGGCCTCTCTTATTTTCCTTGGGTTACTTTCATTAGCACTTGATCCCCTGGCAAGCTGTTTCCACACTGCCCATAACCTAGGTCCCAGGCCTACCTCAGTCTCTGGCCCTAGCTGAGGAGCCTGGCCCAGTAGTATGAATTTCTTTTCTTTTGCCTTTTTGTAATGCTGGGGACTGAATCCAGGGCCTTGTGCTAGGCAGGTGCTCTACCACTAAACCACAGTCCCAGCCCTTTGTGTTTTATTTTGAGACAGGCTCTCACTAAGTTGCTCTGGTGTGCCTTGAGCTTGCAATCTTCCTGCCTCTGTCCCCTGAGTAGCGAGGGTCACAGGCACGTGTCACCATAGCAGGCTGGCAGTTTGGGTTTCTGGTAGGTGCCCCGTCCTCAGGTCTCATGGGCTAGCCTCTCCCATACACTCTTCTTTTCTGCCTGGTGAGTAACAGCTGCCGGGGGCAATACTAAAGCAATAAGCTTTCCTATTCTTTCTGTGTCTGTCTCCTAGAATGCCAACACTAACCCCGCTTCTGTGACCTGGGACAAATCATAGCCTTCCTGTGGTCCTAGTTTCCCCAGCTGCAGACTAAGAAGATGGGATTTTTCTAAGGGCCTTTCCAGTTCCAAAAGGCAAGGATTCCCAGGGCCCTGCCCCTCTGCCCAGTTCAACCCTGCTGCTGCTTCACCCACAGTGTGTGTTCGGGTGAGAATCACCACAGTCGTGGGCTTGGAAATCTTCACTGGGCCAAGCTCTTGCTCCAGAGCCAAAGGACAAAGTGTCAGAGTGGTAATAACAGCCACATATGTAGGGCCCTTTATTGTTTACCAGCCTTTCGCAGTCAGCAGAGTGGTAGGGAGGGGACTCCAAGGTGATTCTAATGGTACATGGTACAGCTATAAAGAATATTGAATTACATGGTAAGAAAAATGAATGTCTTTCCAGCTTTCTGATTACATCAAGGAGAAAGTCTCATTGTGGCACTGTTCTTCAGCCTCTATTATGCGTGCTAATCTTCTTGCCTACAAAGTTAGAATGGGCCTCAGGCTGCAAGACGTGGACAGGAGACAATATCTACATAGAATTTAATTAGTCTTTTCTGTTTCCATTGTATTTCATAGCCTAACCTTTTAAAATTTTCCTTTATTTTATTAGTGTGTGTTTTCAGTTCATGCAATTTGCAGTCATCTTGGGGAGTGGTTACATGTGCATACCGCAGCTTGTTTCTTTTTTTCAGTCCCCTTCCTCTTCTCTCCCTCTCCCTCGTCCTCCGATTCCCGCATCCCATTTTTCATTCTTATTGGTATTATTAATCTTAGCCCATGTTAGGGCATATAATGCTCACATTAATTGGGGTTATCAGGTTCCTGTGCATAGCATATCCTTATTTGACTTATTTCCCTTCTTGTCCTCCTCACCCCTCGCCCTTGTTACCTTGGACCACTTCCCTATCGCAAGAGAACCATCCCCTTGTCCCCTTCTACCCATCCTTTATCATTCTCTTTGTTCGTGCTTTGCCTCACTCAAATGAGAGATACCACATGGTATTTAAGCTTTGTGTGGTTTGTTTCACTCAACATTATATTTTCCAGGAGCATCCATTTTCCTACAAATGTCGCAAATCTGACGCTCCTTACAGCAGAGTAGTATTTCATTATCTATAGATACCACATTTTCTTTATCCAGTCATCTGTTAATGGCTATACTGGCTGTTTACAAGATTTAGCTACTACAAGTTGTGCTGCTATAAACACTGGTATGCGTGTAACACTGTAGTATCATGTCTTAAGCTCTTTGGGGAAGATACTTAGCAAGGCAATTGCTGGGTCATATGGAATTTCTAATTTCAGTTCTTTGAGAAATCTCCAGACTGATTTCCACAATGGTTGTACTAGTTTATATTCCCATCAATAATTAAGGAGGGTTCTTTTTCATCACAGCCTTGCCAACACTTGTTATTGTTTGATTTCCTGATGATTGCCATTCTCTCTGGAGTAAGACGGAATCTTAGCATTGTTTGAAGTTACATTTCTCTGATGGCCACAGATGTTGAGCATTTTTTTCATATATTTGTTGACCATTTGTATTTCTTCCTTTGTGAAGTATCTATTCATTTCTCTTACCCACTTCTTGATTGGATCTTTAATTTTAGGTGGCTTCATTTTTTTCAGTTCTTAGTATATTCTAGGTATTAGTCCTCTGTCTGAGGAGTAGCTGGCAAAAAATTTTTCCCATTCTGTAGGTTGTCTCTTACAGCCCAACTTTTTACGATTACTTTCTAGTATGGCAAATGATACTCCTTTTGTTTTTTGGGGGGGTTTTGTTGATGCTCTTTGTTTGGGCAGTGCTGAGGACTGAACCCAGGGCCTAGCACTTGCCTGTGTTCTACCCTTGAGCTACATGAGCAGCCATTTGCTTTGATTTCCGGTTGTATGTAAAATCTCTTTCTCTTTTCTTTGTTTTTGTTTTTTGAGACAGAGTCTTGATATATACTTTAGAGTGGTCTTGAACTCACTGTGTAGCCCAGACTGGCCTTGAACATGAAACAATCCTCCTGCTGGGATAACAGGCGGGCATACCATGTGTTCCGTGAAATGCTTGAGTTCCGTGAAATGCTTGAGTTCAGCCTGACAAGTAAAATCCCTATTAATATAAGTGTATTTAAGATTAAAAAAAAAAAAAGGAGCTTCAGAGAAACAAATTACATGAATAATAAATAGAACTAGAGGTGCCTAGATAGGGTGAAACTTGAAGTGGCTGAAGCTTGGCCAGCACTGGAATGTGGCATTAGTCCCACAGACAGTTCCTGGCCACCAAGTTGCTCAGTGAGGTATAGAAGGCCCTGCATTATCTGCCTCTACTACTGTCCCAGACATTATTGCCCCCTACCTTCCCCCCACCCTGTACTCTTTCATGCCTTCCAGCATGTTGTACCCCCTGTTTGGAATACCTCTTTTGTATCCCTTGTCAACCCACGAAACCACAGTTTATCCTTCACAATTCAGTTTAAATGACGCCTCCCCTAAGAAACTTCCGTGAAATGCTTGAGTTCAGCTTAGTACCAGATCCAGGTCTCTACTGGGGCATGTCTTTCATTGCTATAATCATTTTTTAACAAGCCTATAGCTCCTACTCTTTTGATTCCAAAAGCACCTTGTAAGAAAAACTTGGAGGAGAGTGGGGATAAAAATGCAATTGTAAATAAAGCCTGTGACGGTGACTGGGTCCCTGGGGACGGTAGCAACTCCTGGAATCACTTGGAATTGAGGCTTCCCAGATGCTGAGCCAGAGTCTGCACGGGCCACAAATCCCATCTGGTGAGTATACTTGAGGGCCTGCTGCAGACCACACATAGGAAATTTCCTAGGGTGTCTTTGGGGTTAGCATCTGGAATCTGAAGTATGCAGGATTGGTTCAAGGGAAAAGTTGGGCTGCATGCCATTATCATAGCAGCCACAGCCATCCCTTTGGGGGAGCTGTGGAGCTGGTCTGGCCCTTCAGAGCTGTTCCAAGTTAAGCTTAGAGGACCCACCCTTAGATGCAGGCTGTCCCCAGAGAAGGAGCATAGCCTGGGGCAAGGCAACTCTGTCTGAAGAGCAGGCTGGATGGTTCTCAAAGAAGGCAGTCAGCCAGCAGCACCACAGCCAGCGGGACTGGGGGAATGAGGCCCTCAGTCCTGAGGGGCAGCGTGTGTGGCACCTCACAGTGTCCACTGCAGGGGTCTGGTCAGAGCCCCAAGCTGCAAAGCTGGAGAAGCAGTAAAACGAGAACAGTGGTTTGGAGAGCAGAGCGTGCTTGTCAAGAACTGCTGGCTGACAGGCCCCGTAAATGTTTGTTAGAAGAATGAACAGCAAGGTCTGGCGCTTCAGTCACTGCGCTTATGGGATATAGAGGCAAACAAGTTACAGGGAATTTCTGGTATAGCTGAGGCAACAGATATGTGAGAGATTATCCCAGAATCATGTGGCTAGTGCTATGCCTGTGATGTGTACAGGTGCCAGGCTTCCAGAGCATTTGTTCTTGATTGTGTCTTGGAGGTCTTCTTAGCTGAACCTTCCCTCTAAAGCAGGAATTATTGTCTGCAGCCTGTACATGTGAAAATGGAGATCCAGGGATTTGCCTCAGACCTCACTGTAGATCAGATCCTCAAGCGAGGACTGTCCCCAGCACCATCTGTCTTCAGAGCTCACACCCTTCCCTACACCAGCCGCCCCCTCACAAAGGCACAGGCCATCCTCTCCGTGTGCTGAGGGCTTACTCCATACACTGTGCTTCCTCTTCATATAGCCTGGCAAGATAGCAAAGTAAGGTTGTTAGAAGAGAGTGGGTTTTTACCTTTATTTTCTTACCTGACTGGTATGGTTTCAGAAATAGATGCATTCAGATCATATTTGTAGCCACGACATTCTTTTTTATGCTAGTTTTCTTTTTCCTACACATTCTTAACCACCTGTGAAATTCTTCCATGGCCGTCATCTGTTCTTCCATGTCTTACCTCAAAAGTGAGAACATTGCGGTAAAAATCCAACTAGTGGGGGCTGGGGATTTAGCTCAGTGGCATAGCACCTTCCTGGCAAGCGCAAGGTCATGAGTTCGATTCCCGGTACTGAAAAAAAAAAACAAAAAAACAAAATGAATAAATAAATAAATAAAAATTTAAAAAAAAATCTAACTAGTTCCTTTTGAGCTGTGAGGGGGGAAATGAAGGTTTTTGTAACTTTTTAGCCTTATTCAAAAAAGCAAAACATTCTTGGTTTGAAACATGAAAAATGTGTAGAACCAAGAACACATCTGATTTGATGTCATTAATCCTCTAGCAGAGGCCTTTCATTGTTGTTGTTGAGAGGGTGGTAGCAGAGTCTGAAGGCAAATAAAAAGCCCCCTTGAGGGGCAGGGCCTCAGGCATGGTAGTTGCTCCCAGTTCTTTCCCACCACCCCTCAGTTGTGCCCTCCCACCCTTCCTCATCTCGGTGTCCTCCCTTCTCCTCAAAGCCCAGGCCCAGTCCCTTTTCTTCTCTTCACTCTCAAAAGATTCCTCAGGGCCTCCTTTCCTGTCAAATGCCAAGGAAGGCAAATTCTGAAACGGAACGGAAAGAATTTTACCATCTCTCCTAGTAGATTCCATTGTGGTCTGCCTAGTCTCAGCGCTCATCTAAAGCAAAGCTTTCCTGTAGAGTTTTTCTAGCAGAAGGGATCGCACTATAAAGACTTAACAGGTTTATTTTTTTTTTTTTATATTCTGGAGGAGAAAAGTCTTCATGCATTCCCAGCAAAAACAAAGATGAACATGTTCAGTGACCACGCCTGACCTTCACATGACTTCATTTCCCATCAGTATAACAGGATCCTAATTGAATTTTCCTTTCTCTTTGGAACTATCAAAATACCATGCTGGCCGCCCTCATCAGCGAAGCAAAAGGGCCCTCATTTCTATTCGTTTCCTTTACTTCCTTGCAGGGAGTGTGCAGTAGGTGACGGGGGTCAAAGTGAGAGCAGGGGTCAGCTTTAGGCTTTAGAGATTAGCAAAGTAAGTAAAATCCCAGTCAAAGTGTAATTTTCAAGCAGTTGAAAGCATGATCTTCGTTCAAATATACAGTGATTAAGAGTCAAAGGTTATTTAGCTCATTGATAAAGAAACCAGCATTACAGTAAAGCCAGTTTTTAAAAAGCTATGAGAGTTAAATGTCAAATTATCTCAAAAAGTTAAACACAGAATTACCATATAGGCCAAACATTCTACTTCTAGGTATTTAGCCCAGAGAATTAAAAACAAGGACTCGAACAGATACCCGTGCATGAATGTTCACAGCAACATTATTCACAGTAGCTGAAAGGTAGAAAAAACCCAAATGTCCATCAGTAAATGAACAGATAAATACAATGTGCTATATCCATACAATGGAATACCGTTCAACCATGAAAAGGAATGAAGTTCAGCCAGCCTTGGTGGTACAATTTTGTAAGTCTAGCCGCTCAGGAGGCTGAGGCAGGAGGGTTGCAAGTTAGAACCCAGCCTGAACAACTTAGCAAGACCCTGTCTCAAAATAAAAAGAAGTAGAGATGTAGCTCAGTGGTAGAGTGCCCCTGGGTTTCATCACCAGCACTGCCAAAAAGAAAAAAGAATGAAGTTCTGGCACATGGTACAGAATGGATGAGCCTTGAAGACATTATGCTAACTGAAAGAAGCCAGGCACAAAAAAAGAACAAATTTTGTCTGAGTCCATTTACATGAAGTATCTAGAATACATCAATTCATAGGGGTGGGAAGAAGATTAGAAGTTATCAGGAGCTAGGAAGAGGAGGGGATGGGAAATTACTGCTTAATGAGTATGTTTTCTATTTAGAATGATGAAAATTTTTTGATATAGATAGTAACTATGGTTGTACAACATTATAAATATAACTGATACAATTGAATTTTATGCTTAGCAATGCTTAAAACAGGAGCTGGTGATGTAGCTCAGTGATAGGGCACTTGCCTAGCATGTGCAAGGCCCTAGTTCAGCAGCAAACCTGCAGCATGTGTGTTGTTTTTCTCTTAAGATGGAAGACGTTAATGTATGAGTTGCTTATTCTAAACTAAAAGCTCAGTATTCAGGTTTAATTGCAGTGTTGGCATTTTGTGATAAATAAGTGGATTTTGGGGTGCAGTTTGGGCGCTTGTCTCTAAAAGATTCATCATTGCTGCTTAGTTCAATCCCCAGTATGAAAAGAAAAAAGAAAAGTGTACTGATATTTTACCTCAATAAAAAAAAAAGGAAGGAAGGAGAGGGGAGGGGAGGGGAGGGGAGGGGAAAGGAAGGCAGGTGAGAGATGCCCAACAAATGCTGAAATGAGATTAAAAAGTTGGATACAAGGGCAGGGGTGTAGCTCAGTGGTCGAGTGCTTGTTTAGGATTCACACTGCTTGCTCCCCAGTACCACACACACACGCACACACACACACACACACATACACACACAACTGCATACATAGCTGGGCCATTCTTCAGGGTAATATTAACTATAATCTTTCAGTCTACAGTTCCTACTGAACAGAATGAATTTTCATTTGTACCAGGCAAAAAAAACACTTGCAACTTGTCAATCTTCCACAAGTTACCCCCCCCTTTTTTTTTTTTGCTCTTCTAGGGATCAAAACCAAGGCCTTGCACATGTTAGAGAAGTGCTGTACCACTGAGCTCCACCCCCATCCCCTACAAGTTAACTTTTAACTTTACAGTCTGGGCCTTAATCGAGAATGATTAGTGAGTCCAGCAGTCACATGGACAGTGCTCTCCTATGCTCCTGAAAAGGTGCTCAGCGATCTTTTTTACCTTGTGAAGCCGGGGATATAGCTCAGCGGCACAGCACCTGACTGGAAAGCACAAGGTCATGAGTTCGATTCCCAGTACCGAAAAAAAAAAAAAATAGATGGTTGATACCTTGTCAAGCTTTAGATAATTTCTCTTAACACCTTAATACATGACAAAGAGCAATTCCCGTGGCTCCCCATGAAAGACCCTTAACTTTAGTGTGGAGGCCTGACTCAAGTGGGAATTAGCATCCCGGTGACATATTCTAGGGCCACTTCTCAGGCCCAAACTGCACATCACTGCCAGACTGACCTTTCAAAGCACGATTTTCATTGCGTTCCTCCCACACACAAGAACTGAAGTGACTCCTGATCTAATCCACATTTCTCAGACCAGGTTGCAGAAGCATCTGGAATCTAGCCTGGCTAGAAATTTGCAAAGGAGCTTTCAAAGAGCTTTCCCCTTGGTGCCAGCCAGCTTGGTGTCTTCCCAACCCTGGATGTGTCTCTTGTCAGTGCACATTTTCTGTGGCAGAGATTCCCACTTGGCTGTCCGCGCCCATCTCTTGGCTTGATTTACCTGTGACAGTGTTTCCCAAATTTCAATCATCTATGTACCACTGTCAAAAATTTTGTTTACTGCCTGTACTATTTTCTAACTTTAAAAAAAATCTCCCAAATGAATCATGGTGGCACAGGCGTATAAACCCAGCAGTAGGGAGGCTATACCAGGGGGATAGTATGTCCAAGACCAGCCTGGGCTAGATAGCAATACCTTGTTTCAAAAAAAAAAAAACAAAAAAAAAACCTCCACCCTTTTTAAAGCTGCAGAGCTGAAGTGCCAGTTAAAGAAAAAAGTTCATCAGTGTACCACGCCAGGTACCCTTCATTTCCTCCTTGAGTGTGTCTCACTTGTTTGGTCCACTTAGCCTCACAAGGTGGTGGCCCTTGTCTCCCTCCCACACACAGCCCTGACCCAAGCACTTGGTAGCACCTCACTCCATACCCTTTGGTTGGCTGACTGCTGTGTCGCCTTTGTAAACTGTCTGTCCGAGTGCTGATCGGTTTCCCTTTGTCCCTCTTGTGTGCAGGGAAACACTGAAAACGTAGTTCTTGTCCTCCGGAGACCTGTATTCTGGCTGGGGGAGCAAAAGCAGGTGTCTTAGATGAGTCAGGAGGGTGTGGGTCCCTCTCAGGCACCTTCTACTCATGTCACCTTGAACAAGAGGCCTCCCTACCCTCCAGTTTCCTCATCAGTGAAATGATAATTATGAAATAATAAATAATAATACCCACATTACTTACCTCAGGAAACAGTTGGAAGACTCAAAAGAAGCCATAGTTGTGCAAATACTTTGCAAACAGGAAAGTGGTACCTACATTTTCGTTAAAACAATTCTATGAAGGTTAAATAACAAAGAGAGATCGCTACATAAAGTACGTCACTAGGCAACTTCCCAAACTTCAAATGAGTATCACAGGGGTAGTACTAGCTCACTGCGCAGATGGCTTCCAGAGGGCTTGCTTGAGGCGGATGGGTCCTGAAACGTGAGCATAAGCTCTGCAAGCTGGAGTGGAGTGGGAAGCAGGAGCTAAGTGTGGAGCAGGAAGGAAGCAAGTCAAGTAAGGGGAGAAAGATGGACACCTACTTGAGGCCTCTAGGCCAGCCAGTTGGGTTCTACACAAGTCGTGAAAGACAGAGTGGTGAAGGCGAGGTGAGCACAGCCTTGGTGCTGAGTGGGCAGCTGGGCCTTCCAGCTGGGGGAAGCCACTGCCAGTTCTTGAATGGAGGAGTTGTAAAGAAATCAAATTTTTGAATACATATTCCTCTAAGACCTGAGCTTATTTTTCTCCTCATATTTTACGTATCACTTATGTGTTTCATTACAAAATAAAAGACAGTTGTCTTTCAATATCTGTGGAAGATTGGTTCCAGGACCTGCCCCAGATACAAACTTTACATATGCTCAAGTCCCAGTCCCTGATACAAAATGGCAGATTTGATATATAACCTTACACACATCCTCCCATATATTTTAAATCATCTCTAGATGACTTTTAATACCTAATACAATATAAATGTTATGCAAATATTATTATACAGGGCTGGAGACATAGTTCAGTGGTAGGGTGCTTGCCTAAAACATGTGAAGCCCTGGGTTTGATCCCCAGCATTGTAAAAAGAAAGAAAAATAGTTACATAAAGTAATTCTGCTTATACTTAACCATCCATCCCATGTTAACAGCTCTCCTGTCAAAAGGCAAGCACAGATCCTAGTTTCTTATACATCATTCCAGAAATGACTGCGTATGGAAGTGTGTGTATGTGGGGTGAGAGAGAGAGGGGGTGGGGAACACAAGGGGAACGAGAGAAAAGATTTAACATAGCCGGTAACATACTACCTACAACATTCTGTGCTTTACTTCTTTTACCTAACACTTTATATTACCTAACACTTTATATTTTACTTTATATTATCTTGGAGAATATTCTATATCAGCACATGTTTTAGCTACATAATTCTTCTTAATGGCTGCAGAGTATTTCACAATATGGCCAAACTGCAGTTTATCTAACTTATTTTCTTCTCCTTTTTTTTTTTTTTTTTTTTTTTTTTTTTTTTTTTTTTTTTTTTTTTTTTTTGGTCTTTTTGAGACAGGGTCTTGCTATGTAGTTCAGGCTGGCCTTGAGCTCACTGTGTAGCCTGGGCTGGCCTTGAGCGACAGTGACCCTCCTGCCTCACCCTGCTGAGTTCTGGGTAACCTATCTTTTATTGAAGGACAGTTGTTATCAGTATTTTGCTATTATATATAGTACTTTAATGTATATCTTTGTTCATGTGTCATTATACATAGTATATTTGTATTGTAAATCCCTAGAAGTAGAACTGGTGCACAAACGTGCATTTGCTTTTTTAATGGACAAATAATAATTACATATTTATGATGTATTGTGTGATACTTCGGTACTGTATATATTGTGTAATGATCAATTCAGGATATTTAACTCATCCATCATCTCAAATATTTGTCATTTGTTTGTAATGAAAACCTTCAAAATGTTCTGTTTGAGTTATTTTAATTTATACAATGCAATTTTGTTTAGTGAGGCATAGTGTGGTGCTAGGCTAATCCAGGCTCTTATGCATGCTAAGCAGGTGCCCTACCACTGAGTTACATCCCCAGCCCCTACAATGCGATATTGTTAAGTATAATCACCCTTCTGTGTAACAGTACGCCAGAACCTATTCCTCCTACCTACATTTGTCTTTGTACCATTAACCAATCTTCCCATGCCTCTTTAGCCTCCTCAGCCTCCACTCACCACTGTTTCACTCTTCTCAAATGCAGAAATCAAGGCCCAGTTCTATGAACTCAGCCTCTTTAGCATCTACATGAGTGAAATCACACGGTGTTTGTCTTTCTATGCCTGGCTTATTTTACGTAACATTATGACCTGCAGTCCATCCATCTTGCCACAAATGACAGCACTTCCTTCTTTTTAAAGACTAAATGGTATTCCATTGTGTGTATATATACCACATGTATTGTATCCATTCATCTGTTAATGGACACTTAGGTTGGTTCCATACCTTGGCTATTTTGAATAGTGCTGCAATACTGAGGGTGCAGATGTCTCTTCGACATACTGATTTCCTAGCCTTTGGACATACACCCAGTAGTGGCACTGCTGGATCATATTGTAGATCTATTTTTAAGTCTTTGAGGAACCTCCATAGTGTTTTCCGTAAAAGCTGTACTAACTTACATTTGCAACAATAGTGCACAAGGGTTCCCTTTTTTCACATCCTCACCCGCATTTATCTTCGCCTGTTGCTAATAGCCATTCTAACTGGAGCAGCTGTTCTAACTGGAGCAATAGCTCATTGTGCTTTTGATTTGCATTTCCTGATGATTAGTGATGTTGAGCATCTTTTCATGTACCCATTGGTCATCTGTATGTCTTCCTTTCAGAAGTATCTATTCAGTTCTTTCGCCCATTTTTAATTGGATTATTTGGAAGTTTGGGCTGCTGTTGTTTGAGTTCCTTCTGTAGTCTGCATATTAACCCCTTGTCAGATATATAGTTTGTGAATATTTCATCCCATTGTGTGTTTTGTCTCTTCACTTCGTCGATTACTTCTTTTGCTGTTTAGAAGCCGTTTAGTTTGATGCAGTGCCGTTTGTCATAAATTCTTGACAGCTAATGCCAAGTTGCCCTCCAAAGAAGTTGTTCCAGATGCCGCTACCCACCAAACCCATAGGAGAATGCCTCTTCCTCCATATCCTCTCCCCATCACAGCATGAAATAGACCAATGGTGGCAAACCTATGGTGTGTGCGCCTCAGCCAGCTGTTTGTTATCCCTGAAAGCTCTAAAAGGTTCCCCACTAGTGTGCATAGATCTTGGGACTCTGCTTGGAGGACACGGTGGAAGTCAGAGGTAGGGGAAGGGGTGTAGCCAGGGAAGGCAGACGTTCCGTATTCTCCCTGAGAGTGTGGCAGAGGAGCTCATGACAGCCCCGATGGTAGAGGTAGCCTAGGAGCACTGTGTCCCCAACACCTTAAGTATCTAACAACACCAGAAATACTTAGGATTCACAAACCGACAGAGTGCAACTGCTTGATGGACAAAAGAGTTTCTTTCAATCCCTGCCATCCTCCTCTAGCTTCACACAGAACAATTCCTGGACCCCTTATGTGTATCACAAGCCAGGACCAGCAGCCTCGCTGGCATTTTGGTGCAGAGGAGCACCAGCAAAGTGTATTTCCATCTATTGTCCCCACATTCACACACACAGCAAGAGGACCAAATGCAGAAGTCAAGGCCCAGCTTGAGAAGTGCAAGCCTGCGCTGGTGAAGCATGGCTGTGTGCCCGAGGCCTCGCTGAGCTGTAGATGGGCTCTTTCAGGTGCAAGAGCAAGGGTGCAGGTCGATTCCTTTGGGTGGCAGAGTGTGTGTCAGTATTCGTGCACAAGGGCAGGAGAAGAAGCTGTCACTCGCAGCTACTTTTCTGTATTAGGTTTTTGGGGTTTTTTGTACTGGGAATTGAACTCAGGACCTTGTGCTTGCTAGGCAAGCACTTGTGCCGCTGAGCTATATCCCCAGCATATCACAACTACTTTTCTTCACTGATGCCCCAGGATGGCTGACAAGCGCAGCGTTCACCACTTCCGCCACTCCACTGCCCTCCGTCGCAGCCTGTCTTGCTGCTCCCTGCAGGCTTGCTTTCCCACACCCTGTGGCTTCTGCTCCCTGATGCCCCCTGACTGAGCATCTCCTGGTTGCCAGGCTGCCTCACTGCATGTGTTCCTCTATGTCTTCCACACCTGTGTTCCCTACGAGAGGAGCTATCATTGGATCAACGGCTTACATTGCGCTCTGGATGACTCCTTAGCCTGTCATAGGCCGCTGAGCCCTCCTAACCCAAATGAAAGATGGCTATGAGCTATAGGTTCGCTGGTCTGTTCGTGTGTGACCTAAAGAACAGTGTCTGGCACAAAGCAACCCCTCGACACAATGCTGTTGAGTGAGTAAATAGCAATCTAGAATGGAGAATTCACTGCTGTCCACTGTGTTCAGAAAGGGGCTGGGAATGAAGCAGGCAAGCTGAGCTTCACAGGGTTCTTCTCTGACATACAACTAGACTGAAGGCAAAATTCAGCAAATTAATTAACTGGGTTCCTGTTACACTTCTACCTCCAAATGCACAGTTGACTATTGAGAGGAACATAGGCTTTGTCATCAGACAGATTCGAGGTTAAATTCTGACTACCGGGGCCGGGGATTTAGCTCAGCGGCACAGCGACTGCCTGGTAAGCACGAGGTCGTGAGTTTGATTCCTGGTACTAGAAAAAAAACCAAAAAACCAAAAAAAAAAAAAAAAAAAATTCTGACTACTGCTAACTTCCCAGCTTTGGCCAGTTCCTTGACCTCTCCATTTCCTTGCCAATGAAATGGAACTTATAACATCCACTTTGCAATGGTATGAAAACCGATCTAGAGAAAGAATGCAAAATGCCCACTGCAGCATCTAACGCATAAAGACAGTCAAGAGGAATTATCTGTGGTGATTGTTTAAACAGAGTCTCGGAACATAATCCAGGCTGGTCTTGAATTCCCTATGTATCATAGGCTGACCTCAAATGCATGATCTTCTTGCCTCATCCTCCCACATGCTGAGATTAGAGGCTTACTGTGATTCTTAAAGTCATTTTTAAAAATTAAAGCTCCTGGTATGTGACGATTAAGTGTACTTGCCTTTCTAGAGATAAATTTGGATTTTTCAAGTCAACACACAGCCAGGCACCAGATACATTTCCATTTATTGATGTTCCTAACTAAAGGGAAAATATTTCTCTTTCTGCTAGTTGTTTAGCTTGAGACAAGGCAGGGCATCTTATCAATCTTCTAATGCTCCTTCAAAGTGCAGTACTAAGAATCCTATCTCCCTGATAGTTCTGCATCCTGAATTCTGCTCTGGACTATTTCCCCATTTTTCTTGGAATTGATTTTGCCGGGAAAAGTGCCTTGCCTGCAGATGTGGGACTCTGGCCGACTGCCCATGTGGCGGCAGTGAGGGTATCTCCACCTAGTACACAGAAAATTACAAGTTGCCTCCCGGACCCCTGGCCCTGTGCTGCAGATGACATTATTTGTGCAGTCTAGTTGGAAAAAAGGAAGGTGAAAAAGAGACTTTCTCCCAAAGTCAATGGTATTCTATGGGGTGAGTGGCCTGCAGATTGTTTTTCTGCCTCAGTCCCTCACTGATGGACATTGATGATCGTGCCAGTTTCACCCTATCACTAACAATGGGCAGTGAAAGTTGTTGTACATTTATCTGTGTGTACGTGCATGAATATTTCCATAGTATTAATGGGTTAATAATATCCCTTAGTTATTGCGAACTGATCAGGCTCGCAACCTCCCAAACTTGTGGACGGTGAAGGCTTAAATAAAAGTCAAGTGGTATGATTTTAGGGCTCCAAGAAGTGCCAACCCTTGTAACAGAATTTGAGATTCTCTGGGGTCTAAGACAAAGAACTTCTCTGGGTGGCCCGTGTTTACTTGGTTTTCAAACATAGGCGGGGGATACTGAAAAAAAAAATGCGGGAATCTAAGAGGAATTTAGCAGGACCTTGGGAATATTTTCCCAAGTAGTAAATTATGTCAATCAGGAGAACTATCTTATCTTTAGGTTGGCATTTATTGTAGGAATGTGGAGCTTGCAGCTGCAGTCTCCTTTTAGTTAATTGGGGTGGGAGCCAGGCATCCTCAGCTGTGGCCTTAAACAGACTCACAAGTAAACATGGAAAGCCAATTGGTTAATTTTAAATCCTGCTCAGAGCCACTTTGTAGTGGTCTCCATCACAGTATAACTTTGAAAAGTACAGTTACTGGATCAAATAATGTGTGAACAGTTACTTTGGGTAGGTACCAGAATATTGCCCTCCAAAAGGGCTTAAAATATATATTCTTGCCCTTTACATCAACTATTGCACTCTTACATTTATATCTTAGAGAAACTCTCATATAAGTGAGTGAAGGAACATATACCATGAATATTTATGAAAGCATTGTTTTTCATAGCAAAAAAATTGAGAAACAACAGATTAATGAATAAATAAAATCAGGCTAGATTCAAACAGCAGAATACATGTATCAACATTGAATATTTCTTCTTTCTTTCTTCTTTTTTTTTTCCAGAGCTGGGATCAAACCTAGGACCTTGTACGTGCTATATTAGTACTCTACCACTGAGTTACACCCCCAGCCCTCAACACAAACATCTGTCACAAACCTAATGTGTAACAAAGAAAGCAAACTGCAAAGGGATATGTATGGTTTGATACAATTTATTCGGTTTAAGAACAGACAAATCAGTGTGGTGGATTATCCCTGTAATCCCAACACTCTGGGAGACTGAGGCAGGAGGATCACAAGCTCGAGTTCAGCCTAAGCAATTTAGTGATTTAGTGAGACCCTGTCTCAAAATTAAAAATAAATAAATAAATAAGGGGCTGGGGTGTAGCTCGGTGCAAAGGCTCTGAGTTCAATCCTCAGTACTCATTGCAAAGGGATCGTTTATTATTCCTGAGCACATACATAGCACATTTTAAAATGTGTGGTCAGAGACACCCAGTTCAAGACAGTGCTTCCTCTGTGGAGTAGGAGAATGATAGAGGAGGTTCAGGGAGCTTCAGCTGAACCTTAAGTAGTTTATTTTTTCTTGTTTGGGGAAATGTATTTGTTAATAATAATTTTCTGTATGCTTAAAATAGTTCACCATCTTAAAAAACAACAACAAAAAAGCAATGTAGAGCACAGACTGAGGCTGTTCCTCCTTGCAGATAAGGAAACTGAGGCTCAGAGGAGTTCACAGCCCAGACGGAGCCCACCCTTATATTCAGGGACACCCAGTACATTCAAGGTAGAAAAGTTCTACAGGAAGAGACTTTGCATCCCAATTCACAGAAAGCCTCTTTTCTGAAACACACAGTGTAAACGTACAGGGTGGATCTCTTGGGCAGCATTATAATTCTTGTCTTCCAGGCCCACAAGGATGACGACTGAAGTTCTGCTATTGTCACCCTAATACGGGAGCCTATCTGCCCAGTGGGGAGTTCTGGGTATCCTGGAACCAAATGTGCAGGGTACTTGGGGTAAACATTAGATCGAGCCCTGGCTTTGGCAACAGCCTTTACCAGGAATTCACCATTGTGACATGGGACACAGCGAAGTAAGAGCATTGCAAAGTTCTTTCTGGAACCAAAATGTTGCCGCCACACCTCCTGCAAGCAGCACTGCCTGATTAGATAACACAGTGGGACCACCAGGCTTTATCAGGACCATTGGTCTAAAGCAGAAGCCGGGGGGGGGGAGGTCTGTTTCTCCGAGTTTGCCCCCCATCGCCGTGCCCCCACCCCATTGCCATGGTTCCCATGCACTTTTTGCTTATGCTTTCTCTCAACCATTTATAGCACCGTCAGCGAGCAGGACTTAGAAGCTCTCTCAGGAAGAAGGCTGCTAACAGAAAAGATAAGAGCCAGTAAAGGAAGTAATTAAGTAAACACATAAAAAGGGTAAGTGGAAAGAATTTGGTGTGAGGCCTGAAAACAGTTTAGTGGGATTTTTAAAGGAATCTTCTGGAGATATGATGAACCAGGCAGCTGGGACAGAATGCGCTGAGAAATGTCCATGATGGGCTATCGTGCCTCCTCACAGCATCCCCGCTGTGTCCCCCAGGGTGTACTTTTATTTTTGCTTTTAACTTTTCCTCTCTTTTGTTCAGTCCAAGTCCGGTCTGCAGAGCCAGCTTCTCCCTTACCCTTCGCCCTCACTTTTTCAAATGAACTTCGTCAATGTTTTTGGCTTGTTTTATTCAATTAAAAAAAAAGAAAGAAAGAAACATCCATTATGTGGCTGCCATGTGGTCCAGGTACCGCAGCTCCATGCCCTGGATTGTCCAAAGCAGTCCCAGTTTCAAGTGTGCTCTTCTGTTTGTCAGACCAGGAATCCTGATTTGCAATTCAGAAAATAAGGGCGCTCTAGTTAAAGTAGCTCTCTAAGTCATCTAGGAAAGCCTGATTTAGAATTCCCCTCACTGGGTGACAGGGTCATGCAGGGTCTGCCCTTGGGCCCCGAAGGCCTGAGTGAAGTGGCCTCTTATACAGCCAAGAAATATGAAAGTCCTTCTGGACTCCTCACCCCTTCTGCGCCCCGGTAGCCTGAAAGGCGGGGTTTGACCCCCACCGTCCTGTATTTCACAGTGTGCTGCATTGACTCTGGCAGTGTGGGCAATACTCTTGAGCTTCAGTCTCCTCATCTATAAAAGAACAGCAATACCTATGACTCAGGGGTATTCTGAGCAGTCAGCAGGGTGATCGTAACCTTTAAAGCCCTGTATGAATGTTAGCTATGCAAATTTGTTCCTTCATTCAACGAATACATGCTTACTATACACCAGGCCCGACAATCTAGAGGATGCAGAGGCCAGGGCTGGGGATACAGAGGTGAGCAAAACAGACGGGGGCCCTGCTGACATGGACCTTTCAGTTCGGAGAAGCAGGCAGACACTAACCAAAGAATCATCCCACGCAAAGTTCAAGCAGATGGGATATATGGCCAGAGTGCTTTTTTTCAAAAGCTTACTGCTAGCCGGGCGTGGTGGCACACGCCCGTAATCCCAGCACTTGGGAGGCTGAGGCAGGAGGATCACTGCGAGTTTGAGGCTAGCCCGGGCTACAAAGTGAGCTCAAGACCAGCCTGAACTGCATAGTGAGACCCTGTCTCAAAAGACAAAAAAAAAGCTTACTGCCCCTGCTGGGGGTGTAACTTAGTACAGAACACTTGCCTAGCACGCACAAGGCCCTAGGTTCCAATGAACGAATGAGTGAGCAAATGAAGCTGACTTGGCTACTGTGTAGAGAGGATAGGAGAAGCGCTGGGGGCCCAGCAAGGAGGCTGCCGGTGATAGCAGCTTAGACTGAGGTGGTGGCAGTGCCAGTGGAAAGAAATGGTCAGATGCTGGATAGATGGTAGAGGCAGAGTCCGTGGAACTTGGTGACGGATTGATTTGGGGGAGTGAGGAAGAAGCGAGAAGGTATCTTAGCTAACTGTCCCAAGGACCTGGGTTACTTGGAGCCATAAAGACAGTCCCAAGGCCGCCGAGGGGTGCTCTGTGGAGGTTATATTTCTCTTCTCCCTTCTGTAGAGCAGTGTCCTTCGGTTACTAGACTTAATCTTAAATAAGAACTCAGTATTTCCAAACTTGGCTTATGTGTGGAATAATAGAGCCACATATATGGCATCTTGCCTTTTGTTAAGTTCAGATTTCTCCTTAAAAGTAGATCAGTTACTTCCAAATATTGAATGGGAGGTTACTTTAAAAATAACGTAGTTTCCTTTAACATAGGACGCTGAAAACATTCTTCAGCCTAGGTGTCTCCTGAGAACCAGTATATGCTCTTTGAGTTGGATTCCTTTCAAATTTTTGCTCAATCGTTTTTATTCCAAGAGACCAGAAGAGAAGCAGGATTGAAAGAGGAGGAGATGGGAAGGGCCAAGACAAACTTGAGTTTCATAAGAATTAATCACACTTAACCCCAGTTAACCACTCTTTATAGTTTCCAAGGGAATTTCGCACAAATTATTTGTGGTCATATTTTGCAAGTGGCAGGCCAGAGCTGTCCCCGCATCCCAGGCCGGTGTTTTTGCTCCTTATTGCACTGTCAGGTCCTTAAAGTCTTTTCGGAGGGGGAACAGGCAGGGTTTTTTGTGATCAACAATACAGTGCCAGTAGACATTCAAGGCCCTTCTTTGAAACATTTTATTCCATGTGCAGTGAGAATACGTGTAAAAGAAAATTTGCTGTGTTCCCACAGCACTTGTTCCCTACGCACATCAACAAGGCTTTCATTTCCCAGTCCTTACGGCCCACCCGTCCTCAGAAGCTATTATCTGCCTGACAATCGAGTGAGACCTCTTGTCTTTTTCCTTCTCTCAATTAAACTCTAAGGACTGAAGTTCCCATCTGCCTTGTCGCAAACAAGTCTCTTGTTTATACCTGTTTCCCAGAAACTGGAGAGCTTTTTTCCTTTCTCCAACCTCTATAGTTCTCTTTTCAGAATACTTGACCCTCTTGGTGATTTGTAACTGAAGGTGGCAATTAAATTGCTTTCCCAAACTCGGACCATCTCTCCAAATCCCCCTGCATTTGCCCTGCCTTCCCCAACCCTGAATTAGGAAAGAAAAAAAAATTCATGTCACCATATTTTCTTGAATGGTTACTTTTCCTCTTTCTAAGCAGGCTTATGTTAACATAAAGGTGGCAAAATCGCTAGGGAGAAATGGCAGCATGCATTTCCCCGGAGTAGGTAGGTCTCTCTCTTGGGGTAGGGCTGATGTGACCCCCGCAGCAGCCGTGTCTAGGACTGAGCACTGCCCAACATGGCGCCCGCCCTCAAGCCCTTCTACAGGAAGACAGAGATGGGTGGAAATGCCAAAGTTCCACGCTCCAGCTGAGCGAGGAGCCAGCAAAAGGAGAATATGTCTTAGTCAGTCTTGTGAGTCTGGAAGGCAAGAGGAAAGGAAAAGCAAGGAAAGAGGAGAGAAAAAGAGAAATAAAATAAAGGTGAGAAGAGTGTCTGCAAGGGGAGAAATAGAAATACAGCTAAGAAAAGAATAACAGAAACTTTGACTTAATTTATTCAATGGACTTATATTTATGTAAACTATTATAACATTCAATATATCAAATATTGTATTTTATACATTTTTGTCTATGTGGTTTTATTACTAGGAGATGTGACTTTTTTGTAAAATCTTCAAACGGTACTGAAGGATTTCAAGTGAAAAGTCCAGGTCAAAGTCCTTTCCCAGCCCTCTCCAGGCCCTTCTCATCCTCTCCCAGCACCATCAGTAGTAACAGTTATTTGTGCGTCTTTTTATTATTTGCGTTTGTGTGTGCGGTACTGAGGGTGAAACCCAGGAGCACGCTACCACTGAGCTGCATCCCTAGCCCTTTTTATTTATTTATTTTATTTTGGGCCAGGGTCTCATTAAGTTGCCCTGGCTTGCCTTGACCTTGTACCGCATGCTGAGCTGCTTGTGTGTCTTTACAGACTTGTTCCCTCCACACATAAGCATATATGTGGGGGTTTTTTGTGCACCCATGATATTGAGCTGCACACACTGGTGGCTACTGAAATGGACAGCGGAGGGCAAGCAGGCCAAGAGGGCCAAACTGTCACCCAAACTGTGAACCTCCATGGTGGTAGGGCTGATGTAGGTCAGACAGGGAGGATAAAAACATCAAGTCCAGCCAGGCATGGTGGCACACGCCTGTAATCCCAGCAATCTGGAGGCTGAGGCAGGAGGATCTTTGCGAGTTCGAGACCAGCCTGGGCTACAAAGTGAGCTCAAGGCCAGCCTGAACTGCATAGCCCGACCCTGTCTCAAAAAGACAAAAACAAAAAGCTCAATTTCATCAGCTGGCGCAACCTCTGGGGCCTCTTGGTTCCTCATTTCGTGGAACCCAAGGCATGATGGTGGTTGGGTGTAGAGCAAAGAATGGCCAGTGCAAGAGGTGGCACTCAGAGTTGGGGAAAGTGCTTGAGGCTGGGGCGGGGCGGCCTGTGGCTTGTCCCCGGTTCCCCTTTCTCTGTCTTCAGAAGCGCCTGTGTTCACAGCTTCTCCTTGCACATGCCATTGTACTCAAGACCCAATTCCAGTTCCGTTTTCTCTCTTTTTCAAAAGTAGATTGGTGTAGCAATGGGGCTCTGAGGAAAGCCCTGTGCTGGGGTGAGGGAGGGTGTGGTGGGTGGAACCCACATCACGGCTTACTCAACTGTAAGATTTTTAACTCGACTCAGGCAGCCCCACGGCCTCTGTGGTCCTGCACAACAGTGGCAAGAACCACGGCGACCCAGCCTCGAGCCTGGAATGGTGAGCAGACTGCGTACCGTAGAGGGATTTGAGCTGGGGGTTTAACGCCTCGTGGGGCTGGCAGTGTGGGAGAAGGCAGGTGTCTGGAGAGCCCAGGGCATGGGCAAGCAGGCCGGGTTTGGAAATCATTTGGACTCAAGGTTTGAGAGCTTGGCCCCCTGGCGGCTAACAGAAAGCTGCGAAATGTGATTGTCCCCTGCAGGGCCACATGCTGTCCCTGGGCAAAGGCAGTGGCCCCATGCCCACTGCTTGATGATTTCCAAACCAGCCCTCCCCAGTCAGGGTGGTGACAGGGCCCAGCCAAGGGCTCCAGGCAGCTGTGCTGCAAAGGAAAGGGGTTTTTCCTGCAGCAGTCTGGGAGGGAGCTCTTTGACACTGGCCCCACCCACAGTTTCCCCATTGCCTCCACAGTGCTGAAGTAGAGCGCCAGCATTTCCTTCCCATTCCCACTGTTGCCTCTTCCAGCCTAGAAGCTCTCAATGGCACCGGCGTCCCGAAGCACCAGGTAACAATGGCCACACATCCCGTAGCCCAGCAAGGAAGACAGCAGTTTCACAGCCACTCCCAATGCCGTGTGGGTGGTGGCCTTGCTCCAGCTTCCACATCAGCCCCTCCTCCTGCTGGTCAAGGGACAGGGCCCTGCTGATTAAGACCCTCCCCCTAATGTTGGTAGCTCAGAGCCTAGCTCTGAGGCCCATGTACATGGGAGCTACACTGTAGCATTTTCTAAGATGGATGCTTGCGTGGATGCACATATGAACATGCTCTGGGTCTTGTCTTTGCTATACCTCTTGCTCCCAAAGCCCCACATCTAAAACCTATCACCTCATCGCTTTGGAGCCTTCTGCTGCAGGCGCATATGCATCCACTGATCTCCACTAAGAAAAGATCATTAGGAAAGCCAGCCAGGGCATTCCTGAGGGTAGGCTAAGAGAATGGTCTCATGGCCTTGTCACTCCTCACATTATTGCTTTTAGGGTCTTCCAGGCTGAATTATCCTACCAGGAGAATCAAGGACATGGGGGTTGGCATCCGAAGATTTAGCTCAAGTCTCGACCTTGCTATGCCCTATTTACTTAACCTTACTAAGGCCTTTCACCTCTCCAAGATTTAGTACTTTGCTCTTTAAAGTGGGGCTAAGACTTGGGCTTGGTGGCACAAAGCTGTAATCCCAGAACTCAGGAGGCTGAGACAGGAGGATAGCCACAAATCTGACTGCATAGTGAGACCTCATCTCAAAAAAACATAAAGTGGGGCTAAAAATGCCTGTCCAGGAATGTGGTGAGGAATAAGAGAAAATGTATTAGGTTGGACCCTATGAAATTGCCCAAAGCAGTTAAATAACAGCAATTTTCTGTACTTCAACCTAATATAAAAAATGCTTTATAAAGTATAAAACACTATAATAAGTAGCCCTAGGTAAGTATTCATTATTCTTAAGAGATATAATTTGAAAGTAACAGAATATTGTTTTTGCAATCAGCGGCTAATCCCTTTCATGAGAATACAGGTCGAACTAACAGAAGAAACCACTTCTTCACCAACCACAGGCAGCTGGCATTTCCTGCAGTATGTTGGCCTAGGAAATGGGGACAAGGTATTTTAGGAGACTAGACCAGCTCACAGAAAGCAAAGGAGGTGAGCAGCAGGGTGGCTCATGATGGCTCCTATCTGGAAATGGCTCATTCACAAAAGCACAGGAGGAGCTGGCCCGTTCTCCCGCCCCAGGCGGGAGAGCTCACTCCCTGGCTCCAGTTTCCAGGCAGAGGCTGCCTGAGCTGGGCTTTCTTTACTGGGGGCAGGGCCATGGGGGTACATTAGGAGCCCAGGCCACACTCTTCAGTACCATGAGCTGCTATACCTGTGACTTTGTCTCCAGTAGGAACTACAGATATTTTTATACTTCATTACTGCTGCTGCAGATAGCTTGAAATCCTGTTCCATTCATGACTACTTCAAAATCATGGTGCTTACTAAACCTACCACTAGGTTTTGTTCCTTAATGTGTTAATGAAACACATTACTATGTCACAAGCTTAGATAAATAGATAGATAGACAGATAATTTAAAATCCAGTTGATTTCCTTTATATCCCATGTGGTTTTTATGCTCATAAAAACATTTTGAAAAGGGGTGCATAGGTTTCGCCAGACTCTTGAAGGAGTCTAGGACATAAAAATGTTAAGAAACCCTGGATTGGAGGCTTGGCGGGAAATGGAGCTGATTGGGGTCACTTAGGGAGCACCAGGAGAGGAAGCGTGCATTTGTACTCTGTGGCCAGCAAGGATACACTGAAGGGCTCTGAGCAGGAGGCTGCCCAGGGTGACACTGGGGTCTCTCCAGCCTGGGATTCTAGACATGGCAATAGCATTAGTACAAACAGAGAAGTCGGAAAGAAGGGAGAATTAGGGTAGTAGGAGAGGGTTCTGTCTTAAATATATTAAATTGGAGACTAAAAAAAAACAGACACCCAGTTGACGATGTCCTCCAGGCGCTGGGAAATATAAGTGGGCAAACTAGGAGCACAGCTACGGCAACAGGGAAGATTTGGGAAGCATCTGTCATGGTGCGCACAGAAGAATCTGGAGTAGTTGCTGTCACCAATGGAGAAAGGGCAGTGAGAGAAAAGAGGCCAGGGCAGGGGACTGTCACAGGCTGGCTTCTCCAAGAAATATACTGCTGGGCAGAGACTTGCATGCAAGAGGCTTTTTGGGAATTTCCTTCTAGAGCAGTTTCCATGAGGGAGTAAGGCAGGCATGACTGGCCAGAGGCCAGAGTTGAACTGTAAGGTAATGCACCAGAGACCGTGGCCCATCCTACCGGGAACTCGAGCTGCAGTAGCACTTCAGATGGTCCCAACTGAGACCAGGTAGCTGGACCTCTCTCCTGTGCCCCCTACAATCTGTTGGCTGGGCTTTGGGGGCAGGCTGGCTCGGGGAGCGGGTGTTAGCTTGGCAAGGGACTCAACTGTGAGCCAACCCCTGTCCGTTGGAGAAGGACTGCCATGGAACCGAGTGGGGGGTCCTGAATGGCTGCTCAAAGTCTGCTGTCCTGTGATGCAGGAAATGGAGCTGCACTGTGCAGGCCACAGCCCAGAGCCAGTCATAGGAGTCCCTGGGGAAGGAGCCAGGTCCTAATGGGAATTGGGGTCCTTGATACTTGTAATTCAGAGTTCTCAGCATCTCCTTCAGTCTCCCCCATTTGGGGTGAAGCCAGGTAGGATGCGACAGGGGAAGCTGGGAACAACGGAGCCCCTGCCATCCCCTGCACAGGTTGTTTCTAAGAGGTAACCACACTAAGCAAGTCAACCACTGCAGAAAGCAGGCTCTGCGGCCTCAGTGGCCCTCCCTTCCTTCTGGGGTGACCCACATGTCAAAGACAGTGTGTCACCACACTGAGGTTAGAGCTCTGTTCAGAAGGCTTGCGGGTTGCCCAGGAAACCTGATATTATTAGAGCTACCAAGAAAAAGGAGGTTGGGCTTCAGTCTCAAAGAGAGAAATATCAAAACTTGATTCTTGATTTTGACTTTCATGTCCTCAAACCAAAAAAGCAAGCCAAATAACAACTGAACCATAACCTCTCCCCATCTTTGAAATTTAGAGTAGCTATAGGAAACTTCAACCCAAAAAATTGACTTATTCATTTATTCATTCATTCATTCCATCACACACACACACACACACACACACACACAGATTCTTTGTTTACAAAATGATAGCCTGAATGATCAAAGGTGGCCTGAAGCCAAGTTCTTTGTTCTGAATAGATTAAAAAATAATTTAAGATTCTGAGATGTAGCTCAGTAGTAGAGCACATGCATAGCATGGTCAAGACCTTCAGTTCCATCTCCAACACCAATATAATAACAATTTGCTAATTACCCATGCATTTGTAAAAAAAAAAAAAAAAATCTTAAGATCTGGCCACAGCGGAGGCATCCGCTAAAACTGAGGAGTGCTGCCCCTTTGTGGGTGGGCAGGAGGTTCCCGTTCACCTTAGGGTCCATTCAGCCTGCATCTCTCCCTACCTAGTATCACCTGCCTGGGCCCTGCCAGCTTCGGTGCTCAGGAGCCCTAGATTCAGCTGAGCTGGGTGCAGAACCTATGATGTTGCACTGTGTCGTCACTCTGCTCACCGGGCTATCTCCTCTGCCGTCCATCACAGGGCCACTAGCTAGTGTGGAACAAGAACCCGTGTGTACCCGTAGAAGAAAGAGTCCTGCGGGGCTCTGGGGAAAGGAGCAACAAACACAGTCAGGTGAAGTTAGGAAAACTTTATAGAGATTCTTTATAGGAAAGGTGATAGATTGCTCCTAGGTGCAGGTCCAGAAAAGGACAGGGATCTGAGAAAGAAGCATTCCAGCATGAAGGAATAGTTAGGAGCAAGAGACTGGTACTTCTAAAGGAAGTGGCTGTGTAAAACAGGGAGAAGGCAGAGGCCAGACTGGGGTCTGTCTGCCAGGCCGAGGCACTGGCATTTTACCCTGGTAGTCTTGAGGCAGAGGAAGGAGCTGATCTGACTTGTGTATCTAGAAGATGACTCTAGTGGCTTGTAGAAGCTGGATTGCAAGAAAGCAAGCTCTAAGTCAGGAAGAGCAGCAGGTAGGAAGGTCTTGCAATTGTTTAGGTGAGAAGTAACAGGACAGCCAGGCCTGGTGGTACGCACATGTAGTCATAGAACTGTGGGAGGCTGAGGCAGGAGGATCACAAATTCAAGCACAGAGGCCAGCATGGCAAATTAGTAACTTAGTCTCAAAAGTTTACAAAATATTATAAATGGGCTGGAGATGTAGCTCAGTGCAAAGGCCCCTAGTTTAATCCCCAGTACTACACACACACACACACACACACACACACACAAAGTTACAAGGCTTTGATTTGAGAAGGTGCCAGTGAAAGAAGGAACAGTTTGAGAGAGATTTAGGTCAGATTGACAGCTCTTGACAATTCCTCAAGGTAAGAGGGAAAATTATGCACATTATGGGCCACAGTGTGGTCTGTGATCCTGGCCACAATGGTAGCTGCCCTGTTTCCACGATTCTGTGACATTGGTAGCACTGACCCATCCATTAACTCACCCCAGTCTCAAAGCTAAAGGTAGCCCATCCACTGACGAGCCACAGGGCTTCATGTAGCACCCACTAAGCACTGTGCAAAGGGCTAAAGTACACACTGAATCAACACAGTAGCCCTGAGAAGTGGACACTATCCTTACACCTACTTACAGGTGAGGAAACTAAAGCCCAGGGAGGCAATGTGATTTGCCCAGGGCCACACAGCTAATAAGGGACAGAGCAAGGGTTTGAACCCATGAGTAGTCTGCTCCAGAGCCTCCCATGCAAACTAGAAGAGGGGCCACCAAGCCCATGACCCTGTGCCAATCAACCTGAGTTAACTGTGGCTGGCTAGTGCCATATATGTCCCACATACTGCTCCACAGAGCATCTGGATTTAAAGCCTGAGGTCTTAGATGGGCACTGAAGTTGTGGGAACTTGAAGAGATGGAGATGCCAGCCAGGTAGGGAGGACGAAAACGCTGAGTGAAGGTGACCAGCCCTGGAGGTGATGAAGGAAAGCAGTCAGGCCACACCGCATCACATCCTCAAAGCATAGGCCCAAAGCATAGGCCCTCCAATAGCTTCCGGTTGTCTGGGGCATCACACCCAACTTCCTGGCCCTGGCCTGCAAGAGTCTGAAGTGACCTGGCTCTTGCTTACCTCTGCAGCACCTCTTCTGACTGTGCTTCCTCTCAGTGGCACCCCGCAGGTGCCGTGGCTCATTTCTGTCCTTCTCTCCCACCCCAGGGCGTTCTCATTTGCCCTCCCCACCCCCACCAGGTATTCTCATTTTTTTCCTCTGGCTGTTTCCTTCACACCATTCACATCTCTTCCACTTCTGTGTGAATTCTGTGAGGGCAGGGAGTGTCTGCCTCTTCACCCTTGTATCCCCAATGCCTGTGTGCAGGTACTCAGAAGGGGCTCAATGAGTTATTTGTTGAATGAGTGAAGTTATTCTTTCGTCTGACCCTTTATGAATATTAATTCATTTAGTCTTCGAAACATTCCCTATGGGTTAAGTGTTGTTGCTATCCTTATTTTGTAGCTGGGGGGTGACCTGAGTTGGCCAAGGTCACAGGATTTAGGAAAAGACAGAGCTAGGATGTGACTCCTGCCTCCGGTTGGCCCCGCCATAACACGTTGCTCCAGAGTGTGCATTCTCACAGGATTTTAGTTGAGAAGGTCCGGGCTCTGTCTTCCCTGTACTGTTCAGATGACTGACTCAGACTTCCTCAGGAAGGAACTGAAGCAATTCTGGTGACCTCTCGGCTGGGGGCTAACTGCCCTGCTTGTTCTACCTTTCCATTCTTGTTTATTCAAAACCCTGGAGGTTTAGAGAAGCACCTCAGAAAACAAAACAGAACCCCCTGCTCAGTGAGAAGCCTCCTCCGTTCCAGTGAGAGATATAGCTGAAATCCACAGCACCGAGCATCCCCTGGAGGATGCCAGGAACAAAGGAGTGAAATGGCCCGTCTGGCCCTGACATGTTTTCTTCTCCAGTCTGTAATTTGCCTAGATCCTTGCTGTTCAGCGTGATCACGAACATCGCCCGCGAGCGTGTGAGGGATGCAGAATCTCTGCACATACCCCGCCCTGCTCTTGCACTGCAACCTGCACTTTAACTGCCCCCACTCCCGGGGCAGTTAAATGCACAAAAAATTTGCAAAGCACTAGCCTAGAGGTCAGCCTCTGAGAATCACTTGGTCGCCAGGCAGCTCCCTAGAGGCAGGGGCTAAATCTTGGTGTTGTACCCTTGGGGGAACCACATCCTTGGTGTTGCACCCTTAGTTGCATCCACACAGCCCACACAACCTTACACTGATGCCTAGTAGGTGCTCAGTAATGTTTGTTGAACAAGTAAATCTGTGAAGGACTGTAGCCACCTATAGCCAGTTTCGGTGCAGATACTATGCGCATTGTGTAGCCCTGTCCCCTCCTGTCACTCCCCCTGCACGCTATCCTCTGACCTGTGGTCCCATGAAGGAGGCCTGGCAGCAGGGCATTTGTTCATGTAGGCCCTACACTTTCGACAAGACCCCAAACAGCTTGACCTCTCCCTGTTCTAGTTCCCCACCCCAAAAAAACCCAAGGAGGACCTTCTGAGGTGCCCACGCTCTGTTTGTCGTTCTCCTGAAAGAATGGCCTCCTCGACACACCTGGCCACCAAGGTCCTATGCCACCTCTCAGATGGCCCCCAGAAGTCCCAGTCCTTCCCAGCATGCAGAAGGTGCTGCCCGGTGTTGTCTACTGAGCCCTTGGTGCATGTAGAACCAAAATAAACCTCTGTTGATATGGAAACGGGTCGAATTATTTTAAGAAAAAAAATTGCTCCTTCATTAAGTCATGTTGTTATGGCAACAAGAATTAGGAAAGTAACTTGGCCGTGAAGGTTATGTGCAACGTTTGAGGACTGAGAGTTTTCAAAATAATAGAAGACAATTTGTGAGCGCCTCTGCCCGGGGAAAGGCAGTGAGGGTTAGCTGAGGACCCTGTTGCCCCGCCTGAGTGGGCTTGGGGCAGTGTGGCTGGGAGTCACTGCCCAGGGCCCTCTCTGCCTTTGGCGATACAAGCTAAGGCCAAGAAAGAGCACGTAAAGGGCAGCTACAGGAGGAGGACACCCCGACCGGAGGTCCAGAGCTATCCACGTATACAAGTGGGCACACTCTGCTGCAAGAGGAGCACCCTGACTCCCTAGGCTTAAAGGAAGGCAGACTGAGGCATAAAGAGAACAACAGCAGATCCTCCCTCTGGGGTCCTCATTGTGAGCCAAACACCTGACGCATTCACCTTTAACCCTCACAGCAACCCTCGAGGCATCATTATCTCAATTTGCAAATATGGCGGCTGAGTGTGGCTGCTCATCCAAGGACTCGTCCAGGGTCACACAGTAAATGCAGAGCCAGATTGGAGTCTTGTGGCCTCTGCTCCAAAATCAAATGACTCCTAAGCTGAAACACAGAACCAGACTATTATCTTATGCCTATATTCATTCATTCATTCATTTAAAAATTCTCCATGGAGCATCTACTCTGTGTCAGGCTGTGAGAAGCATTCAGATATATTATACTTCCCTTCTGCCTTCGAGGAGTCCAGGGACTCTTCTGAGGGGGAACGAAGTGGCGTGGATGCAAGCCCACCCATACAAGTGGCAGGGAAGCAGGCTGCAAGGTAGCAAGTGCCCAGACCGCAGGGGCAGCAGGTCCGCCTCAGAGTGGGCCTGCCCCTCCTTTCTGGGTTCTCTCCTCCTTTCAAGTATTCCAAGGTGCTCTGCACTCAGGAAACAAACATTGGCCTTTGGAATGGAAAACAGAGTTTGAGGGGCTTGAAGCAAAAAAGACCAGGAGTAGAAGCCCCTAAGTTTCCAAGGGTTGGGAAGCCTTGCAGAAAAGGAGAGGAGCTGAGGGCCGGCTTTCTGTGACTTTTCTACTTCCATCCTGACAGCTCTGTGAAATGCGCAGTGAGTCTTGATAGTCACAGAGCTTGCGAGGCTGCATGAGGTATTTTGGACCTACTAGAAAGAACAAGCAGCCGGGCATGGTGGGCACTCCTGTAATCTCAGTCCCCTGGAGGCTGAGGCAGGAGGATCACTGGGAGTTCAAGGCCAGCCTGGGCTACGTAGTGAGTTCAAGGCCAGCCTGAACTACACAGCCAGACCCTATCTCAAACAAACAAACAAAAAAACATAGAGCAGGCTCCGGGGAATGGCCTGTAAATCCTGGGGTCAGTCTCCAGCACTGGGAAGGAAACAGAGACCGAGACAGAGACAGAACAGAAAGAAAAAAGCACGTTCTATCCCTCTAAGCCTAGCTGTTGTGTGCCAGGTTCTAGACTTTTCTTAATATATGGCAAAGTCTGTTGCTTCTTTTGAAATTGCCAATTAGTATTGAACAGTATTAAAACCTTTGCCCCCTCTAAAAAGCCTCAAATAGGCCAGTGTTGTAAGATGGTCACTACTGTGACTGCTACTACTGTTTTGCTGAAGGCATGTAGCTATCAGCTCCTCCCCCACCCCAACACAAGCAGCAGAGCCGGCCTGAGGACATTAGACACAGCTTCACTACAGCTAGCTCCAGTGAGTGCTCAGCACTGAGCACAAACAGGGCCCCTGTTAGGATCCCCCCATACACACACACACACACACACACACACACAGAGTCTTGTGCAGTTTTCAGTAGGGGAGTGAAATTTGCCATCAACTGAACATCCTTGTTCTAATTTAATCCTCACTGTGATGTAGGTACCATTTTCCCATTTTATAGAACATAAAACAGGGGCATCCACTAGGGTAATGACATACCCACAGTCACACCACTGGGAAATTCTAAAGCCGGGATTAAGAGCTCCAAAAGTTCTCATCCCTTGTGATTCCTGAACCAGAAGAACCACCCAGAAATTGCCTTATGACTATATCAGCTGCCTCAGCAGCACCGATCAAGCACTACTTACATTTAGCCTGATGTTACCAAACTCACTACCCATTGTAATCACCCAGGACTATGTGACTAAAAAAAATGTACTGAAGCCAATTATGATGGCACATCCCTATAATCCCAGCACTTGAGGAGGCTGAGGCAGGAGGATTGCAAAATTGAACACAGCCTGAAAAATTCATTGATATAACAAGACCCTGTCTCAAAATAAAAAATAAAAAAGGGCTAGGGAAGTAACTCAATGCATAATCCCTGGGTTTAATCCCCAGTACTATAAATAAATAAATAAATAAATAAATAAATAAATAAATAAATAAATAAGAGAGATTCTACTCCAATTTTTTCCCCCTAATCCTATTGAGACTGTGAGTGTGGTTCAGTAGATGCCCTGGATTCCATCCTCTGTCTTCAACAAAAAAAAGAAATCCTGGGGTTTTTTAAACCAGGTTTTAAATTTTCATTATTTTTACATATGAATAATAATGATATATAGTAAATCTATGACTAAAAGACTCTCAGAAAGAGCATTTTAAATTTCATTTTCATTGATCCATAAAATATCCCAAAATCTACATATTAGTAGGGTACCATTGCATGTTTTGATATATGTGTACACTGAATAATGTTTAAATCAGATTAATGATTTTCATCTTCTCAAATACATCATGAAATGATACCTGCTTTTGCAGAGTAGTTTGGGAAATTAACTGTTAGAGAGACCTGGATGCAAGTGTAGGTCTAGCATTTACTATGTGGCCTGGACAGTTTACAGTCTCTCTTAGTCATTTTCCTCCTTCCTTCCTTCCTTCTTTCCTTCCTTCCTTCCTTCCTTCCTTCCTATGAGTGTGTGTACGTGTGTGCTGCTGGGATTTGAACCAGGGCTTCATGCATGCCAGGGAAGCACTCTATAACTGAGCTATGCTTCCCAGCCCTGTAAGTTTTATTTTTGAGGTGAAAATTTGTGGTAGAAGTTCGAGATAATGAGGGCCGGGGATCTAGCTCAGTGGTACAGCACCTGCCTGGTAAGCACAAAGTCCTGAGTTCAATTTCCTGCACCAAAAAAACAAAAACAAACAAAAAAGAAAGAAGTTAGAGATAATGTATACACAGGGCTTGTGTAATTCCTGATGCATTAAAGAGGCTCAATAACACTTTTTTAAAAGACTCACCTAGGGTGCTTTGTAAAACAGCCTGTGTTGAGCCCAACTCCAGACCAAGTAAATAAAAATCCTTGGGTGGAGTTCAGATATTATTATGTGTACATACCCCGATGGTTCTAGGCTTCAGGCAGGGTCAAGAAGCCCTATCTATCTGCAGGTCATGCCCACCCTGTGTTCCCCTTTGAGCAAAAAGACAGGCATGCTTGTAGAGGACGTGATACTGTATACTCAAGCACACAATAGGCACCTCCCTGGATTAGGCTGTAGATTTCAGAAATGATGTCCATAGCCTCCTCTCAAGATATTCCCAGCAGTGGAAAAGCAAAAGTCAGCAGGCAGCTATAACTTCCACAGTGCTGGGCTACAGTCAGGTAGCGACTGACAGCTGATGACAAGCTCCATCAAAAGTTAAACTGAAGAACTGCAGTGTGGTAATGTGTCAGGGACAGGGAGAAGCTGCAGAGACTCTCCACTCATTTATAATCAGCCCCCCCAGAATCAGGAGTGGATATTTGTCTGCAATGGGATTCATTCATTTAGTCATTCAACATACATTTACTGAGCACTTATTATATGCCAGGTACTATGGATATGCTGGTGACCT
>NW_004955475.1:11482023-11504438 GCF_000276665.1 Chinchilla lanigera
GATTCATTCATTTAGTCATTCAACATACATTTACTGAGCACTTATTATATGCCAGGTACTATGGATATGCTGGTGACCTAGATGGACATGATCCCTGACCTCAGGAAGTTTACAGTCAAGATAGGGCAAAAAGATAGAAAACAATGTAATCAACAAGAAGAAACAGGGCGTGGTGGCGCACACCTGTAATCCCAGCACTCGGGAAGCTGAGGCTGAGGATTGTTGTGAGTTTGAGACCAGCCTGGGCTACAAAGTGAGCTCAAGGCCAGCCTGAACTGCATAGTGAGACCCTGTCTCAAAAAGACCATAAAAGAAAAAGAAAGAAAAGAAAGAAAGAAAGAAAGAAAGAAAGAAAGAAAGAAAGAAAGAAAGAAAGAAAGAAAGAAAGAAAGAAAAAAGAAATCAACAAGAAGAGTTTCAAATGGTGGTAAGTGATAGGAAATAAAACAAGTAGAACAGTGTAACTAAGGTGGCTGTGATGGGGGCATCATAGCAGGATGAGAGGAGTTCTGAGGAGCAGAGATCCGAGAGAGAGAGAAACAAGCCATGTGTGATAGAAGAATGTTTTGGGCAGAGGGAACAAGTGCAAAGGTCTCAAAGTGGAAGTGGGCCAGGCATGTTTGAGGAGCAGTAGAAAGGCCCTGTAACGTGAAAAGAGCAAGCAAGGAGAGCAGTGGGCTGTGGGGTCAGAGGGGGACCAGAGGCCGCATCATTCGGGCCCTATGGATGGTGGTAAAGACTTCACATTCTAATCTAGTCTCATGACAAGCAATGGGAAGAACTCTTGCACAGGAGAGCAACAGGATACTGTTACGGTTTAGATCTGAAATGTCCCTCAAAAGTCTCATGTGTTTAGAGGTGGGGCTTTGGAAGGGTGATTGGGTCATGGAGCACTAGAATTATCAGTGGATTGGCCCATTACTGAGTTCATACCTTTCAGCATCAGATATTTTGTCCCAGTGACAGGAAAGTTGACTACTATAGATGTGATTTACTTTATTCTCTATTAGCAGCTTTACTGAGATATAATTCACATACCATGCAACTGACCCCTTTAAAACCTACCATTCAATGGTTCTTAGTATATTCTCTGATATGTAGGACCATCACATTATCTAATTCCAGGACGTTTACATTTTCTCAAAAAGGGCACATTTTATTCATTAGCAGTCACTTCCTACTGCTGCTAACCCCTACCCCCACCCCAGCCATGGGCAACCACTAATACACTTTCTATCTCTGTGGATTTACCTGTTCTGGATGTGTCTTATAAATGGAATCATACAATGTGTTGCCTTTTGTGACTGGCTTCTTTCACTTAGCATAATAATTTCAACATTCATCTGCGTTGCAGTACGGATCAGTACTTTGTTCCTTTTTATTGCTGACTAATGTTCCATTGTATAGATAGACCACATTTTGCTTCTCTGTTGATCCGTTGATGAACATTTGGGTTGTTTCTGCCCTTTAGCTACTGTACATAATGCTGCTATAAACCTTTATGTACAAGTTTTTATGTGGACCTCTAATTTCTTGGGTAAATACCTCAGAGTGAGACTGCTGAATCATATGGTAATTCTTCCTGTAAACTCTATGTTTAATCATTTGAGGAGCTGCCAGGTTGTTTTCATAGCGGCTGCACCATTTTATACATCTCCCAGCAGTACACGAGGGCTCCAACTTCTCCACATCTGGTGCCAACACTTGTGATTGCTGATTCTAGCCATCCTGGTGGTGATAAAGAGTATCTCATCGTGACTTTGGTTTGCATTTCCCTGATGACCTATGATGTCCAGGATCTTTTTTGCTTATTGACCATTTTTTATTCAGATGCTTAGCCCATTTTTTGTTTGTGTTGTCTTTGTATTATTGAGTTGTAAGAGTTCTTTATTCTATACAAGCCCAGTGGCAGATACATGATTGGCAAATATGTTCTCCATTTTCATTTCCTTGATGATCGTCTTTGAAGCACAAAAGTCCTTAGCTTTGATGGAGTCCGGTCCATCTGGGTTTTTTGTTGTTGTTGTTGTTATTGCTTGCTTTTGGCATTATACCTAAGAATTCATTGCCTCATTCCTGAATTACTTTTGAGGTCAAAATTCCTCTGCTTTCTCTGTGGGGAACAGGTGGGGGGCAGAGCTACAGACTGCCAAGCCAGCTGCACAGAGGGGTGCTCCGTGAGGAGCTGGCTGACTCCTCTGAGGACCTCAGCTGCCTGAGTGGGGCTGAGCTCTGCACTCTGTAAGGTAGCCTGGACCCAGACACAAGCACTGATGTGCTGGCCGTGTTTCCTTGCATTTCTTTTATGCAAATCCCATTCCCTGCTCCTATTCTGCTTTGAGCTTCACATGCCAGTTTGTACATTTTAGAAAGACACAGGGCCAGGTCAGAAGGTGATCTGGATGCCCCCAATGGTTGTGGAGGAGCCCCTGTCATACTCATGCAATGTGGGACCTGAGAAGAGGCCCCTCCTCTTTCTGGGCCTCAGTTCCACAAGTGTTTTGCATGAGGGGGCTGCACTAGGGTCTCTGGCTATCCACAGGTTCTGAGCCTTCACATTTCCATTCTCATAAGGTAGCTGATATAGCTGCCTGAAAATATTTATCATGACAGCCAGAAAGAATATAAGCAAATCACAAAATAATATTTTCAGTATGATCCCATCTTTGTTTGGTGTAGCAAAAGTTCTTCTAGAAGGGTATACCCAGGGTATCATCAGTGGTTGTTTCTGGTGTATAGGACCGATGGATGTCATTTTTCTCTTTCAGTTTGTTTGTATGCTTTAAATTTTAACCGGAATAAATGTATTTTGTGTTTGTAATAGGCACAAATAGAAAAGCATAAGAGAAAAATTATAAGCTGACAAATTTTGAAAGAGAGAAACTGCTGAGCTGGGCCTAGTGACTCATACCTGTAGTCCCAACTACTCCTGAGGCTGAGGCAGGAGGATTGCAAATTCAAACTCAACCTGGGCAACTTAGTGAGATCTTGTCTCAATAAAAATAATCAAAAGGGCTAGAGATGTAGCTTAGCAGTACAGCGTTTACCTAGCGTGACAGCATGAGCAAGACCCTGAGTTCCATCCCCAGTGAGAATGAGAGACAGAGACAGAGACAGATAGAGAGAGGCAGAGAGAGACAGAAAGACTGCTAGGAGCCATCAGCAGGCAGACTTGGGGGGTGGCACCGAGCCCTCACTCTTGATGCTGCAGGGGCCAGTGGGAAAGTAGCCAGTGGGAGAATATGTGTCCATGTGCCTTTCGCACTTTGAAGTGCGCACCTTGCGAGCAGTTGTTGGGAGGCCTGGGAAGCCAACTCTGAGGCAGAGATTGGGGTGCAGGAAGCTTGGTAGGGAAGTTTTGGGTCCCCAGCTGCAGAAAGCGAGTGAGGGGGGCTGTGCAGAAGCTATGATCTGCAGTGCAGCCCCAATGAGAGCCTCGGGCAATCTAAGGGACAGCCTGGAGCTGAGCTGGGGGAGTGATCATGCTTGGAGTGGTCCCGAGTTGGGGTCAGGTTGCTGCGAGAGGAGATGTGGCATTGGATAAGGCAATCCCAGAGAGGGCTGGCAATAAAATGCTTTCCTCTGGCAGCTCTGACATCAATTAGGAGAGTTAATCATTTATTCCTGAGGCCGAATCTGGGTGGCAGGGCCCAAACATTGTTGGACCCTATGATCCTTTAATTGCTTTGCAATGCAGACAGTGTGGAAGCGCTACCTGCCTGTTTTACCAATAAGGAAACCTTGGCTCAGAGAGGATGCACAGCTAAGATGTGTTGAGATAGAATCACAAAGCGAGATGGGTCCAACTCCAAGTGCCTCCCTCTTTCCCTGGGAACACATCTGCCCAAACTTCCCAGTAATGTTTCCTGGTCACATGGACAAATCTGGTCCTCCTCACTAGCGTTGATCCCGTTGGTTCCCTACGCTCCCCGATCAATTTTCATTGAGCCAAGCTCAAGCCACAGGTCCCAAAGCCAAGTTTGACGTAGTTAGTGCAACCTTACCAGAGTAAGGGGGCCTTACTCGCCTAGAAGGATGCTCACTTTGGAGGGGAACAGAGCTTGCTTCCGCCAGTGATAAGCCTGAACCTCCTCCAGTTTGAGGGAACAGAGGAAGCTATAGGCAGTCTCGCTGAGTTAATCTTGAGTTAATCGTATTAACCTGTGAGATCAATTGGCTGCAGGCACCAGGCAAGTGACAGCACAGGCATTAATTCAGCAGTAGCCTGGGCAATCTAACAGCCAAGGACTGATTTATGAGTCCCTTATGGATGAGATTCCATTTAGCTAGTTTAGTCTGATGCTGGCATGAATAAGAGAAGCCCCTTGTGAAGTGGAGCAGCTCTGTGAATGTCCCGCCAGTGCAGAAGGATGGGGAAAGGAGACAGATGACGAGTAATGCCCCTTTCCTGGCCACTGTAAGGGCAGGTTTGGCTACAAGATGTCTCTGACTTGAGTGCTACTCTTGGGGAGCTGCAAAGTATAGGGCAGTGCTTTCAAAATGTGGTCCTTAGCTAGGAATGGTAGCATTTGCCTGTAATCCCAGCACCGTGGGAGGCTGAGGAAGGATTGCAGGTTCAAGCCCAGCCTAAGCAACTTAGTGATTTAGCAAGACACTGCCTCAGAATTTAAAAATGGATAGAGATGTAGCCCAGTGTAAAGGCCGTGGGTTCAACCCCTAGTACCACCAAAAAAAAGTGTGATCCTTGCACTGCAGCATCAACAGCCCTGGTGTAGGTTCCCGAGCCCCACCCCAAGGCTCCTCAGCTTGAATATCTGGAAGTGAGGCGGAACATTCTGTGTCTTAACAGGCCTTCCAGGGGATCCTGGTGGCACTCCCCACCCGATGGACTTATGAGCACAAACTGCGGTAGTAGGCAGCCTGGGTAACTAGCTGTATAATCGTAGAACTGGCCTCTAACCTCTCAGCGCCTGTTTCTATGACATGAGAGAAAAATAGTGCCTATTTCATAATGTCGCGAATATTAGGTTTGTCAAGTGCTTAGAAAAATGTTTGGGACTTAATACATGTACATAAATGCTAACCACTGTTGTTGCTAGTAATAATGGATCCCTGGACTCCTGTCTGTCCCCTCAGCATGGCAGTAATTCTAACTGAATCGTAAAGTTCTTTGATTTAATAAGTTAAAAAATGGTATGAAATGCTGTCTTTACTGTGATTGTACTAATGTGAAAATATGTATGCATGTAGACAAGGTGAAACTATTGTTGATTTCTTTCTCTAACCACAAGCTTCTGAAATGTGATTAAGGCTAGAAATGGAGCGCAGGGGTAGACTGCTTGCCTAGCATGCTGGACTCAATCCACAGCAATGGAAAAAAAAAAGAAAGAAAAGAAAAGAAATGTGGTTAACTACGTCTTTGAAATCTAATATTCAGTAAATTCAGTTGCATGAGAAAACATGATGGATCGTGGATAACCAATAGGCAAAGCTGAAGTAAAGGCTACTCTAGAAGACTCGTGACGTAGGACTGCCGTACAGGAGTCCCATCCGCATTCCGGGCCGGTGCTATGACTGTCAGGTGACATCAAGCTCAAGGGCCTTGAGGTCAAAAGGGACATGAGCAGAAGTCTCATCCTACTGTGGAAGCTTAGGAACAGTAGGGAGGATAGCTGGCTCCAACGAGGAAGGCTGGGGGTGAGCGTGGAGAGCTGGGTGATGAACTTGTCCTCAGGAAGGAAGACAGAGTCCGGCCCAGGCAGTCATGGAAGCTGTGCCATCTTGCTGGGTGCTGTGGGAAAATCTGAATTATTTGGGAAGAGCTCTAAGTAGATCTCCATCTGCAAAGCTGTAAGTCCAGCTGGCTAGCGAGGTCTGTATCTCCATCTTACCACCTCCATCTCTGTGGGTTTCAATGCCCTGACTGGGCCATGAAGTCCCAGAATAGAGCCAGGATGGTTGATTGCAAGATCAAGATGCAGCTCAGATGATGGGAGTGGGCGTACAGGGTGAGCGTGAAACCCCAACCCCATGTGCTACTCTCACTTTCCCTTTCACCTTTTAAACTATGATCCCTAAAATGTAGGCAGATATTCTAGTAAGAATTTACTAAGGTCTAACTATGGTGCTTGTCTCTACAATATTTTTTTTTTTTTCCGGTACCGGGAATCAAACTCACGACCTTGTGCTGGCCAGGCAGGCACTGTGCCGCTGAGCTAAATCCCCAGCCCTACAATATATTTTTGTAGTACATTTGCATCCCAGTAACCATACCTGTTATGCATGATCACTTTGTGCGTTCTAATATGATGCACTAGAACTTCTGCAGCTTGTCATATAGCTGCCCTAATCACTGTTCCTGACCTTTGCTGTATTGTTCCACCTGTTTTCAGAGCTTCTTATTTTAATGTTTTTAAAATTTATACATCTTTATGAGGCACATTATGGTTATTCAATGTGTGTACACCACGCGTAATAATCATGGCAAGGTAATACACATTTCTATCTCTTCAACTATTAACCACTCTTTTGGGATGGGAATGGCTTTTGTTTTGATGCCTGAGTACGGTGTTGCGGTCTGTCTCTGACTTACCGAGGTTCTTCTCTTTTGGTACCACTTTATTGAAACAAAGCATGCCCGTGCTGTACAGTTCACCTATTGAAAGTGTACAATTCAGTGGGTTTATATTGTGCTAAACTAAATTCAGAAAACTGTGTAGTCATCACCACAATCCATTTTAAATACTTTTATTACCCTGGAGAGAAACTCTGTGTCCGCTATCAGTCACTCCCCATTTCCCCTCAAGCCTTTCTCCAGCCCTGAGCAAACGCTGAGCTACTTTCTGTCTTTATGGATTGGTTTACTCTGGATATGTCATAGAAATGTCATAGAAGTTGAATCATAAGTCAGACGTAGTGGCGCACGCCTATAATCCTCACACTTGGGAAGTTGAGGCAAGACGATCATATGAGTTTAAGGCCAGCCTGAGCTACAAAGTGAGTTCAGGGCCAGCCTGGGCTACATAATGAGATCCTGTCTCAAAAACCCCAGAGAGAGAGAGAGAGAGAGAGAGAGAGAGAGAGAGAGAGAGAGAGAAAGAGAGAGAGAGAGAGAGAGAAGCAAGAAGAAAGGGAATCATTGACCATGTGACCTTTTGCAACTATCTTCTTTCACGTAGCATGATAGCATGCTGCTTTTAAGGTGCACCCATGTTGTAGAATATATTTGTAATTCATTCCTTTTTATAAGCTGGATAATATTCCATTGTATGAAAATGCCACATTTTATTTATTTGGCTTTATTTGCTTTCACTTTTCAGCTATGGTGAATAATGTGGCTATAAACATTTATGTACAAGTTTTTGTGTGGATGTATATTTTCAGTTCTCTTGGATATATGCTTAGGAGTGGAAGTGTTGGGTCATTTTGAGGAACCGCTAGATTGTTTTCCTAAATGGTTGCACCATTCCCACCAGTAATGTGAAAGGATGCAGTGCTTCTCCGCATGCTTCAACACTTGTCTGGATTTGTTATGGTAGCTGTCCTGGCGAGTGTGAAGTGGTATGTCTTTGTGGTTTTTATTTGCATTTCCCTAATGACTAATCATGTTTGGTATATTTTTATGTGCATGTTGGCCATTTGTATATCTTCACTGGAGAAATGTCTTTTCATTTTCTTTGCCAGTTTTGATTTGTGTTAGTTGTCTTTCTTTTGTTGATTTGTAAAGAATGTTTTAGTTTTTATATTTATTAACTTTATTTGTACAATTTAGATATACGTAATAATCACATTCATCATAGGGAGCTTGTACCTGTACACAGTATGTCTTAGCTCTTCCTTTTTTCTCCCATTCCCTTCCCCTCAACCCCGCTTCCCCTCCTCATTTACAAAGCTTTGTTTTCATTTTATCCTTTTTTATCATTTTTCTCTTTTCCCTTCCTTCCTCCTTGCCCTTGTTTCCCTTTCCTTTTGAACAATTTCTTCCTCTTTCACAGTATCTATTATACATTTTGGTTCCTATTTACACTTTCAGTTTCTCACACCAGAGAAACACTGCGATATTTACACATGTATGTCTGATTTATTTCACTTAAGAGTATGGTCTCAAGGTGCATCTATTTAGCTAGACATGTCTCAAGCTTATCCTTCTTTATGGCAGAGTAATACTCCATTGTGTTAAAAAAAAAAAACACACATTTTTTTATCCATTCATTGCTTGGCAGGCATTTGGGTTTTTTTCCAAGATTTTTCCAGCTGTTACAAATGGTGCTGCTATAAACATGGGTGCACATATATCATTGTGGTATGATGCTTTTAATTCTTTTGGGAAGATACCATGAAGAGGAATAGCTGAGTCAAATGGAATCTCTAGTCTTAGTTTTTTGAGGAAACTCCACACTGATTTCCGCAGCAGTTGCACCAGTCTACACTCCAACCAGCAGTGGAGAAGTGTTCCTTTTTCCCTACAGCTTCACCAGCATTTGTTATTTTTTTAATTTTATGGAAAAAACCACAAAAATTTATAACAAAATAACAGGAGAATAACAATAGTTAATATATTACATGTTGTTATCTTTAAAGTAGTTGCTCAAAGTACAAGATATGGGCATAAAAATTTCTCCAGTTGATATTAGCATAGACCTTCCTTTTCAACAAACTACGAGAGGCTAATAGTATAACTGACTTGCATTTTTTCCCTTTTCCCTTCCATCCTTTCCCCTTTCCCCCATCCTAGTTCCTTTTTCCTTTTGAACAATTTCTTCCCATTTCACAATATCTATTGTACATTTTAGTCCTTATTTACTCTTTCAGTTCCTCACACCAGGGAGACAATATGGTGTTTACACATGTAAGTCTGGTTTATTTCACTTATGAGTATGGTCTCAAGTTGTATCCATGTATCTATAAAAATTTCAAGTTTATCCTTCCCTATGGCTGAGTAGTACTCCACTGTATAAGAAGACCACATCTTTTTATCCATTCCTCGGTTAATGGGTATTTGGGTTGTTTCCAAGATTTAGCTATTACAAATTATGGTGCTATGAATATGGGTGCACATATGTCTCTGTGGTGTGATGTTTTTAATTCTTGTAGGAAAATACTGAGAAGGGGAATAGCTGGGTTGAATGGGACCACTTATCCTAGTTTTTGAAGGAATCACTGCACTGATTTCCACAGTGGATGTACCAGTCTACACTTCTACCAACAGTGGAGAAGGGTTCCGTTTTCCCCACAGCACCCCCAGCATTTGTTATTGGTTGATTTCTTGCTGATAGCCATTCTTTCCAGGGTGGGATGGAATCTCAGCATTGTTGTAATTTGCATCTCTTGAATGACTAATGATGTTGAACATTTTCTCATGTATTTGTTTGTCATTTGTGGGATGTTTATATACTCTAGCATCAAGTCCCTTATCAGACATATGATCATCAAATATTTCCTCACCTTCTATAGGCTGTCTCTCCACTTTGTTGGGGTTATTATTTATAACACAAAGTAATTTTGATGAAGTCCATTGTCTTTTTTCTCTTTTGTTGACTGTGTCATATCTAAGAAACTATTGATTAAATCCAGAAGATTTGTACCTATGTTTCCATCCAAGTTTTATAGTTTTAGTTGTTATATATAGGCCTTTTCTCCATGTTGAGCTAGTTTTGTGTGTGTGTAAGAATCAATTCCGACTTCATTCTTTTGTCATTAGATATACAGTTGTCCCAGCACCTCTTGTGGAGAAGACTAGTCTTTCTCCACTGAGTGGAATTGGCACCCTTATCAAAAACCAACTGACTGTAGATGTATGGGATTCTTTCTGGATTCTAAATTCTGTTTCATTACCTATATATTTCTATCTAGGTTAACAACGTCCTATTTTAATTATGATAGCTTTGCATAAAGTTGTGAAATCAAGAAATGAGCTCCCCAACCTTTTCTATTTCAATATTGATTTAGCTATTCTGAGCCCCTGACTTTCCATATGGATTTTAGGATCAGTTTGTCAATTTTTACAAGAAAAATTAGACTTTTGATAGAGATTGTGTTAAACCTGTAGATCAATTTGGGGAATATTGACCTAAACTATGTTATTTTGATAAGCATAGATGTCTTTCCATTTGTTTCTAGCTTTCATTTTCTCTTGTTCATAGTTTTCAGCGTATAGGTTTTGCACCACTTTTGTTAAATTTATTCCTTTGTATTTTATTCTTTTTTGGGGGGGTAATGGGAATTGAACTCAGGGCCTCATGCTTGCCAAGCAGGTGTATTTTTTTGTGTGTGTGATATTGTAAATGAAATTGTTTTCTTAATTTTACTTCAGGTTGTTCATTGCACAGACATAGAAATATAATTTTTATTATGTTGATTTTATAGCCTGCAACCTTTTTTTGTTTGTTTGTTTTTCTTTCGTTTTTCTTCCGGTACCAGGAATCGAACTCACGACCTTGTGCTTGCCAGGCAGGCGCTTTGCTGCTGAGCTAAATTCCCAGCCTCGCCTGCAACCTTGTTACACATGCATATTAATTCTAAATGATTTTTAGTAGATTTCTTAGAATTTTCTCCATATGAGATCATGTCATCTCTGCAAATATAATTTACTTCTTCCTTTCCAATGTGCATGCCTTTCATTTTTTTCTTGTGTGATTGCTCTGGCCACAGTCTCCAGTACAATGTTGAATCGAAGTGGTGAGAATAGACATCCTTGTTTTGTTCCTGATCTTAGGGGGAAAGCATTGAGTGTTTCACCATTAAATGTGACACTCACTGTTGGTTTCTCATTGGTGCCTTTGTCAGGCTGAGGAAATTCTCATCTATTCCTACTTTGTTGAATGTGTTGGTTTTTTTTAAATCATGAAAGGGTATTGAATTTTTTATCAAATCCTTTTTCTAGGCCTACTGAAATGATCACGTTGCGTTGTTTTTTATTCTATTGATATGTTGTATTCCATTCATTGGTTTTCAGATGTTAAAACAATCTTGTATTCCTGGGATAAGTCCCACTGCATTGTGGAATATGATCTTTCTTGTATATTATTGGATTTAGCTTGCTAATGTTTTGTTGAGGATTTTTGCATCCATATTTATAAGAGATATCAGTCTGTACTTTTCTTGTGATATTTTTGTCAGTATTGGTATCAGGGTAATACTGGCCTAACAGAATGAGTTGAAAAGTGTAACCCGTCTCTTCTATATTTTGAAAGAGTTTGGGAAGAATTGGCATTAACTCTTCATTAAATGTTTGGTAGAGTTCACCAATGAAGTTATCTGTGTCTGGGCTTTTCTTTGGGGGTAGTTTTGATTACTAATTGAATTTCTTTAGTGCTATAAGTTTATGTGAAGTTTCTATTTATTCTTAAGTCACGTGTGCCTTTCTACGAGTTAGGATTTTCTTTTTTTTTTTTTAATTGTAAAGACAATAATAAAAAACAATAGAAACAATACAGAATTTCAAAACAAGATGGTAGGAAATTAACAATGGTTATTATATTGCATATTGTTTTCTTCAAAGTAGTTGCATGCCTATATCTGGTAATAGGAGTTAGGCTTTTCATCTGAGCTGTGTAATTTATTGTAGTATATTCCTTTCTAACCCTTTTCTGTTAGGTTGGTTTTAATGTTCCTTTTCACTTCTGATTTTAGTAATTGGGAAACTTTTTTATTGTTGGTCAAATCTGTCCAACCAAGATTGCTTTGAATTACCATTTGGCCTCAGCCTCTTTCTGCCTATGTTCAAGAGCCTGGGCCAACATAAGAACATATATGTATACATGTATATGTCAAGAAGGTAAGTCTTCTGCGTACTGACGCATGTGCAGCTCTCAACCTGACCCCAAAGCATACTGTTCTTTCCTTCTGCTGAGGCAGATTACTGTAAAGCAGCCTCATTACTACCCAGTGACTATGCTGTACATGGCTATTACAATTCCACCCGCTCACTGTGGGAATTAAACAGCAGCACTTTTAGTAGCTGGCCATCAGCCAAGTGTTGTTCACTTCTGAGTAAATATGAGGACTTGGAGAAGAACAGAAGGCATTGAGTTCTGGCCAGCTGGGACTCCTAAGCAAGGCATTATGGGTAAGCTGGAGGTCCCATCTTCATGAGCATTGCTCATGTTGGCCGTGTGTGTGTGTGTGTGTGTGTGTGTGTGTGTGTGTGTTTAAAAATTTTTTAAATTTTGAGAAGGGTCTTTTTAAAAATTTTGAGAAAGGGTCTTGCTAAGTCACAAGTTACCCAGGATGGGCTTGAACTGTCAATCGTCCTGTCTCAGCCTCCCACAGTGCTAGGATTACAGGAGTGTGCCACTGCACCTAGCTTAGCTGAGTCTTGAATGGGAACCAAGGCAAGTAAGAAAACCCAAGGCTCCCACTGTACTGACCGTGTGTCTCTGTGGCCACAGCACCCAGGACTCGTCTGCCCTGGCTGGCGGGACTCAGCTAACAGGTGAAAGTCAGGAAGTCAGGCGAAAGCACTCGGGATTTGGCGGGAAGTACAGATTCTGACTGGTGTTCTGGGGTGCCTGACCTAGTTAGTAATCGTTCCCTTTATGCAAACCCTAAGCCTGGTTGGGCTACTACTAAAAGCATTCATTAGTTCAGAAAATGTCAGAACCAATAATGCCCACTTCAAGATTATTTCCGGACCAAAGGGGAAATCTGTGTATGTGAGTAAGTCCTGGTTTAAAAACAGAGCAAAATCCACCACCATTTCCCTGGCAGGGAAATGGCAGCAAATCAAGTGTTCTGGATGGGTGTGTGGCGAGCTGGAAACTCCAACCAAATGTGACAGCCCAGCCCTGCCCTGGCTGCTGACTCAAGACTAAGAGGAAGAGGGAGCTGCCAGACTTCATGATTTCTGTAAACAGCTCTTGAAAGAGAAACCACACACTTGTCTCTCTGCCAGCTTGTCCCCTTAGCTGACAGGGCGGCCATTGTCTATTCTGCGACACCCTAGGGCAGGGCTTTTAAACTTGAGCTCCACAGGCCTGCAGTAAGAATGTGGGGAGCACTTAGGGGGTCTATGAACCTCGATCAGAACTTTATTTGATCTTTTCTCGGCTAATCACAAACAGAAATTTAACATTTCCTCGAATTAGGAATATAGGCACTAAGCCATAATGGTATTGGCAGTATCTGTGACTTGATCACTAACAGAAATCATAAATACTTTCACGTTGCATTGCAATTGTAAGTATCTCTAAGAATCACACTTATCACCATTTCAGTATTTCTGATCAATAGACTTGCCACTAAATCTTGTGACTTAATGCATTATTAAAGTAGTGAAAGGGCCAGGGATGTAGTTCAGCGGCACAAGCTCCTGCCTGGCAAGCACAAGGTCCTGAGTTTCATTCCTGGTACCAGAAAAAAAAAAAAGTAGTGAAAGCTGGGCGTGATGTACACCTGTAATCCCAGCACTCTGAAAGGCTGAGAAAGGAAGATCGCAAGTTTGAGCCCAGCAGACGACTGAGTGACTTATCGAGAACCTGTCCCAAAATAAAAAAAATTTTAAAGGGAGGAAGTGTAAGTCTGTGCAAAGATCTCAGGTTCAGTCCCCAATACTGAAAACAAAAAGTGATACTCCAAGTGGACCACAAAATGATAAAAAATATTTTTTATAACAATTTCAGTATGATTGATTTCTTCTGTAATTCTACACATTTTATTTTATGCACGTGAAAACGCCATTCTGAGAAGGGGTTCCGAGGTTGCACTAAACTGCCAGAGGGGTCCGTGACCTAAAGATGATCAAGATCTTGCTTTGGATTTTGGAGCTCTCCTGCCTCTGGGACCGCATTCTTGAGCCACAGAGCTTTGCCTGTTTTACTTGCAAGTCCAAAAGCACTTGTGTGTTATCGCTGGGACCCTGGGCGGGTTCGACTCCTTTCCTTGTTTCTTAATCTGCCAAAGGAGGGACAGTGACAGTATCTACCTCACAGGGTTGTGATGATTCGCACCTGTAAAACAGTGCCCAATTTATTGTCAGCGCTTGCTTAATAAGGTACTGTATTAGGTATTTTGAGCCAGGTATGATGGCACATGCCTGTAATTCCAGCTGCTCTGGAAGCTGAGGCAGAAGCTTCCCCAGTCCAAGGCCAGCCCAGGCAACTTAGTGAGACCTTACATTAAAATAAAATTTCAAAGGCTGAGGATGTGGCTCATTGGAAGAGGTTTCCAGGTTCTATCCCCAGCACTGCAATAATTAATTAATTAATTAATTAATAAGCCCATTAATTCATTCTACTATTACCTCCAGTTTTTTTAAAAAAAGAAACTAAGGCTTAGAGAAATGAAATGACCAGCTGTAGGGCACACAGCGGGGGACTGGCCGAGCCAGAGTTCCAAGGCAGGCCTGTGTGGCTGCGCACCCCAGCAGAGGTCACTCCCCATTACACCACCGAGAGGAGGTGACAGCCCCCAAAGACACGATGACCATCCACAGGGAGTTCAGCTGGCAGGGCAAGAACGGTCTCCAAACTCTTACCTCCTTTTCCTTGCCTGTCCCTGCTGTCCCCACACCAGCTCTATCAGGAGCTCCAGCTTCACTTTATGCACCATCAGCCCTCAGCCAGTTCTTCCGAGGCAGGTCTTTTATCAAGGTGACTGCCAGTGCAGCCTCCATCTGCAAAGGGGACAGTCCACATTCTCACACGGAGCAGCAGCCTTGCGGGCCTCATGGAACAGTGGGCTGGGAGAACTCCAAAGGGCTGTGCTTGTGGGAGGAATAGAGGCCATTTCATAGAGAAAGTAATCTTTGAGCTGAGAAGAAGACTGCCGGTTGAAGTAGGGTAGTAGGGTCAGGAGTGTTTGTGAACTTTTTTTTCTTTTCAGCCAGGGACTCCCTATGTTGCCCAGGCTGATCTCAAACTCCAGGGTCTAAGCAATTCTCCTGCCTCAGCCTCCCAAGTAGCTGAGGCACATGCCACCATACCCAGCATGTCTGTGATTTTTTTGTTTTGTTTTGAAGTGCTGCACATTGAACCCAGGGCCTCACACATGCTAGGAAAGGGCTGTTCCACTGAGCTATATTCCCCAGGGCATCATGTTTGTGAATGTTTAAGGCAGAAGGAATTGGCTATGCAAAGGCCCAGACGAATGAAAGAGCACGCTATGTGAGGAAAAGAAGGAAGTCACTCGGATGTCTAGAGTTTGGGTCGAAGAGGAGAAGGAAGGAGTATCGCATGGGCAGATGAACAGGCATAAGTAGTTTATGACCACATAGTGAAGATGCCAGTCAGATCCACAAGTCTTCCTCTAGGGAAGGAGAGCCCTTGAAGGAAGAAGAAATCAAACCAAACCTGAGAGTTCAAAGGACTCTGGTCCACCACTCCCACGCCACTACACAGGCATGGAGAAGTGGGTTGATTAAGTAGAGGTTAAAGGCTGGCCAGACTAGGAGGGAGCTACTTCAGGAATGCAGGAAGGAGGGGGAGAGAGGATGAGACAGAGGATAAGTCTGGAACTTTGGGACACTCTCCAGCCTGTCCTATAGGCCAACAGGCCTCATCTCTGTGTGTAAGTGGGAAGGAAAACGGGAATTGCTGGGGGCGCCGGCCCTCCTCGGATTGTTCTGTTTTGTCCTACAAGGCAAGGCTTTCTCTTGACACAGCACTGCCTGGGGTCCACAGCTTCCATTTTGGCCTCTGGGTGAGAGTTGCAGTTGGAGGCGAGGGACCCCAGTGCTACCCCTGTGAGTGGCAGGCAGGAAGGGGAGGGGATGCGGGGAGCAGGGCAGAGCCAGCTCTCAGTCAAAGGAAATACCCACCCTTGCAAGCCTTTCAGAGACTGTTTTCTTCCAAGTAGGTTCCACTGTTACCAGGGCAACCGAGAACTCTGTGCTTTGTGTTTCTGCATGGAGTCCCTCGGGAGCAGGAGCGGGGGCCTGCTGAGCATTCCCTAGTCTGGGCTGGATGCAGGAAGTGCTAGCAGGGAGGCGGGCCCCCCAGTTTGGCCGGGTAATCTGTTGTCTCCTTCATGCCTGTGCTTATTCCCTGGTGGAACCCACATCGCCTCCCCCATGCTCCAGTTCTGGTGGTCAAGGGCACAGGCTTTTGCTCCAGGGGCCTGGCTGCTGAGAGCCAGGCTTCTGCACCCTCTCAGGAGGCTGTCCGCGGTGGTCTGAGGCGGGTGTCCAGGAGGGCCAAGCCCACACCGGAAGGGGAATCATCGCACACACGTCTCCATCACTTCCTATGTGTAGAAATGGGAAGCCAAACGGCTAGTAAAGATCACCTTGGGTTAATTAGTCCCCAACGCTCTATTCTACACTAGGCTGGGCTAGGTGTTAGAATTGCCTGGGAGCTTTGTAGACATGGAAATTTCTGGAGAGTCTGATTCCATCTGTGTGGGCGCAGGCAGAGGGTAGAGGTTAAGTGCATGAAATCTGGCTGCCAGACCGCTGGGGTTCACGGTCCAACTGGGCCAATGGGGCAAGTGACTTTGAGCCAGTTGCCTGACCTTTCCGGTGCCCATGTCCTCATCTCACACAACAAGTGAGGGAAGAGTTGAGCCTGTTTCACAGCCTGCAAGATTTGCTTTGTCTTCCTCATCCTTGGGAAGAGCATTTCAGAGACCCTCACTATCCTTGTTGTCTTTCTACTGCCCTCCTCTCCCTCCTTCCTTTTTTCTCCACATCTTTTTTATTTGTGCGTATCAGTTATACCTCTTTCCTTTCTTATTTCTGGTGTTTCTTTATTCCCAGCATGCAAAACTCCTGTGAGGTGCCCCCGAGTCCCGTTCCGCTGCATGGCAATGAAATGAAACGACGTTGGGGCACGCGATCAGAACCACACTGATCTCCCTCCCTCCCTTCTTCCTTCCTTTCTTCCTTCCTCCTGCCCTGATTCCCTCCCTCCCTCTCTTCCTTCCTCTTAAAGGGGCATGGCAAATGTTCCCACGAAGCTAGGGATGTTTTTCCAAAGAACACTGCAAGCTGGGGGAGCGGGCAGGGCAGGGCAGAGCCAAGAGGCCAGCCTGACCTATCAGATAGGACGGCCGGGGAGTTGGGCGGAGAGGGGCTAAATGTCCCCCAAACTAATGAGCAACTGTGTGGCTAAGAAGGAGCCGCTCGTTAGCTGTCACCTGTTGCCACAGTGACTTCACTCTCTAAGCCTCGGCCTCACCTTGAAGATGAGGGTGAGAATAGTGCCCGCCCCTAGCATGGCTATAAGGGTAAAATAAGATGGGAGACGGGACATGCCTGGCATAGCACTTGCAAGTAACTGGGGCTTAAGGAGCATTCCCACCCATTTCTCCAAGAAAATACTATCCAGTCATTCTGGGAAGGAGATTCGGTTTCTTCTGATCCCACAGCCTGTGAGGAACAGTGAGATGGTGCTGGAAGGGCCCCTGCGTGGACTGCTCTGGAGATTATTTCCAAACCTTCCCCAGCGAGCTCACTGGCATCCCATAGCACCACCTAGTGCCCCAAAGTGGAAGAGGGAAAGGGGTCTCCCTACCCACTCCACCTAGCTTCCCCTCCTTATAAAGTCCTGTGTGTGTGCGCGCGCGCTAGAACAAATGCTGTTTTTCTAGAAGTCCAGTGAGTCCACTTCCCTGCCAACAACTCCTGCCATGCACACATGTGTGGGAGTGTAGGCAGATCCCTTGCGCTTCCCTGGGTCTAAGTTTCCTCATGCAAGGATTGCCAGGCAGGCCTGATTCAGGTGTGATGCCTAGATAAGGTACCCCATACCCACTGGCCACCCACCTATGTTCGCCCAATAACACAGACAGATGCCATCTTTACACACCCTTTATATTTTTATTGAGGAGAGAAAGCATTAGCGTACAGAGTAATTTGTTATCTTCACAACACAATAATACAATAACACAATAATAACAATAACACATTTATTTTGGAGGAGTTTCCTCCTCAGGCTTCTTGGGCTGCCTCCATACCCCTGCATGCATCCCCACCCCCACCCCCCACCCCCCACCCTCTTAACAAGGAGGCACCCAAAGCCCACAGTTGTTACAGCTCTTGTGGCTGTCACATCACAACAAATATTGAAGATCTAGGAAAGTGGGGAGAGGGTCGAAGGGAAGCCCAACCCCCCTCTGTCCCCAGAGGCCTGAAAACCAGCTCACTGCTCATCTGCTTTCTCCCTGGCTGAGGCTACAAGGGTTCAGGGTGAGAAGCACTGTGGGAACAGGCAGGGCCTGCGCTGATGACTCCCCGGAAGTGAGGGTGCAAGGCACCTGTTCACTGCACTTCTCCACCGGCACATGGGCGGCAGGACCAGCGGGTCAACATCAGCAACGGGGTCCGCAGGCTTGAAGAGTAGCAGTTCCTCTTCCGGAACTCCCTCCTGAGGAAATAAGCTGAAAAATAGACAAAACTGTCTTTACAAGGTTGTTTACTCCCCTCCTGGTGGGAGTGGGCAATGTGTGGTTACGCAATGGGGTTAACAGATTAGGGCTAACAGATTGGGAGGGTGCGTAAATTCTTCAGCGTGCATGACTGAAAAGGTGGCGGCCATTTTAGATCCCACCGATGAGCACTAGCAGGATGACCTCAGCTTTGAAAAGACACCTCGAGAACATGCTAGAAGGGAACGCAGCAAAGTGTTAACAGAGCTTGCGTCTGTGTAGTGGGCTTCTGAACGGTTGTGGGTATTCTGTCCTCAAGGTTTTCTCGGTTTCCCAAATTTTCTATAATGACTACATATTACTCTTGTCTCGGGGGAACATTTTTAAAATGTAGCAACAGGTTATAGGAACCCAACTCCACGGAGAAGCAGAAAGGATCAACAAAAGAGCATCTTACCTCCTACTGATGAATAGAGATCTCACCCAAAACCAGTCTGAGGACTGGGTCTCTCTGTGACTCCTCTTCCTCCAGTTCCTTCCTCTGGCCTCCAGGCCCAATCTCCTAGGCTGGGCTGAGGTTACCTGTCAGACTCCAGCTAGGAACAGAGACTTCTTTTACTATGTTTTCTCCCCTCTGGCCACAGACACTTTGGCTGCACTTGCCCAGGTGCCAGGCACCGCACAGAAAGTTCAGTGTCCAGGGGCAGTTTGGGCCAGCTGCCGATTTGGCTGGCGTTTTGTGGCCAGAGCTAACATAGTAAATGTCCATTTTTCACTGCAAAAGCAGTGTTTTCTGGACCCAGGGCGAGCAGCAGGTCTCTTTAGAAGAGGCACCTAGGAGTGCCTTGGAGGCAGCCATACCCTTCAGCCTCGGTGTTTGCCTGATGCACGGTGGCAGGCCAGGGGTGACCCCTCATGAGAGCCACAGGGATGTCCCAGCCACGAGGCTGCAGTGGGCAGTCTCTGCGGAGCCAACCTTCCTCTCTCCTGCCTCTTTGTCTCTGGCTGTCCTGGAAGGAAAGGACAGTTGGCCTCCTCTGAAAGCTCAGGACAGGAAGTCGCCTGCACAGACCTCTGGCTGGGGGCTGTAGTCTGAGGCCTGGCGATGGGGCAGACCTCCATCCCTAAGGAGAAAGCCACTCTTAGAATGCCAAACTGAGTTGTGTGATCTCTTCCACTTCCTATTCCCAACCCCCAGCTGATTCTACCTTTAGGCAAAATCAAGGCAAGGGGTGGAGGCTAACACGTTGAACTCTGCCGCAGGGACAGTCAGCAGGCCTGTGTAGAAAGAGGAGAGAGCCCCAGGTTTGGCCAAGCTGGTCCAAGGGCCCTGCCACAGAAGTCTGGAGGAAGGTAAACTCAGGTGCTGGGAATGGACTGGGTTTGCCAGTCCGTCAAGAATAAGTTTCAGTCAAGTTGTCCACTGGGCTAAGTGTGGGGTCCTCTTGCAGGCCCTTTCGCTGGAATATGGCATGAAATAAGCATTTTCTTGGTGCCATCCTGCTCGCTGTCAGTTTCACCTAGCAAATGACCTCAGTACCTTTAGGAGTTCAGTGTAGCCTGTCCTTTTAATCACTGGGGCAGATCAGTGAGGCATTGGGTGAAGTCCCGGTGAGCCAGTCAGAGGATAAAACTGTAGAACACAGGGCGAAGAAACACAGCAGAGTGAGGGCTGGGGAAAACTAGAGAGGAATACAAAAGGGTGACCAGTTCACTTATGGGGACAGAAATCTGCTCTTCAGCTTGTGGCGGTACCGAGCAGAGTATGCACGACAGGACAACTACTGTTGTCCTTCCTTTCCCAGGTGGCCTTGGTTGGGCACATGTCACTCTCTGGTCAGGTTGCAAGACGCTCTGCAATTCTGCAAGTCTTCTTCGGGTTGTACAGATCTGGAACACCTTTAAGAACTGGTCAGTAGATGGGGCACGTGTGGCAGCAATAGCGGGGACAGGGGACGCAGTAGAAGGGTGTGTTCTGGGTGGCCCCAGCACTCACACTCGGATTCGGCCACGAGAAGCTCGGTGGCCCACCTGTCTCGGAGTGAGGCGGAAGAGCACAGGGGGACGTCTTCGAATTTGGCGTTGCCCCATGCGACTTGCACGACGAATCAGTGGTGGCGAGCTGTAGAAAGGCGAATTGGTACCTGGAAGGCCCTCCAGAAGGGGAATGCGATTCTGGTTCCTGCGTCTAGGCTGGATAGGAGGAGATTCATCCAGGAAATTCTCAGCATGGTATATTGCAGAGCTAATGGTTTGGGTTGAAGTGTCAACAAGGACAGGCTCCTCCGTCATCTCCATCTGCATCAGCTGCTGCAGCTGCTCATGGTGTTGGTGATGATGATGATGAAGATGGTGAGCTAGAAGGTGGGCCTCCAGATCACTATAGGTCAGCAACCTCTCTGGCCCCTCTTCCAGGTCCTGCTCTGGATCCTGGCTGTCAACCTCAATCACGTCTTCCTCACCCTTACTCCCATCACCACCAATTTTCTTCTTTTCCTTCGCTTTTGGTTTCATCTCCTCCTCGTCCTCCTCATCCTCCTCATCCTCCTCATCCTCCTCATCCTCCTCATCCTCCTCATCCTCCTCGTCCTCCTCGTCCTCCTCGTCCTCCTCGTCCTCCTCATCTTCCTCATCCTCCTCGTCCTCGTCCTCGTCCTCATCCTCCTCCTCATCCTCCTCCTCATCCTCCTTTTCCTCCTCTTCTTCATCTTCCTCATCCTCCTCATCCTCCTCGTCCTCCTCATCCTCCTGGTCCTCCTCATCCTCAAAATCATAGTCCTCCTCCTCCTCTTCGTCCTCCTCCTCCTTCATCTCTTCCTCCTCCTTCCTCATCTCTTCGTCCTCTTCCTCTTCCTCCTCCTCCTCCTCCTCTTCCTCCTCCTCTCCCTCTTCCTCCTCCTCCTCTTCCTCCTCCTCCTCCTCCATCTGCTGGAAAACCCTCATGTGCTTGGGCTCGTCGTTCAGGTAAAGCCCACTCCTACATGCCTCTCCGTCCTCATCCTCACTGTAGCGCTCTTCACCCCCAATTTCATCCTCATTAGCATTTGGATCAAAAGGGAAAACGACATCATGAACCTCAGGGAGCAGGACTGGCTTGGGAACACGCACTTTTCTTTCTATCTCCACACACTCAAGAATCAGCTCATCCAGGTCGGCCATTTCAGCTGACCATAAGAGCTCCTTTTGGAAGAATTCCGACAGGCCTTTGACAAACTGGTTTTGGAGGCGGCAGTCATCCCAAGACAAGAATTGCGCCAGGTACTGAAAAGCATCAGCGTAGCTGTTCACGGTACAATCTCCCTGCTTGAGCTTGCGTATGGCCCTTTTAGCCACGCGTGGGGGGATGAGGCCACCAAATTCCTTACGGATTTCATCCAGGAAGCGCGGGAAGTTGGCATGCAGGGAGCTTCCTTCCTGGGTGACTGAGATGGCCCAGTCCCTAGCTTCTCCAGTGAAAAAGGAGATCACAAAGGCCACCCGCTCGGCGCCCCCGGGGAAATGATCCTCATGGTCAGCTATGAAGGTCTCTAGCTGCATCAGGAATTCGGCCAGGTAGACTGGGTTGCCTGAAAAGGGCTCTATGTCGGGCCGCTCCAGGGGTGGCAGAAGGGGCTGTGGGGGCGGCTCCTTCGGCGCCGGCGAGGGCAGCTCCTGCGGGGGCGGGCTGGCGGGCAGGGGCGGCTCCGCGGACCCCTCGGGGGTGATGTAGTCCTGGACCACGTTAATCAAAAGATCGTTCGAGACGTACTCGGAATCGGTGCGCGGGGGAGGCCAGCACAGGAAGGGCACCTCTCCCGCCTCGGGCACGGAGTCGCTCTCATTGAGCGGGAACTCAAAGTTCTCCTCGGCCAGTACGGGCACTATGGGCACCGGCCAGCGGATGTAGGTCGCGACATTGCCCCTCAAGGAATTGACCTCGGCCAGGGCTCTCCCAAGCTGAAGGCCCAAACTGGCATTCTCCCCGCGAAGGGCATTTAACTCTTCCCGCAAGGCTACGTTCGCCATGCGAAGGCTATTGAGGTTTCCTGCCGCCTCGGACATCTTGACTGGGTCGGGGTCTCGGGGTTCAGGCAGTGGGGGCGGGGAACTAAGGGCTGCGAGAGGAGGCGAGACGCGGCGACGGGCGAGGGGAGACCGAAGCGCGGCGGCGGGCG
>NW_004955475.1:11504668-11538557 GCF_000276665.1 Chinchilla lanigera
CGGGCGGGCGGAGGCGGGAGCGAGCAGACTGCGGCAGGATCTGTCGAGGAAAAATCTTGCGGACTGAGCTTCGCCGCCTTTTAAGCGCAGCCTCGCGGCGCCGATCCGCCTCCCCGCCCCCCCCAGCGCGCAGGGACGGGTCTTCGGGAACCGCGGGCGCCCATTGGCCACGGCCCGCTTCCCCGCCTTGGCTGCGCTTCTCACTGACTCTCTCCTTCCCTAGCTGCAGCTAACTCGGGTCGGGAAAATGCGACAGCGACTGCCCACTCGAGGTCGTCATGGCGACAGCCAGTGAACGTGTTCCTCTCCTCAGGCAGGCCCCCGAGTGTAGAGGAGCTGCTTCGCGAGGCGCAGCTCAATCTCCAGAGCCTGTTGCAAGGTACTGAAAGGGAGGGGGGCTGCGGCCGGAGCCCAGAGGAGAGCTGAGCTGCGCAACGGCAGGAGGGAGACGAAGAGGATAGGGACCAGCGACAGAAAAAGAGAAAACAGTTCCATGCCTTTCCAGAAACAAAGCTCGCGTTTTCCACCTTTCTCTTCAGCTTGCAGGCTGATGATTCTAGAAGACTCACGTCCAGGGCTGTTCCCCGCTTCCTCATTTTTCAGTTCAGTGAACCCCGAGGGCAAAGGGTGCAGGCTGAGTCGGGGCAGTGGGTCAGTCCTCTCACCGAGTCAGCTGCGTGGGAGACGCCCACAGCGTGGGCCCTCCAGCCCGGCCCTCCTCTTTCCGCGTCCCCGTGCCTTTCGGGTCCTCCCCCCGGAAGACAAAGGGAGGCGGGCAGGGTCTCCCACTGTGGGCCTCACTCACTCTGCTCCTGCAGGAATTTTGTCCACGTGCCCCCCGGGTAGCTACTGCCTCACCCACGTAAGCCCAATACACAGTGCCGAGGATTCACCTACTGACCTAACCACACTGACATTCTCCGTGTGGCTCAGTGGCAAAGTGCTCAAGGCCCTGCGGTCCAGCACCGGCGCCTCAATAAACAAACAAACACGTCTCTTACTACCTCGGGTTTCCAGAAGCTCCTGGCACTAAGAGGTACCCAGTGAATGCTAAATGCACAAAGAGCTCTTAGCTCTTGTTTATCTAATACTAGCAAAGGTTAACACCAGCCAATGGGCCTGCCAGCTGGCCTGCAGCCATAAGCCCCCAAGCTCCTCGCCAGGGCAGTGGTGACCTTAGAGAGGCAAGATGCGCAGGGACACCGCGAGCCTTGTGTTCAGATAAGGAGGAGCTGCCATGCAGAGAGAAAGAGAGAGGGAGTTGATGTGCTCTATGTTGTTGCCACTGGCAGAATTAGGACCAGTGGGTAGAAAGCCAGAGAATGCCAGATCCCACCTCCAGATAAGAAAGAACTTTTCTGACATGGTTGACAGCCCCAACCGCCGGCGGAGGGAAGGAGCTCCCCTTCTTTGTAGGTAGGTGCCCTGAGGCTAGAAGAGCACCCAGAAAGCTGAAAAGCACCCGGCTGCTGAGGAGGCTGAGTAGAGACGACAGTCTTTGTCGAAATGTACACACAGCCATGAATGTTTGTGCTTTCCTCTCACTTGCTTCATTTATTCGTCTAGCCATTGCTTCGGTCCAAGCCATTCCGTTTTTGTACATCTTTCTTCCTTGATGGTGCCCCTAAATTCTCTCTCTTCTATGCCACTATGTTCTCCTTTCCTCTCCTTCCCCGCGGCCTGCCTAGACTTGACCCCACCCACGGTGGAGTCAGGCGTGCAAAAGCTCAAGTAAGGGTTCTTGTGAGCCACAAGAGAGCTCCAGCTTGGACTTCCCAGTGAAGATGGCTTCTTGCTTCGCACAGACCATTTCCTTCGTGGGGTGGCAGAAAACCTGAAAAGCTGCAGGGTTTCAAAGAGGGCCCTGTAACAGAGGTGTCTGTGTCCTTGGCCTGTGCTCTGAGGTGAGCCCTTCAAGTGGGGGCCGTTGAGATGAGGGCTTGGTCCCCAGTGCAGCATGGCTTGAATTTATTGACTTTCTTTTCTCCTGGACCCTCATAATCCTAGGCGGCAGGCAGTTTTCCCTTTCTAAATACAGTGGCTCGGAGGCTGAGAAAGCCCAAGGAAGCAGTACAAGTCAGGCCTGGCAGCTCGTGCAGGAGCCCTGGCCCGTGGCCCCCACCAGCTCAGTGCTTGGCTGTGGCCCCCTAGAGTGTGTCTCCACTGTGCTATTTTTCAGAAGAATACGAGGAACAGTACTCAGAGGCCAGACTTCTGGGGCAGACCTTCCGCTCTTCTGATGAGGCCCCTGAGCCCACCCCCAGCCCAAGGCTCCAGTCCGCCAGGCGTCTGGAGTTTGTGTTGATGGTGAGTTGCCTCTTCCCCAGCCTGGGAGAGCCAGCTTGCACCCACTGACAGGGGCCCTCAAGCTGCTTGCTTACGTTACCCATGGAAGCTGCTGCTCACCAACAGAGCCACCCAGAGGTCCCACGGGCTGGGTTCTGAACAGTGGGTCCTGGCCAGGAGGCCTGTCCACGTTTTCCTGCCTCCCGGGCGAAGCCTCCGACCACTCTGCCCAAGCATCCACCCTGTGGGCACTGGCTCATCGGTAGCTGGCAGCAGACCTTTTCCATCACCTTTTCTTCCCGCAGCCTGCAAAACGGCAGCTGAGTGAGGATGAGACTACCACGCAGGGTGTGAGGGCCCCCGAGGCCGCCCTGAGCCTGTCTGCAACCGACAAGCAAACTGCCTGGAATAGCCCCTTCCCTCTGCCCAGCCTAGAGGAGAAGCGGTGGCCTCAGCCCTGCTCCACGCAGTCTGACCTTGTGCCCATCAACATCTCTGGTAGAGTTGCTTAGCACCACCTGTGCACTTCCCTCCGCGCCACTACAGCCCATCTTCTCCACATGCGCCGTGTGCTGGGGCGGGGGGCCACTCTTCGCTACTGGCGCACCCTGCATCGTCACGGTCATGGCTCGTGCCAGGGAACAGGGGCACGCAGAACAGGGGGCTCTAGCTGCTCTTCCTCCACTCCCTGCTGGCACTGCCACTCTGCTGCCATCTGAAAGCAAAACAAAACAAAACAAAACAACAACGTTCCTAACCAAGAGCTTCAAAACTTTATGAGCGTGAGTGCTCCTCAGAGCATATGTGGAAGTTTAAGGTTGGTGAGTTCTGTTTGGGTTAGGGAAAGAATGTCTTGTGCCCAAAGCCAGGTGTGGAGTACGCAGATAGGAGTCAGAGGTGGAAAGCAGAGTCAGAGTGCTAGTGGTGAAGGGGAAGGTGACACTGGGGCACAGACCAAAGGCCTTGTGGGCCTTTCACTAAATACTAGGTCTCCTAGTGAGGTGGGCTTCCTCAAGTTTTTCAGGAAAGGGAAGTAGTAGAAAGAGACTAAGGCAAAAAGAAAAAAAAAAAGACCAGAAGGGAGCAGGGTGTGATGGCACACACTTGTAGTCCCAGCCCTTGAGAGGCTGACACTAGAGGATCACGAGTTCGAGACTGGCCTGAGCTACATAGCAAGACTTTGTCTCAAGGGGTGGGGCCAGATGACCTTAAGAATGGGGAAACGATTTTCGAGGCCCAGCTGGCTGTGACTGGGGACACGCAGCAGACACACTGTGCCATTACTCATCCCTGCTCCCCTCTCCACTGGCTGTAGATGAAGAGAAGGAAGGTGAGTCACATCACAAGACTATAGGACCAAGGAGCTGAAGAAATCAGGACCTCCTTAAACCAGAGGTAGGCTGCAAGGCAGCACTAGCCCATGCCGTGCTGGAAAAAGCGGAAGACGGTGAGGACAGCACTGGCCGCATGTGGCGATGCTCTCTGGATATGAGGTCATGCACTGCCCTAGAGTCATCTCAGAAAACGACAGGCAGGAAGTAGAGCCCACGGCCCAGGGAAATGTACCAAGAGAGACAGGGGCTGATGAGATTGTCACGAAGTGATGCCGGGGAATGTTTCCAAATAGCTATCTTACCCCTCTGAGGCCGACCCCGAGTTTTGCCCACAGAGCCGCTAGCTGGGGTGTGCTCAGCCATGTGTCTGCGAAGGGAGAGTTTGCTTCACTGGCTGCTCAATAAGGACCAGGGAGGAAAAGCACACACCTGTCCCCATGGCTCAGCCTCACGCCGACTGCCCTGGCAACTTCCCAGGAGCCAAAGGCCAACCCGGTGCTTGCTTAAGAGAGAGGACTCAATCACCATGCAGCAGCCAAGTTTGGTAAAATGTGAGCAGGTGGCTGTGAGGCTGAACGTCATCAGGCTTGGATGGTGGGGACACTGGGCAGGTTTTTAGAGACACAAGCCTTCCCTGGCCCCTATAAAGGCTTTAGCTAAAAAAAAAAAAAAAAAAAAGGTCATATTCAGGCAACACCTAGTCTCAGCCCATCACTCTGCACTGATGATTCGCACCCCTGGCTGTGCATCGAAATAGTCATCTGAAGACTTTTTGTAAAATTCTTCTAGCTAGGCCCTACTCTCAGGAGTTAAATGTCAGGAGTTAGAGTTTCAAAAGCTGCCCAAGCCAGGCATGGTGGTGCACGCCTGTAATCCCAGCACTCAGGAGGCTGAGGCAGGAGGATCGTTGCGAGTTCGAGATCAGCCTGGGCTACAAAGTGAGCTCAAGTTCAGCCTGAACTGCATAGCGAGACCCTGTCTCAAAAAGACAAAAGCTGCCCAGATTATTTCAGTATGAAGCCGGGGTTGAAAACCACTGCCCCAGTTCTCCCAAGACTTACAGGTGAGCTGAGAGTGACCTAGGAAACCCAGCATGCATGCCTAGGGCCAGATTAGGAAAGATAGGGGGAAGAGCCACCTGCCTGGCCATTATTCATGCCCATCGCTACTGCCATCATCCCTTCTCTTTGCCTCAGGCCCATTTCCACCGTATTTTCAGCAGAAACCAGGATGCACCCAGGTGTCTTTATTTTGGCTACAGGGCAGCAGTTTGATAGACACGCAAGTTTGCGACACTCGTTGTTTAACACAGAGACAGCCGTGAACCCCAAGTCTACCCTGAGGAGGAGGCGGACCATTATTGGATTCTCTAACTATTCCCAGCGAGACCAAGGTGACCCCGCCACAGCTGACCCTCCAGCCCCTTCCCCTCCCCCACTCCCGCAAACCCTGCCACACAAGTGGCACTGTGGCGATGGAGAGTAGGAATGATGCGAGGGCTGGGGCTTTGGGAGGGCCTGAGGAAGCCAGTACGGTACTTAGGGCAGCCAAGGGCCTAATGTCAAGGGCAACAAAGAGCGGGGGTAAAGAGCGGGGTTCCTGGGCTAATAAACCCATCCCATCATTGTCTTCCAATGTAAATGTAATTAAATTTAGCGTGGTGGTGCACACCTGTAATCCCAGCACTTGGGAGGCTGAAGCAGGAGGATCAGGAGTTCAAAACCGGTCTGGGCTACATAGTGAGTTCAAGGCCAGTCTAGACTACATACATAATAAGACCCTGTCTCTAAAAAAAAGAATGTAATATAGCCACATATGCCAAACTTAGGCAATCAGATAAGCAGAGGCGGTGAGGGGGACCACCAACATTTTAAGAGAGCCATTCCTGCGGGCATGGTGGCTCAAGCCGAGATCTCACAACTTGTTAGGCTGAGGCAGGAGGATTGCCACAAGTTCAAAGCCATCCTACACTCCAGAGAGAGAGCAGGAGAGATTTCTACTATTACTGGGAGAACTGACAAGGGCTGGAGGTATAGCCCAGTGGCAGAACACTTGCCTAGCATGCACACAGCCCTGAGTTCCATCACAGCACTACAAAACAAAACGGCAGACCTGAGAGATCGGGCCGTGAATCTTGGCCACACTGTGTATTAACTTTGAGGCATTAGCCAAGTTATATAACTGCTCTGAACCTCAACTTTTTTTCATTTGCAAATTGGGGACAATGATACTGGCATAGTAGGGTCACTGTGAAGATTAGAGCCATTTGTGTAATCTACTACTATATGCCTGGTATATAGTTGGTGTTCAACACACGGTGGCTATTAAGAATAATGATGCTGATAGAACAATAATTGTGTATCTGAGAGAACCCCTGAAGCCTTGGAATACCTGAGTGATTTGCTCACATCTGTAGATTATCCTAAGTCTTTTATGCTGCAAAGGTAATAAGTGACACATGCCAAAAATGTAACCAGGCTCTTGGTGTTCCTGCTCCGGCATACCCCAGGTTCACTGCTGGAGCCTAAAGCCACACTCTGCTGTCCCCAGTCAGTTTCTGTAGTTACCGTGGACTGACTAATGCTAAGGTCTGTGGTGGTTTCAGGACCCTGGGGAGGAAGCACAGGGAAAACCCGAGGGAGTTCCATGAGATGCTTCCACTCTAAAACCGAGCCTCAAAGCTTGAAAGCCTTTAGCAGCATGCGGATGATTCAAGGGCACCATGCGACTTACTTTGTGGTGATGGGCAGGACCCCAACTTGCCCAGGGTCTTCATCTGTGAAAAGGAAAAATCACGAATTCTGACCAATCTGTTGGCAAACACTTCTTGGCAAAAAGTTGGTGGTCCTGTCTTGAAAGAGCAGACAAGGGCACCTCTGGCTATACTGCTAACCTTCCGTACTTCCCCCTGCAGGTCACAGCAGCAGCCCAGCAGGCAGTGCGGCTCGCTCCACCTCCTCAGACGCCAGGCCCAGCCACTCCGCTCCTCAAGGCGTTCATGGAAGAGTCGCCATTGGGCAGGAAGCTCGGTTCCCAAATCTCACCTCACCAGTACTGAGAAATCTTCCCAGTGAGCCCGAGGACCCTCATCAGGCACACAGTGGCCTAGACCCTCCTGGCATGGAGAATGTGGGAATGGTGTACAGCGTCCCCAGCTCTTGCAACGGGCCAACAGAATCAACGTTCTCCACTTCCTGGAAGGGAGATGCCTTCACCTACATGACTCCAAGTGCAATCAACCAGAGCAACCAAGTCAATGAAAGTGGAAAAAATCCTTCCTCGGGGAGTTCCTGGGTCTCTGTGAACACACTCCCACCTCTGGTTCCTAAGGAGGCAGCTACCCTCTTTGTTGCCCGTGATAACCCAGCAGGATGTAGTGGCTTAGCCAACTACCCTGAGCACGCCACCCAACGAAGGCAAGTACTGGAAAGACCGCATAAGATGGGCCTTCTCACTGGTGGTACCTTGAGGCTGGAGACAGGCCTAGGTGGGGCCAGCAGATTCCGGGAGCGGTCTCTGTCCGTGCCCACAGATTCAGGCACCACAGATGGGGAGTACGATGAGGAGCAGAAGGCCAGTGAGGCCTGCGCCCTGCCTTACGCCAGTACAAGCTCTGAGGGCAGCAACAGCGCTGACAACATCGCCTCCCTCAATGCTGAGCAGGAGGCCCGGCACAGAAGGCAGAGGTCCAAGAGCATCTCACTCAGGAAGGCCAAGAAGAAGCCTTCCCCACCAACCCGCAGTGTGTCGCTGGTCAAAGACGAGCCAGTCCTCTTGCCAGAAGGTGGGCCTGCACTGCCTAAAGACCAGAGGCCAAGGAGCCTTTGCCTTTCCTTGGAGCACCAAGGACATCACTCATCCCACCCAGACACTCAGGGTCACTCAGCTGCGCCAACCCTCAAAGATGCAGAAGGTACACAGTTCTCCCATCACTGGTATCTAACTGACTGGAAGTCTGGTGACACCTACCAGTCCTTGTCCAGCTCTAGCACTGCCACTGGCACCACAGTCATCGAGTGCACCCAAGTTCAGGGCAGCTCAGAGTCCCTTGCTTCCCCTTCCACCTCCAGAGCCACCACGCCTTCCCAACTCTCCATCGAGGTGGAGGCCAGGGAGGTCTCCTCTCCAGGAAGGCCCACCGGACTGATGTCACCCTCCAGTGGATACTCCAGCCAGTCCGAGACTCCGACGCCCACTGTCTCCATGTCCTTGACCCTGGGCCACTTACCTCCACCAAGCAGCAGTGTCAGGGTACGTCCAGTGGTACCGGAGAGGAAATCATCACTACCCGCAACATCACCAATGGAGAAGATGTCCAAGTCACGGCTATCATTTGACCTCCCGCTGACCTCTTCAACCACCTTGGATCTGTCTGGGATGAGTATCTCCATCCGCAGCAAAACCAAGGTGAGCCGCCATCACTCAGATACCAATTTTGGGGCCAAACTGGCACAGAAAACTAGCCCCAACCAGCCAATCATGCCCATGGTTACTCAGTCTGACCTACGTTCAGTTCGCCTGAGATCGGTCAGCAAGTCTGAGCCAGAAGATGACACCGAGAGCCCGGACTACACTGAAGAATCTGGAGCAGAAGAAGTGTTTGCCTTGCCGGAGAGAAAAGTGAAACCTCCCATAGCTGAGAAGCCTCCACTGGCCCGAAGGCCTCCAAGCTTGCTGCACAAGCCACCGTCTGTCCCTGAGGAATACCCACTAAGTTTGCCTACCTTGGCTATGGCCCCCAAGAGCACCATTCACCACGTGAAGCCTCTCCTCCAAGAAAGCCACACGGTGGTGCGAAAACCAAAGCCCCCCAGCTTCCCAGATGGCAGAAGCCCCCAGGAGTCAACAACACCCTCATCTCTTGTCCTCACGCCTTTTGCAAGTTCCTCTGGTGCTTTCTTCTCAGGAACACAGCAACCTCCCCGAGGAAGTATGGAGGATGAGGGCCCCAAGGTGAGAGCCTTACCAGGAAGAATTGGCCTCCAGAGCCAGGAAGAAGCTGAGAAAAAGACAGGCAAGATTCCGCCCCCTGTACCAAAAAAGCCCAGTGTGCTCTACCTGCCTCTCGCCTCCCCTGGAGCTCAGATGGAGGCCCATGTGATGGATGCAAGGCTGCCTCTCAGCCCCATCATCACCCTGGAGGAAGATGCCAGGGGTCCTGCCACCGGCAGTGACCTGCAGTTAGCTGGTAAGAAGACAAGCTCAGCTCCGCAGGCGGACAGGGAAAAGGAGGCAAGCTCTCCAGGTTAGTAAACTGCTGGCTTTCTCTCTCAGCCCAGGAGGGGTGCAGGTGAGGAGGGATGCTAGAGACAGAAGCAAATGCCCCAGAATAATTATCCTCCTCCTAAGGGACCAAATCAGTAGGGGGCACCTCTTGAAGGTTTGGGTTACTCTAGTAGGAATTGCAGGGCGGCTTTCCTGTCCTTGGGATCAGGACTGACCAGGGGCAGATCTGCAAGGCCAAGTCGCGGCCGCTCAGGGTCTGCTGCACGGGCAGTGATGATCTTGTGTGGGAGCTGCCTGTGTCCGAGGGCACATGTGTTGATCTGTTTAAACTCCTAAGTTTAAACCACATTTGGGGGGCCGGGGACAGAGCCCAGTGGCACAGCACCTGCCTGGCAAGCACAAGGTCCTGAATTTGATTTCCGGTACCAAAAAAAAAAAAAAAAAACAACCCAAAAATACATTTGTGTTTTTAGTGTTGATGCTTTATGTGTAGCTACCTGTGCCCAAAGGTTCAAGCTATGTGTTATTATGTTTAAACTTTTCAATTTAAACTGCATTTGTATTTTCGAAATGCAAGCTTAAAAATGGAAAGGCAACATTTAACTTGTTCTCACATTTTCCAAATATTTCTAAGGTCATGAATAGACTTATGGTAAATTAACATTTGTTGTACATCTGTGTGCCAGGGACTCCTATGCCTGTATAAATAGTGTTATTAAGACTGTACTATTATTAGTTTTTGACATTGAACTTGAGTGATTAAAAAAGTCTGAGCCAGTCCACCCTTGGTTCAAATGCTGAGATAATGAAATCACACTGGACCCTCACACACTAAGACCTGAGGGCCCCGTCTACCCAGCCAGGAATGCATCCCCTACCCCAAGGCTCCACTTCTCTGTATCGTACTTCTCATCAGCCACACTGAATTTACTTTCATGCGCGGGACTCAGTCCCCTCCCAGACCCAGTGCTTTGGTAGCTTGGAACAATAGGCCATGGGGCCACCCACAGCCTTTCTTTGCCTTGTGGTGGAAAGGGAGCTCACTTTCTTGGATGGTTTGAGGTTAACTCTTTCTAGAACTGCAAAACTAGGCTACTTAATGATTCTCATCCTTTTTGTTTGTTTGTGTCTTTGTTTTAACATAACATAGCATTTACCATGTGAACCACTTTTAAATGTACCGTTCATTAGTGTTGAGTACATTCACACTGTTGTGCAGCCAACCCCTAGAACTCCTTTCATCTTGCAAAAATCAAAGTCTCTATCCACTAAACAACCCTCTTCCCAGGCTCTGGCGACCACCATGCTGCTTTTTGAGTCTATGAATTTGACTTCTCTGAGTACTTCATGTAACAATATTGTCTTTTTTATGATGTGCTTGTTTCATGTAGGCTCAGCCCTCATTCTTTTTCAACCCTTAACATCAAACTCTCACGACCTTTTTATAAGCTGATTTATATTCTCAACGTAATTGTTGTGACTAAAACAAGCGAACAGGTCTGGGGGGTGTGGCTCAGCAGTAGCCTGATTGCCTGGCATGTGCAAGGCCCTGGGTTCCACCCCCAGCACTGCAAATATAAATAAATAAAGAAATACAATTGCCAGGCACGGTGGTGCATGCCTATAATCCCAGCACTCAGGAGGCTGAGGCCGGATTGTTTCAGAGTTCAAGGCCAGCCTGGGCTATAAAGTGAGGTCAAGGCCAGCCTGAACTGCAGAGCGAGACCTTGTCTCAAAAAAGACATAAAATAAAATAAAATAAATAGATACAATCTAACAAGCAAGCAAAGCCAGGTATGGTGGTGCATATCTGTTATCCCAGCACTCTGGGAAGATGAAGCAGGAAGGATCACAATTTTGAGCCCAGCCTGGGCAACTTAGTGACCTAACACAACCCTGTCTGAAAATTTTCAAAAAGCGAAGTAAAGGCTGAGGATGTGGCTCAGGGCAAAGGCCCTGGGTTCAGTCCCTAGTTACCACCACCACCACCACAACAAAAGACCCTCAGGTTATTCCAGAAGGTGCTTCCGCTGCCTCCACAGGTAGCCTCTGAGATTCAGACAGGTCCTCTTCTCCCCCGATGGGTGAGAGTCATTGCTGCGCTTGATCTTAACCAAAAGGCCAGGGAGCGATAGTCATTGCTTTAGGTTGCTCTCAGCTCTTCGGTTTTTCAAAAAATGTTGTGTCCAAAACAAGAGGGGCTGATGGTGTGATTCAGAAGTAGATCGTTTGTCTAGCGTGTATATACGAGGCTTTAGGTTCCATTCCTGATGGTGCAAAAATAAGCAAATAAATAAAAATAAAACAAGAGAACTCTCAGACCACCCGCTGTGCTGAAAAAGGCATGGGGGAGCAGGGACTTGGGCCAATCTTCCCCACTCACCCCACCTTGGCAGTCATTAAGCTTCTGAACTTCGTGTTCTTCCTGTACGAAATGAAGACATTAAAATCTCTGCCCTGCTGCTCTTCCAGAGTTGCTTTGAACATTATGTGAAATAACATGTAAAAATGAACGTGCTTTGTCCAATCTATTGTGGTCAAAGTCATTCCTTCTGGTTCTTATGCCTAGGGAGCTCTGTGGAACCAAGCGCTGAAGAGAAAAGTTTAATCAGTGATAAAACAGCCGAGTGGATCGCGGAGGAGGAGGATGATGTCTTTGTGGCTTCACGCACAACTGAAGATTTATTTACTGTGATACACAGGTCTGAACCATTTTCCTTCATTCTAATTGCTTTCCCTTTTTCTACTTAAAGAAAAACTGCTACCCCTGAGCAGCCATTAGAATTGCAGCTGGAGACTATGTCCAGATACCCGAATATGTGAGCACAGTGCAGGGCCTCACATCTCAAATTCACTGACATCTTTGGGTAAAGTGGAGGAGGGGAGGGAAGGGGAGGGAAGGACCAGGTGCCGAAAGAGAGGCCCCTCGTCTCCTAGCAACTGCTTGGCCTATTGTGGCTCCATCTGCTCTCTCAGAGCTCTGTCTGCAGTCAGAGACATTTAACCCTTCACAGAATTTCTTGTACCACAAAATCCCATCAAGAAGAGATGTGAGGCACTGGGCAGGATATCAAAACAGCAACTCAGGGAAAGAGGGAGCACATGGAACCCAGGGGCGCAGGCTGGGGCTTGGTGGCAAGGGACGTGGAAAGAGCCCAGTTATTGGAGATGGAGCACCAGTTCAGAATGGGATCAGCCCCCAGGCTGTCCTGACTCAGTCGCTGAGCACCAGCCTTGATTCCTTAAATTTGTTCCCGGTCTTGGCACCCCAGCAAGACTGAGCCTGCAGGCACAGGCTAACTGACTCCAGCTATGAGCAACGAAAGGCAGGCGTAGCTTGGTGCGGCGGCGCGTCTGCACACCTGTAGTCCTGGCTGCTTGGGAGGCTGAAGCAGAAGGATCACAAGTTTGAATCCAGCCTGAGCAACATAGTGAAGGAGACCTCATCTCAGACAAGGCAAGAAAAGACCAAAGGGGTGTGGAGGACCGGAGACCCAACTTAGGGACCTGGGGGCTGAGAGGTGAGGACAAAACCTGGTCCCCATGATGTGTTCAGGGCTGCCACAAGCACATTCTCAGTCACACCTTTCACAGGAAGTTCTGTGAAACATTAGTAAACGTCTGCTACTTGAATTCACTCAGACCAAGCTTTCTCTTATTTAGGTCCAAAAGAAAGCTGCTCGGCTGGAAGGAGCCTGGGGAGGGCTTCGCAGGGGGCCGACCGAGCTCTCACTTGCCAGGAAAGAACACAGCCGATTCTCCCATTAGTGAGTCTGCTGCCACTGCCGCCGCCGCAGCCGCCGCCGCCACCTCGGGATCAGGCAGCAGTGCCAGCCTAGACGCGGGCAGAAACGATGATTTCAAGGCCTTGCTCCAGAAGAAGGGTAGTAAGGCAACTCCAAGGTCCCGCCCCTCAGCAGCCGAACTGCTGAAGACCACTAACCCACTGGCGCGGAGAATCATTGCACAGTTTTCAAATGACTATGAAACCACTGAGAACCCCGGTTCCTAAGCCCTGGCTTCAACAAGCAGGGCTTACTTACTAAACTTGAGAAGGGGGATAGAAAGAGTGTGGGAAAGGAACTGTGGGAGGAACAAAAGAGCCTACTTTTTGACATTAACTTACACTCCGGATGGCAGGAGAGAGGCCGTTTCAACTAGCGCTGAGGTCATCAGGCGCTTGAACCATCTTTGGACATTTTGCGTATCCATACTTTCACCCTTGCCGTGACTGAAGACCAAGTTTCTTCCTTTCCTCCACTGGTGTGCACTAAAAAAGAAGAAATTCTCAGATGCAAGGGCTCACGTGCCACCTTTTCAGTCTGTGTCCTGGCTGCTCCATCCCTGGCTCCTGTCACTGAGGAGCACAGTGGGAGAGCAGATAGGGGCTTGGCAACCCCTAGGAGTCGGGCAGAGGGTGTCACTGCTGATCACTCACTCTCCTGGGAGGACCTGTTGGCCATAAGTAGAGACAAGGAAGACACCAAGGCTCCACAGCCACAGTGGGACTCTCCTCCGGGGAGAGTTTCGCAGGTGTGCTCAAGTTTCAGCATGGGGTTGATCGATGACCTTTGTGGTACAGAATATGAATGTGACCCTGTCCTGAAACTTCATTCCTTTTTCAGTTTGATTGTCTATACGGAGATCAGGGTGATGAGTTTCAATGCATTTGTAGACTGATCCCCGCCCCTCTGCCGCCACTGCCCATTTGTTAGAAAAGGTCAGAACTGCATGGCTTTGGATGAACCAAGTTCTGCCAACAAATGAGGCAGCCATGTGGTCACTCAGCTCTGTCCAAGCAACGTGCAACTTGCACATGCCCCTTGAGGTCCTTCGGGTGTCTACTAGGATCTGTACCTAGCGTCTGTTACATTCTAAGAACTCTTACTTCATTTGCATGTGACATTCATTACAGGAAGTAACTAGCTGAAGGATCAGCATCATCAGAGGCTCAAGGAGGATAGAAAGTAAATTCCTCTTGTTTCACATTATCCAATTCAAATCGCGCTTTGTGGTTGGTTGGATTTTGATTAAAGGATGTCTGACGCTGTTCCAAAAACCAAGAACCTATAGACTAAAAGTATCTACCCAAAATCTAAAAGGCAGCTTTGCCAGTTGCTATGGCCCATAACACACACGAAAAGGGGCCACTTTTTGCTATTTACATTCTGCTGTTTGACCACCTCTCAGTTAACCATGCTGGGAGAAAGTGTAAGAACTCAGGTACATGGGATGTTGAAGGAGTTCTAGAACAATCCTTGTGACCGCTTCCCCTCCAAAGTGAATAGGCACCTAACTATTCTTGTCAGCTCAATTTTCTAAAGCCAACAAGAGCAGTGACTCATTTGATTTCCATATGCCTGATTTCTGGGATCTTGGGGGTCAGACAGACAAAGTACTTAATAAAGACAACCTGCTGAGCAGTTTTAGAAAGTTAATTGCCTATTCATCCCAAAAGGCAAAAGGAAAAGTCAAATGAAATTGTTGCTTGCTTCACAAAGAGTCTTCTCCCACTCCTTCCTCTTTTACCACTGAAACCATCAGATTCATTTCTATCCAGGTTGCAGAGACAAGCAGATCTCAATTTTGGTAAGTCATTTTTGTCATCAGTGAAAAGAAAATGCTCGGTTCAACTACCAATACTCCAGGCTGAAAAGCCACACTGAGTTCTGAGCAGATGAGGCCTTCTCACATAGAAGCCCCAGGCCTAGGCCCTTGGTTGGTCCAGTTCTGAAATCTAGATTTGTGGGCACAGGCCAGGCCCACCAAATGTCTTTGCGATCAGCACTCACACTGATTTAGAAAGAAGCCATTTTAAATAATAGACAAATAATGAAAGCCCAGTTGCTTTTGAAAGTATTTGAGGGGCTGGGGATTTAGCTCAGCAGCACAGCGCCTGCCTGGCAAGCGCATGGTCATGAGTTCAATTCCCAGTACCGGGGGGAAGCGGGGGGAAGTATTTGAACTATTTGTTTTGAAGATCTTAACCAAGTTGCAGAGGTTTTGCCTGAAATAAAACAGATTCATTTCCGGCCTTGGTTTATATGTGAATGCCACACTTACCTGGCACAGACTCAGAATTCCAAAAGACAGAACCACTTTCCTCATAGGGAAATGAAGGAGCATTTGTGCTTTTGCCTGATAAAATCCCGAGGCTGCCATGGTGATTTAGGAACGATTACGAGTTACCTGTAACTGAACTTGAAAGTATGAGAGTTTCAGACTCAAATAGTATAGGACCTCTGTTACTTCTGTTGAGTTTTTCTGGGAGCTTCTGGTTACTTCTAGTGTGTTTTCCCTCTCCCCTCGCATCACCATCTCTGGAGATTTCCCCAAGATTCTAAAGCTGAATGCCCAGATACCTTTATGCTTTTCAGTGACCTTGATTCTTGTTTTCTTCTCTGAAACTGTATATCTGGAATTTTTAGAACTTTTTTCTGCATCGTTGCTATTGCTATCACATGCCCAGTGGTGCCCCCATTAGTATAAGAAGATTTGGGACAGATTGTGCAATCAGAAGTAACACTGAGGACTAGAAATACCATTTAATATCTTACATTGGTGCACCTTGTTCCAAACAAACAACCAAACCGTAAAACTTCTAACAATCACTGATTAACAGAACACCAAGCATCTTTCCTACTTCTAACACTCAACCTCTCTCTGCCCTCAGTTATCAAAGCACCAACTCTCTCTCCCGCCTCGGCACTTATGAGAGTGTTTACCGCCTTCTGCGCCCACTCTGCCTGCCAAGGCTGGAGAAAAGAACTCAAGAGCCCCTCTCAGGAAGGTTTTCAGAGAAGCTACTACTATTACTGCTACTGCTACTACTGGGAACAAATAACGATGAGAATAATTTTTCAAGGTGAAATATACCAGAAGCTGGAGGGAAGCAAAGTTGGCCCCAGGAGGTCAGCTTCCACCTCAAGTCCTTGCTATATATACCCTTTTTTCCCTTCACTTCCAACCAGTAGAGCAGGTGGCTGTGCTAGCCTGGCTTCACTGGAGTCAGGAGAAGAGGAGGTCGTCTCTAGGAGAGGCAGTGAATCGGTAGCTAAGAGCGCTTTGAACTTGGTGGGTATTCATTACATATTTGTGGTTCAGATGTGGGCGGCAGAGAGCAAGTTCTCCGTACAACAGCAAGCTTTACTGGCATCTCTCTTTGCCAGCCTGGGCCTCCCGCCTAGGTCTCCCACCTGGCCTCTCAGCCCTAATACCAGTGAATTTCATCCCTAGCCAACAGCTCGGTCATGAAGGAGACAAGGCTACAGGCAGCCAGCCAGCTGATCTGGAAAAATTACCTACAATGTGCAAAGACGGGAGAGTTTCAAAGGCTTTCCTAGTAAGCATTTTGCCTGACATCCATGTTAACTAGATAGAACACACAGATCCGATTTGCCATTTCTCTGTACCTGTCACTGCACAGATCTGCCTGTGCGCCTGCCGCCTTCCTCATTCCTGACCGAGTCAGGAAAAAGACCATTCAGGCTCAGTGCTCTGTTCTGCACTGGTTCAGCCCTCCATGTTTGCCAAGTCTGTGACACAACGGTGAGCTTTCACTTTCCTGTGAGCTGCCAGGGCCAGGACCAGGGTGAGATGAGCAAGGCACTGGGGGTGCAAACCGTAAGCAGGCACCTGCTCGTGCGGCTGTGCAAGTGCCTCGCCCTTGCCCCCGCCCTGTGACTTGCGCTGTGTAAGTAAGATGAGTTTTCCTGCTTCCAAGTCTCATTCTTCTTATCGGAGAGGGGAGTGGCTATCTGTTTTCAGACCAAATACTTAATTGCTATCTATTTTCCATTCGTTGCTAGGAGCCTTTGCTAGGATGCAAGGACTGGGGAGAAAGTGAGCATCCTAGCATCGACCCTGCTCAGTGCCTCCTACCGTGTTCTCCTCCTCCTTAAGAAAAACGTGCTCTCAGGAAAGAGATAAATTCACTTACTTTGAGATTATAAGGCTTAATGCTACCTCTTTTGAGGGTCGCTTGCATTTTAGCAGGGGAAAAGCCTTACGCTAAAGTTATGACATTCTACTTGCAGAATATTAGACAGTGACTAGTTGTAGAAGTGTATTTTTCACATGGACAGGCCAGATTCCCTGACAGCTAACTCCAGAGCATAGAAAAGACCTTTATCAGTGTGGTTAGTAGCTGACGGTCAATTAAATTGTCCAAATACCCAGAGCTATTCAATATGGTTATTAATAGGCGACTCTCAGAAATGGCTACTAAAAGCCACCGGGAAGGCCTAGGTCATTCACATTGTACATTAACATGTTTACATAAATAGAATTAATACTACTTACCACTTGAGTAAAAGAACATAACAACTTAAGGAGTCTGTGAAAATGTGTCCTGTCTGTGAAGAGGTGAGATATCTGATCCAGGTCCAATCGACGTCAGTCATCCAGTATCAGTGATGATTCCTTAATTTATTGGAGGTTCAATCTGACTAAGCCCAGGCCTCTGCTCTCCCACCCCACCATTTATCTCTGTTTGTGCAATCACTTCAGCTTGGTGTGAGACTGAGACCTGTACCACAGCACCCATTTCCTTCAAAGCCTTCGTGTGGATTTCAGCTATAAGTGACAAAGATATTAGGGATTTAAGAGGATGAGAGAGTGGGAGGGAGGTACAAAGAAGTGCCTTTGTCAAAGGGCAGAAAATAGTATAGTGATTTAAACAATTATATGAAATAAGCAACGTTTTAGAATACTTGGAGATAGATTTATAGAAGACTACAATAGAAAATGGTTATGGACATATCTTTAGGGCACTTTTTATAAGTTTAGCAGAAAGAAGTTTGCACGAGTAATGGGTTATGTGAAACAGGTAATACTTTTGTTCAGTCAAGTGCAAAAATCTAGGCCAGTGGTTCTCAGAATGTGGTCCCAGGACCAGCGACAGCAGCAGTCCTGGTATGTGTCTGTGTGCGTGCGTGCTTGTGGGAGTGAGTGTGTGTGCATGAGTGCGAGTGTGTGTGTGTTTTCCAGCGACTACTCCTTCAAGCCCCTGAATCACTACAGCCAGGCTCCACCTGATCCCAACCTTCCCCGTTGTTTTGGCTGTCATCACAGGGATCGATCCCTGGCCAAGAGATGCACTGTCTAAGCATCGTGTTGGTCAGGCACACGTTTGTTTGGTGTTAAGAAGTTATTAGATTGAATCAACTCTGCAATCAGTTCAATCCGAAAAGCTTTTGGTTTGACTTAACTAGCACATTTAGCCTGGTTTGGGTTTTTAAAAATGTTTTAAACTCACACATAGAAAAAGGGAAAGGTGTTAGGTTGGTTTGGTACTACCAACCCTTAAATCCACATCCTCATCAGAGTGGCTATTCTCCAGGAGGGCTCTGGCAGAAGTATGACTGATTTTAAGGTTTTGCCTAAAGAGGGGAATTTGATAGCAACAAACGCCACAACAAATCTGAACCAGAACAAGTTAACCCCTCTCAGCTTCTTTGTAATGCCAAGCTTTATAGAAATTTTATTCTGTATGTGGTCTTGAGCTTTTCTTAATGTCCAATTTTATAAAACGTGATGCATGCAAATGCAGCATTGTGCTCATTGTACCCGTCACCTTAAACTCATTCCCTCCTTCGTGTGTATGATGGTGAAGAAATACCAATATGTGTGTTCTGATTCTCTTGATCAATTGTAAATTACAGACATTTTCATTAATTTTTAAATGAGATATATTTACGCTGGCTAGTAGTTACAATTTTATTCTTTTTATTTTATTGCTACTTTTTCTACTGACTCCAAAGCTTACTTTGGGGGAATATTTCTTATCTCTAGATTGTTGAATTTATCTTATTTCTATATTTATCTATAGTCACAGAACGTTAGAGCTGAAAGGGACCGCCCTCTCTCATTTTGTAGATGAGGACACCGAGGCCAGGAAAGGTCAGATAGCTTACCTAAAAGTCCTGCAGTGAGGCTGAGGCAGGGCCTAGCAGCAGTGGTCTCCTGCCTCTGGGCTAAGTGTTTTGTCATTTAAAGCACTACATTTGTAGGAGATCCACAGCTGGCTTCTACTTTTATGACTCATGAATTTCCCAGGTTAAAAAAAAATATTTATTTAAAGAAAAATGCACAAGATTTCTATAGTTCATCAATCCAAAGATATATCTGATTTTCAGTTTTAGAAACTTTTGTTTCCCACCGCATCGAGTATCTGTGCCCTACTTTGTATGAGGATGTTTCCCTAAATGTATGTGAAAAAGTGAATTTTTATAAATCAAATTTCATATTTTAGCTAGGCATGATGGCACACGCCTGTAATCCCAGCACTCAGGAGGCTGAGGCAGGAGGATTGCTGTGAGTTTGAGGCCAGCCTGGGCTACATAGTGAGTTCAGAACCAGCCTGAACTGCATAGTGAGACCCTGTCTCAAAAATAAAATTCATTTTTAAGTAGAAGCTTCCTATTTAAGAGAATCTTCTAAGGATTTCTTTTGAAAAACTAAGACTTCTCCTGTCATTGTCCCTTATTGTCTCTATTTAACTTTTAGTGGTATATTTTGTATTCAGTGTTTATTTAAAGTAGGGCAAACCAATATTAGCTTCCCTGGAATCTACTTTAATCTTCCTTTCTTAATCTTTTTGAGAGATTTTCAGACTGTTAGATGTTCATGAGATACTTATTTGTGTTCTAGAAACTTCACCTAACTTGATCTTTTGTCAATCCCTGGGCTCAAACTCCATTTTATCAAACAATGACAGAGTTAGTTCCTTAATCAGTACTGAGTTCTGTATGCAGTCTCTTTTCCAGAACATTCTTTGCCTAATGCTTCTTTGCATGGCTCTCTAGCTATTCTTGGGCCTGTTTCCACAGTGCATGCATACCTCACTCTTTTGTGGACTTGCAGGTTGGGCACATTGCAGACAGTGCTGGTCATAATGAGTGGCTTTCCCCATTATTTCCAGTGTGGCCCTGCTTTTCCCGGACTTCTGGTTTCCCATTTCAGGCATGCTCAGAGGCTTCTCGCCAGAGATTGCGGGGCTTTCCCCCATCGTCTAGACCAGGGATTGACAAACTGTTTATGCAAAGGGCCAGACAGTAGCTGTTTTAGGCTTTGTGGGCCACATAAGGTCTCCATAATATATTCTTCTTGGCTATTACCATTTGTTTGTTCATTTGTTTGTTTTATGACCCTTGGAAAATGTAAGAACCATTGTCAGTTTATGGCTGTCGCTGATTTGGCCCATTTGTCATTGTTTGCTGACCCCTGATCCACACGATCTTCTGGGACAGGCCTTTCTGTGACCTGCCCCATGTGATGAGTGGGTTGTGTACCAGATGATGTGGCTCATTACCCTCCTGCCTACACCACTGTCATTGCAGGCTGAGCACACAGGGCCAGGTGGAGGGGCGCCATAGGGTGTCCCTGTGGGGCTTCCCCTCGTATTACTGACTACCTCGGTGTAGAAACCCTCGTTCTTTTCTTGGGACCTGTCCTCGTTATTCAATGTGCCTCTGCTTCCCCACGTGTGGGGTAAGCCAGTAGAAAAGAATTTTCTGAGGATTTCTGAGTTTTATTCTCTTTCGTCTGGTCATTGCCCTGCTACCGTCCTGCCCCATGGCGCCATCACGAGTTGAAGTCTGCCATTGGAAAGTCACACAGGCCATAAAGATTCCAGTCTGTGATTTCTTAGAGATCATCAGCTTTCCTGGTCCCAAAAGCTGGCTTTAAAACCCATGTCCGTCTGTCTGCTTTCTAATGTGGTTTCTACCGTCTGATGTGGCTGGACCTAGCACAGGACGGAGCACTGGGCGCCAGCAACAACAGCAGTGAGATGCAATCTCGTACCCACAGTCTTTCCCGGCCTCCGGCCCCGGCCCCCAGGGTGGGCGCCTCTGGGTGCCCCACGGAGCAACACAACCAGTAGGTACTCGGCACACCGCCTCCTCCTGTTTGCTGAGCCTTTAAAATGATGCTTTAAACTTCTTCACATCCCTCTCCATTCTTCTCCCACCTAAACTCCTCGTGTTACTTAAGGTCTGAAGCTCAGATTCACATTTTCACAGTCCCTGTGTAAATACTGAAGGATACACGTGGCCGAGGAGGCGTGTGCCTATGTGTATGGGTGTGGTTTCTCCACCTGGAATGTGGAGACCACGCTCACTGTTGTATCGCATTCCCGGTGCGCACACATGCAGGCACGCGCACACCACCCAGCAGGCTCATCGGCCTCTGGTCCAGAGCCAGGTCTGGTGGGACTGGGCAAGGCAAGGGAATGGTGGGGCTCCTGTGGCATGTCCCTGTTCGTGTCTCTGGAGGCCTGTTTTCAATTGGCTTGCGCTGGCTCTTCCCCAGGGAGACGTTTGCAAAGACTCCTCAGTGGCACTTCTGGACAGGGCAGCACACAGTGAGCCAGGACTTCCACTCCGTGTGGGCTGAGACGCGCAGACATAGCTCTCAGGTGGCAGCTTTCACTAGCTCGGCACATGTGCTTCTTACGACCTTCCGTTCGATTTCTATCATTTGAGCCCAGGGATCCACCCTCTTACTGAAATCTAAATTTTGAAAAAATCAGATCGGTGAATAACTTCCAGGATTTCCCTTTTTCAAAGCACGCACGAAGCAGTTCTTTGTTGTCTTCTGTTTAGGATTTCCAGAAGTGAGAAGGGAAACCAGGTTGTGCCTTGGACCCTAAACAGTGAAGGTACTCCCCGTGTCAACAGCACAGTGACGGCCGAGCGTCGGCCAGTCCTGCGCAGACAGGAGGTGACTCCGAGGTTAGCGCTTGCCCTTCAGGGCTTCCTGAGTACCAATAACGTCCTTAAGACACGCAAGGGAGAGAGGGGTTTACAGACCAATGTCCTAAACTGGAAGGCAGAGATAAGCCGGCCCCCGCCTCCCCGTGCCCAGTGATGAGATCGTGTCCCCGGATTAAAATTCAAGAAGAAGCAGAAACAAGGCGAGATCACGCTCCTAGTGGATGTAGGAGGCCAACACAAAGTGGAAGAGGGCCCTCCGTGGGCTGATATTACAAAGGGTCTTGTCTCTTCTTTTTCTTTTATTTTTTTTTAAAGCATTTCTTACTGGCTTGCTACCAGCAATTGAACTATACTCTTTATATAGCTAGAGCTGTTTGTGTCTTCTTAAAATAAACTTTTTTTCTGTTAAAATCATCTTATGTTTCACACTCTGGTTTTCATTGTAACAATGATGCCTTTATTCAGACACTAAACCCCCCCAATCACGGGCATGTTTCAACAACAACATGTGTGTTACCAAACCAAGGCTGTTTTGCCTATCATCCAGTATGCCATTCATTGAGATGTCAAGTTTTGCAAAAGAGAAAGAGTTCCTTCATGGAGCGTCCAAGCGTGAGGAGATAGGACACCCTCTGATGTCAGAGGGTCACCCATTGGACACCTGTGTACAAGGGAAGAGTTAGTGGTTTCAACAAAGACAGCCTTCATGTTCCTGAGAACTAAACCAGGCAACCATTATCATCACGCCCCGCAGGTCGGAGGTGTTATCTGCAGCAAAGTGGTAGGAGAAAGCCAGGCCTGGTGGTGCACTCCTGTAATTCCAGCACTGGGAGGCTGAGGCTGGAGGGTCACAAATTCAAGCCCACCCTGGGCAATTTAGCATCTTAACAAGATCCTGTCTCAAAATAAAAACAGGTTAGGGATGTTACTCAGTGCAAAGGCCCTGGACTCAATCCTCAGCAGCACAGAAGAAAAAAAAAAGATGGTGGGGAGACTAAGAACATACTTGCGGGGCTGGGGATTTAGCTCAGTGGCACAGCGCCTGCCTGGCAAGCACAAGGTTGTGAGTTCGATTTCCGGTACCAGAAAAAACAAAACAAAACAAAACATATTTGCTCAGTTATGTGGCCTCCAAAATTACTGATTTTTAAAGTCAACTAAAAGTAAGTGAACAGGCATGGTGGTGCACCCCTGTAGTCCCAGCACTCTGGGAGTCTGAAGGAGGAGGATCGAAAGTTCAAGCCCAGCCTGGACAACTTGGCAACTTAGTGAAATCCTGTCTCAAAATAAAAAATGAAAAAGGGTTAGAGCTGTAGCTCAATGTGAAGGCCTTGGGTTCAGACCCCAATAACAAAAAAAATTAAACAGAGACAAAAGCAAATGAAGCTAGACAGTTTGTTTAGTCTTCCCTTCGTTTCACGTGAGGCCCACACACATTGGATTTGATGTGCACAAACCCCTGAGAGCCCCAAACAAACACACGGCACACAATGTCTCGAAGAAACCTAGCTTGCCCGACCACGGCTGGAAGATCTGGGCAGATCATTCATTTCCAGGGACCCCATTTCTAGGATTCAAGTTCAGCTTCTCATGGAGTAGACGAGGTGACAAGCTCTGGGCAAGTGGACAGCCACTGTCATGCTCCTGCAGGGGAGGAGGTGGCTTCCCAGCTGTCTTCCTTCTTTGGTCTCTGACTCAATAAAACCACCCAAAAAAACAGATCCGATCGGCTCTGGCCAGATGCAAAGCACAAAGACCAGATGTGGCTCAGGTCACTTCCATTCATCAAAAAAAGTATGGTCCCACCTTGCCCATGGTGACAACTATATGCGAGGGTCAGCTTCCTTCTCCAAGGAGTTTTGTTCTGCTTCCAAATGGCCCAGCACCTTGCAGTCCACATTCCTGTCTCTCCAAGCCTCAGCATTAGCTTGTGTCCCCTGATGCCACCAGGCTCTTTTGCCAAAGAGATGGAACAGAACTGGAAACAGCCTACAAAGCAAACACATGAAGGGAGAGGGGCCCAGGCTGCACAGACAATAGCAAGGGTTCAAACTGAACATAAATGTCAGACAAGGAAGCTGGCTCTACCAGAGCCCCATGGCAGGCATTGTGTCAGTGGGGCTGCAGTTCAGGATCTGGGGTTCACCCTGGAAAGCTCGGGACCTTCTTTGGCCACTGTACCATGAGTTGATGGTGCTTTCAAGAATTGTCTTGCACTGGCCAAACTTACCAAACACATGGGAAGAGGCAGGTCTTGCTTTAGTAATTCACAAAGAGAGCATATCCCTTTCAAGCAAAGGCTGTAAATGGAGGCCCATGCGCTGAACTGAATGACATTGTCTGAAATATAATGTTGGCCACTCTTGAAAAATTTCAACAGGGCGAGGCAGGAGGGGCAGGATGACACATACTTGTAACCCCAGAGATCTGGGAGGCTGGAGCAGGAGAACTAAGGGTTCGAGGCCAGCCTGGACTACCAGTCTTTAAAAAAAACATACATACATATATACATATATATATATATATATATATATACATACATAAAATGTAGAGAGGGCAGGATCTCTCCAGCTTATCTTACCACTCCCTGATGCATCAGACCCAACCACTTCATTCCCTGAAAGCATTTCAGCGAGTGCCCCTCACGTTAGGGTATTGTCACAGGTTGGGCGCCCCAGGAAGCAGGCTCTGAGATGGAGTTCATTGTGCACGACATTTCCTAGGGAATGCCTCGGCGTCCACATCTGTTGAAGAGGGAAAGAAATAGGTGTGAGGAGGAGGAGACAGAGCAGGTGCAGCAAACTCCGAGAGCACAGCAGTGTTAGTCCTTGCACGTGTGTGTGTGTGTGTGTGTGTGTGTGTGTGTGATATGCCCATGTCACGTGTGGTCTCAGTGGTGTGTGTTACTACTTGTGGGTATGAACTATAGTCCCACTTAATGTCAGTTTGATAAATGGTCTTGTCGACCAAAGAAATATATGGTAAAATTTGACCTATTTTTTTTTTAAACTTAGATTTGTGTATTCATTTGAAGCACATGCTTAATATGTAAAAATAATGGTCCTAACTTGCTATATCAGCCTACAGATTTTTCTTTTTCTTTTTTTTTTTTTTTTTTTTTTTGTTTTTTTTTGAGACAGGGTGTCACTATGTATTCTAGGCTGGCCTTGAACTCGCTATGACCTCCAATTCATGGCGATCTTCCTGCCTTAGCCTCCTGAGTGCTGGGATCACAGGTGTGTGCCACCATGTCCAGCCCAGCCTACAGATTTTTTAATGTGGATTTTTTTTCCAGTAGTAGAAAAGTGAGAAAGCAAGTTTGATATTTTTGTAATATAATTTATTTGGGGATTCATGTTCCCTTATTAGACAATCATGACCTTTTCTCCTTGCCCTTATAAATGTAAATAAGTAGCCTTTCACATATTCAGTGACTGTCCAAAGGTTCTAAAATGTAGATGCCTTGTCTAGCTGGCTGAAACAAAATTTTAAAAACTCAAAGTTAAACGCAAGAAGAATGGCCGGGAATATAGCTCAGTGGCACAAATGCCTGCCTGGCAAGTGCAAGGTCCTGAGTTCGATTCCTGGTACCAAAAAGAGAAAAACTGTAAAACAGATAAATAAATGTTAAGGCCTTGGGGTGTAGCTCAGTATTAGAGGGCTTTCTTAATATTCACAAGGCCCTGGTCCAGTACTATAAAAAAAGAAGGAAGGAGGGAGGGAGGGAGCCACAGAAATTTTAAAATGACAAGCGGGAGATACCAGGATGCTGGCAGAGCTGTTTCCAGGCTTGTGTGGTGGACACACTGCTGTTCACTTGTCACACGTTTTACGGGTGTACAAGCAAACTGGATGTTGGTGTCAAGCGCTTTTCTTTGTGTTATATTTTATATTTAAGCTTTTTGTTCAGTGCTTGGCACCAAACTGGGGTGTTGTCCCTGCTAAGCAAGAGCTCTACCACTGAACCACAGCCCCAGCCCACTTTTACACATTTTTTAAAACTCAGGGATGGGCTAGGGATACAGCTCAGTGTTACAGCACTTGCCTAGCATGCTAGACCCAGCAGGGTTCTATCGCTAGTACCACAAAAAAGTCTGAATTGCAGCAAATTTCCGAGGAGACTACATACAGGAAAAAGAAAAAGAATTTCCTTAGGAAAGAGGCAGGGAGGGGGCAGCCGGAGGCAGGCAGCAAACCAAGAGAGCAGGGCATTAAGGAAGCTCAGGGAAGCAGCGTCCAAATTTCCGGGAAGCATGAAAAAACGTCTTCGTCTTTTATTCACTCCTGCTCTGTAGGACGCATCAGAGCAGGGCTGTCACTGGGCTGTGTCCCTGCAGTCATGACAAGAAGGCTCTTGCACAGTGAAAAAATGAGCAAAAACACAAGCAGACAAGAAGAAACACTATCAAGAGGGGAACATATGGGAAAATGTCTACTCTCCCTAATGAGCAAAGGCATACTCCATTTAAAAAACTGAATGGCCATTTTTTTGCCAATTATAGTAGCAAAAAATAAGGGGAGGTGGAAGAAATTATAATATGTAAGGCTGGAAAGAGTACCACATTGATGCATGGTTACTGGCTGCTAACACACTGAATAAATACCACCCCTTGAAAATAAAATCTGGCAAAATGCACCAGGAAATTTTAAGAGCTCGTACCATTTCACTTAGTAATCCTACTTCTGGGAATCTATTCTAAGACGATAATGCAGAGGAAAGAAAAGGCTTCCTGACTGAATCTCGAAGCAGCTCGCATCTGTCTTTCCGGCCCTGCCCACTGCCCCGAGTGGCCAGTCTGTGTATCCAGTGGGTCACCTGGCATCAACGCTTGAATGTCTAGCAGAGCACTCAGATTTTATCTACACAAAGCATGACCAGTAATTCCTCTGTCCTTTTCAAACTTGCTCTTTCTCAAATCGTCACCATCCCAGTACGTGGCACCACCATCCATGCAGTCGCTGAAGCCCCAAATCTAGGAGTCACCTAATTCTTCCCTTTAGGTCACTGCCTGCTTCCAAATCACCACCCAATCCAACATGCAAAAGGTAACCAAAGTGTCCCACTTCTGCCCCCTCTGTGATTGCCACTGAGGCCCATGCCTGTGTCCTTTCTGCCTGTCCTGCCTTCCTTCTTGCTTCACTCTAATCTTTATTTTAATTTTGGACAGGATCTTGCTACCACTAGATATTACCTAATAAAGAGGCATACATACACTAACATTTAAAAAACTTGCAGTAGTGGTGATTTAACCCAAGAATACTCTACCACGGAGCTACATCTCCAGCCCTATTTATTATTGTTATTTTGCTGTACTGGGGACTGAACTCAGGGCTTTTGCACTGAGCTCTGTCCCCAGCCCTTTTTTTTTGTTGTGTTTTCTTTTATAGGTTTTTTGTGTTTTGTTTTGTTTTGTTTTGTTTTGTTTTGTTTTTGTCTTTTTGAGACAGTATCTCACTATGCAGTTCAGGCTGGCCTTAAGCTCACTTTGTAGCCCAGGCTGGTCTCAAACTCACAACGATCCTCCTGCCTCAGCCTCTCGAGTGCTGGAATTACAGGCGTGCGCCACTACACCCAGCTTCTTTTGTTTTTTAATTAAGTTTATTGGTACATTTTAGACATACATAATGATCATATTCATCATAGGGTATTTGTACCTGTACATGATATATTTTGATTTGGTTTTTTTTATTTTTCAGATGGGGCGGTCTCGCTATGTTTCCCGGACTGGTCTCAAACTTCTGGGATCCTCCTACCTCAGCCTCTCAAATAGTTGGGACTACGAGAGTACAGCACCACATTCAATCTCAGAATAGTTTAAAAAAATAAAGTCCACCAGGCATGGTGACACACACCTCGAATCCCAGCTACTCACAAGGCTGAAGCAGGAGGATCACAAGTTTGGGCCCAGCCTGGGCAACTGAGCAACATAGCAATATTCTGTCCAAAATTTAAAAAAGAAAATTAAAAGGGCTGGAGACACAGAGCTCAGCGCAAAAGCCCTGAATTCAGTCCCCAGTACAGCAAAATAACAATAATAAATAGGGCTAGAGATGTAGCTCAGTGGTAGAGTATTCCTGGGTTAAATCGCCACTACTGCAAGTTTTTTAAATGTTAGTGTATGTATGCCTCTTTATTAGGTAATATTTAGTGGTAGATCTAGTGGTAGATCCACTGATTTTTAAATTTTGTGCCATGCTGGAATCAAACCCAGGGCCTTACACATGCTGAACATAGCTCTACCATTGAACCACACCCTCTCCCTCCACCCACTGTGATTTTGTGCTGTTGAATATCTTGACATAGCAGCTGCAATCATTATGAAATTTATATGATTTCTATCGGTGACAAAGTCACAAGTACGCCTGCAACCAGCATAGCAAAATGGAACTTTAAAAGTCCAATTTTCTTTCCTGCAGAGAAGCAGGTTTTCCAGACTCCCTCAGGTGTAGGGCACAAACTTTCCCTCTTTCCAGCCCAGATGAGCAGACAGAATACGCGCATGTTGGCACCAGGAGGTCAAGGTTCACTTTTCTCTGGACAGGGAAGGAGAAGAGCGGGGAAAGGGCTAGAAGCACGAAGCGGGCCTTGAGTTATCTGCTGTGCATTGTGTTCCCTCTCCCCGCTCTTCCTTGCTAGAAAACACTTGCACACCTGGACGCAGTGAAATGGTGATTCGAGGCAAATGAGGCCCCTCCATCTCCTCGGAGCCAGCTTTGAACAAAGCCTTCTTCTTTTTCACCAAAAACAAATGGCCTCCTTTGTTTGGTCAGCAGCGAGCAAACAGGCCTGAGTAAATGGACTTGCGTGGCCACTAACAACTCTGCCTCATTCCACGCTGGGCTGGTTTCTACTCCTTGGAAGCAACAAACTCTCTACCTCTTTGCGGTCTTTACACTTGCTGACCCCCACCCCCCGGCACTCTACTTCACTGCTGGCTTCCTTAGATCTCAACCCCAAAGTCACCCCCCAAAAAGCTCCTGTGATGTTCCCCTCAAAAGTAGCCTCCCCTTCTGCTCCCATCTAGCATATCATTCTGTTAACTCCCTGCACCTGAAGTAATTTGAGATGTTTCCCTGCACAGGACCTTGTTTCTGTCTCTTCTAACTGGAGTAGAAGCTTCATGAGGGCAGGGATCTTGTGTCTGGTTCATTGCTATGTCCCCAACATCTTAAGTGTCAATGTACCCAATACACATGGTGTGAAGGAGTGTATAACAAAGGCTCTGAGATTAGCAGTAAAGAAACCTTTATGAGGCCAGATATAGTGGCGCATGCTTGTAGTCCAACCGCTAGAGAGGCTGAGGCAGGAGGATTGCTGTGAGTTCAAGGCCAGCCTGGGTTACATAGTGAGCGCAAGGCCAGCCTGAACTGCATAGTGAGACCCTGTCTCAAAAACAGCAACAACAACATCTGCTGCTTTCAAAACATGTTAATAATGTCCTATGCTTTGGGAAAAAAACCAGAAAATGCCGGCAGAAATATTTTTTTCATGTCACAGTATAACGGAGTGAAAATGACAGAGGTTTCATATTCAGGCAGATATGTGTGCAAACCTTGGTTCTACTCCTCACTGTTTGTATGATCTTTGGCAAATTCATTTGCATACGTATGTACGCATGCATGTTTGTATGTTCTGGGAACTGCACCCACCAGGTGCAGTTAGAGCTATGTTCAGCATGTGTAAGGCCCCGGGTTTGATTCCAGCATGGCACAAAATTTAAAAATCAGTGGATCTACCACTAGATCTACCACAGCTATCCCCACGCCTTTTGATTTTTTTAAATTTTGAGTCAAGCTCTCCATAAGTTGGCCAGTTGGGACTTTAGAGGTTGTTCCATTAAATTAGCTACAGTAATGTGCTTACCTGTCACAAAAGATCCCACAATATCTGTGATGATTTAAGGCCCTGAGGCTGGGAAAGCTCAGCTGGGTAGCCAGTGTAAACAGAAAGAGAAGAGAGCTCGGAATGAGCCCTGGAGAGACCCACACCTCAGACATCAGACAGAGAAAGACAACCAAGAAAGGAAACTGAGGCATGCACAGCCACGAGACAGGCTCGGAACTGCTCCCAAGCTCTCTTGATCATGGAACCTTCTTGTCGTGGGGCAGTTTGTGCTCAGCCACACTGTGAGAAATACTGGCTTATACTCCAGTGAGCGGACAAGCAGGCTACAAAATGGCATGCAAATTTTGATTACAGCCCATGTTCAACCATGTGCAGAACATGCCTGGTACACATACTCAATCCACATTTGTTGAGGAAATTAATGAATGACAAGTAATATACATATGGACACCCCTTCCAAGAGAATAAACAAAAATAACAGTTGTTAGTAGTGAGATATGATTACAGATAAATTTTCCAAATTTTTGGCAATGTTTTGCCATCTTTTTCTAATGGAGTTTTGCCAATCCCGCGCATCCATCTGTCTCTGCTACATTCAGGGATGCTGTTCCCAGGCTTCCCGTGGAAATCCACCCCGCCTGTTCTGTCATGCTTGCCTGGAAATCCTTGACATCGTTCCTGGCCTGTTTAATTCCACTCAATTTCAGCAACAAATATTTCTTGAGTCACCTCCAGTCTACAGAAGCCCGAGAGATAGTTGATATATGAATGCTCACTCTCAAGGTGCTCACAGTCAAGAGAAAGAGAGGTGTGAAACCCTTCCACGAAATCCACTTCCTCTCAGGTCCCTCTTATTGGACTAAGGCTCTTGTTCACACTTTTGTACTTCAGGTCAGTTCTACCAGCTTCCAACTGTGGGCCTCGCCTACCCCTGCAGCTAACACATTCAGGTATTGAGTGAGGGTAAATAATCTCCACCAGCAAATATCTGGAATAAAAGGTTACAGTAGAGTCTTCATCATGAAGATGATTTCTCTGAATAGACTGTCTTTCTGGATTTACTAAATAGAGGGCCCCATGAGGCTTCTTTCCAGTTCTTGGTGTCCTGAAGAATTAGACAAGACACACAGAAGAGGCAGTGAAAGTGGATATTTACTGAAAGCAGAAAAGAAGTTCACTCTGCAAAGTGAGAGTGGACCAGTGAAAAGGCTCACGGCAGCCCTGGGGATGGTGGAAAGGGTCTTTTATTTCTGTTGAAGAGTCCAAGTCCCTCCCAGAGGGCTGTCCTGGGGTGTGTAACAGCTCATGCAGAGGCAGGTCCTCTGTGTTAACTACGCATGTCCTTTCCCACAATTCCCTGTGTTATAAGTGCACCCATGAGATGCAACCCACAGGGATGAGTAAATAGTAAGTTGATTTTTGTTACTTTTGGATGCCTTGAGGTGTTTTGCACCTGTGCCTGAGTTGGGGATTTCCCCAAGAACTGATATATGGGCTACTTCTTGTCTCGGAGTTAGAAAGGTGGGTTTCTAGGCAGGACCAGGACCCTTAAAGACTTATAGGGAGGTGGTTCTTAGCCTATGATTAGTAGAAACACCTGCTCTGGCCTGTGATAGCTACTACTTTTTTTTCCTTTGTCTTTTTGAGACAGGGTCTCGCTAGCAGTTCAGGGCTGGCCTTGAGCTCACTTTGCAACCCAGGCTGGCCTCGAACTTGTAATGATTCTTCTGCCTCAGTCTCCCGAGTGCTGGGATTACAGGCGTGTGCCACCATGCCCGGCTATGCTAACTACTGTTCTATGGACATTTGTTCATTGTTGTTAAATGATCTATGTGTGTGTGCGTGTGTATACGTGTGAGTGTACACGTGTATACTTACTGCTTCTCCTTGGTTTTTGGAATGCCTCTGAGAGGTCTTCATATGTTTTCATAGAGTGAGGTGCCTTACACTGTTAGCCACCCCAAGCTGCTGATTTATGGGCTCACAGACCCCTCATTATGTTCATCTATCTATCTTGGCAGAAAAGGAAAAGCTGCTAGGTTATGCCAACATAATCATTGTTTATGTTTGCTGCCAGTGTGCCACATGTCAAGCATTGTTCTAGGTGCTCTATTCAAATTAATTTATTTAATCCTCCCAACAACGCTATGAGGAAGATACTAGCCTTAGCCTTCTTTTACAGATAAGGCCCAGAAATGTTAACTGCCCTGTAACTGCTTCAAATACAGGTGACACAACTAGGATTCATACCACAAGCTGGGCTCCAGTGCTACCCTCACTATACTCACTAAAACTTTACATAAATAGGCACACACCGTACACTACTTTTTGTATTATTTTAAGTCAGGTAATGTTGATTACTACCTGGGTCATGTAACTACTTAAAGCAGGCCCAGCATACTTAATTATTACTATATTAGAAAGGGTAAAAAGATTGAAATATCAAAATGACCCATTAGACCAAGGAAACTTCATATTTATTTTTCAAGAAGGCATTTTTTTTTGAAGTTTTAAAAGAGTGACACTCCTGGAATTCCAGCATTAGGGAGGCTGAGACAGGATTGTCCTGAGTTTTTGAGGCCAACCTGGGCTGCATAGCAAGACCTTGTCCCAAAAAAATCAAACAAACAAAAAAGAGTGATGCTTCTGATGTTGCCCAAAAATTTCTATCCTGAAATATCTTAGGTAGAAAGGATCTTCTATTTCCGTCCCCAAGGAGATTAAGAATATTTACAGATTTCTATTTATTTAAATTTTGACAAGATCAACCAACAGGCTCTAACCAACATTTTTAAGGCATTCCTCCTGATGACTGTAGAATACCCATGCATTTCAAGTACACACAGAACATTTGCCAAGAGAAACCGTATACTAGGTTTTAAATGAAACCAACAGCTGGGCATGGTGGTACACACCTTCCAGCACTCTGGAAGCTGAGGCAGGAGGATTTCTGTAAGTTTGAGGCCAACCTGAGCTACATAGTGAGTTGAAGTCCAGCCTAAATTGCATAGCGAGACCTTGTCTCAAAAAGACAAAAAAAAAAAAGAAAAAGAAACCAACAAATGTAAAAGAACTGGACTCATACAGTGGGTCTTCTCTGACCACAGCAGAATCAAGTTAGAAATAAATAATACATGGCCGGGCATGGTGGCACATGCCTATAATCCCAGCACTTGGGAGGCTAAGGCAGGAGGATCATTGCATGTTCGAGACCAGCCTATGCTACATAAGTGAACTCAAGGCTAGCCTGAACTGCACAGTGAGACCCTGTCTCAAAAAAAGACAAAAATAAATAAATAAATAAATAATAGAGAGATAAAGAGATAATAGGAAGCTCGGTGTATAATCCCAGCCACTCTGGAGGCTGAAGCAGAAAAATTGAAAGTTCAAGGCCATCGTGGGCAATTTAGGGAGACCCTGTCTCAAAATAAAAATTTGTTTAAAAGGGGCTGGAGGCATAGTTTAGTGGGAGAGAAGTTACACAACAGGTGTGAGGCCCTGGGTTTGATCCTCAGTACTGAGGGAGGGAGGGAGAGAGGGAGGGGGGAAGAGAGAGGGAGAGAAAGAGAGAGAGAAAGAAAGAAAGGCATAAAGACATACAGAGATGGGGCTGGGGATTTATCTCAGTGGCACAGCACCTGCCTGGCAAGTGCAAGGTCATGAGTTTGATTCCAGGTACCAGAAAAAAAACAAAAAAAAAAAAAACATAGAGAGAGAATTGCCAAATGGTCTGCTACTTTGGGGGGTACTGGGTATTCACACTGATCTACATCCTCAGCCCTTTTAAATTTTTTTTTATTTTGAGACATTTCACTAAATTATAAGTTGCCCAGGCCAGATTCAAACTTGTGATTGTCCTATCTTACCCTCCCAGAGTCCTGGGATTACCAAGTATGCACCATCACATGGGGCTTCAGGTACTCTAATGCATAAGTCAGATAGGAAGTCTCCAGGAAATAAAATGCAAATACTGAACTAAATGAAAATGAAAATATAAAATCAAAATTTGTAATAAATAAATAAATAAATAAACAAATAACACAATATGTTAGTCACAGCTGAAGCAGTAGTGAGAGGGAAATGCATAGCACTACAAGTTTATAGTAGAAAAAAATGAAAAGTCTCTAATCTATAACCAAAACTCCTATTCAAGAATCTAAAACCCAGAGGCTGGGGATTTAGCTCAGCAGCACAGTGCCTGCCTGGCAAGTGCAAGGTCGTGAGTTCAATTCCTGGTACCAGAAAAAAACCAAAAACCAAAAAAAAAAAAAAAAGAATCTAAAACCCAGGCTGGGAATGTAGATTAGTGGCAGAGTTGCACTTGCTTAGTGTGTGCAAGACCCTAGGTTCAAGCTCAAGAGCTGCAAAGAAAATAAAACAAAAAACCTTAAAGCCAGGCATGGTGTACACACACATAATCCCAGCAATCTGGAAAGCTGAGGCAAGAGGATCACAAGTTTGAACCTAGACTGAGCAATATA
>NW_004955475.1:11550597-11571564 GCF_000276665.1 Chinchilla lanigera
AAAAAAGCAGGGGTAGCTATTCTATTTGCAAGTGGATTTCAAGCCAAGACTGATCAGAAAAGACAAAGAAGTTCACTATGTACTTGTTAAGGGAACAATTTGAGAGGAAGAGATAATAATCATAAATATATATGCACCAAATACCAGTGTACCCAACTATATAAAACAAACACTAATGGATATGAAAAATCAGATAAGCACTAATACAATTGTAATGGGATACCTCAATACCCCACTATCACAAATAGGACAAATAGACAAAACAATCAACAAAGAAATATCAGAAGCTGGGCATAGTGATGCATGCTGGTATCTGAGCACTCCAAACTGAACTAAATAGCAAGGCCTTGTCTCAAAAAAAAAAAAAAAATCAAAGCTGAACCAAACCTTTGAACAAATGGATTTAGTAGCTGTGTACACAGTGTTCCACCCCACAACATCAAAATACACATGCTTCTCAGCTGCATAGGGGATATTCTCCAAAATAGACCACATTGTAGCTCATAGAACATGTGTAAGTAAATGCAAAGGAATTGAAATTATCCCATGCATATTATCAGATCACACTGCAATGAAATTGGAAATCAATGGCAAAAGAAAACCACAAAAGCTCCATAAACACATGGAAATTAAATAACACCCTTCTGAACAACTGATGGGTCACAGATGAAATTAAAGAGGAAATTAGACAGTTTCTGCAATTAAATAATAATGCCAGTATGACATATTGGAACTTATGGGATGCAAGGAAAACAGTTCTGTAAGGGAAATTTATAGCAGTGAATTTCCATATCAGAAAAACAGAGTGAGCTCAGATAAACAACTTAATGTTGAACCTCAAACTTTTACAGAAAGAAGAGCAAGTCAAGCCCAAAACTCATACAATGGAGGAAATTATAAAGATCAAAGCAGAAATTAATGCAATTGAGGCTAAGAAAATAATACAAAGAATCAATGAATCAAAGAGTTGGTTCTTTAAAAGATTAAATAAAACTGACAAACCCTAAGCCAACCGTATCAAAAAAGGGAAAGAAAAAAATCAAGTCCATGCAATTAGGAATGAAAAGGGTGGAATCAGAGAAATTCAAGGATGGAGTGCTCCCAAATTCATTTATGGAAACCTGTATCACCCTGATCCCAAAGCCAGATAAAGACCCAACTAAAAAAGAAAACCATAAGCCAATCTGCTTAATGAGCACAGATGTAAAAATCGTCAAAAAGATATTAGCAAATAGAATGGAGCACATTATCAAAAAGATCATACATTATGATCAAGTAGGTTTCATCCCAGACATGCAAGGATGATTCAACATATGTAAGTCAGTAAATGTAATACATCACATAAACAGAAGCAAAGTCAAAAGCCATACGATCATATCAATGGATGCAGAAAAGGCTTGTGACAAAATCTAACACCTCTTCACGATAAAAACTCTGAAGTAAACAGGTACAGAAGGACCATACCTGAATATGTTAAAAGCTATATATGACAAACCAATAGCCAGTACCACACTAAATGGGAAAAAACTAAAAACATTCCCCCTAAAATCAGAAACAAGATAAAGATGTCCCCTATCATGTTTTTATTCAACATTGTACTTGAAACATTAGCCAGAGCAATTAGGTAAGAGAAAGAAATAAAAGAGATAATCATATAGGAAAGGAAGAACTCAAATTATCATTGTTTGTTTGTTTGTTTGTTTGAGACAGAGTCTCACTATATAGTTTAGACTAGCCTTGAACTCCGTATGTAGCCCATACTGGCCTCAAACTAATGACAATCCTTCTGCCTCGGCCTCCAGATTGCTGGGACTGCAGGTGTGAACCACCACACCTGGCCACAATTTATCGTTGTTTGCAGATGATATGACATTCTACATAGAAGACCTGTAGTGAATTGACAACTGGTGGGCAACTAGTAACCCCCAGCTGAACTTAATAAGTGTGGTGCTGGGTGTGGGAGGTCGACCTGAGGATTGTTGCCAGCAGTCTAAGAAGTAGAACTGGAGAAGAAGATAGGCTGTTGGTAGCTGGTAGAAGCTGTTGGGAGCTGTTGGGAGCCTGTTGGAAGCAGAGAGAAGATGTAAGGAGCTGTTGGTTTTTCTTGGAGGAGCTTGTCATGCTGGCTTTCCTGATGAACTTGACTGTTTTCATCCTCCAAGGAGTTTGGGACCTTGTTGTCGCTGAGAATGGTTTCAGTTCACTTTGGGGGCACTCTAGTCCTCACTCTGAGCATCGCTTCCTGGCTCCGGAGAGGAACAAAGTGCACAGTGCAGATTCCTAGAGAAGGTTGTCACATTGGTTTTCCTGATGGGAACTCAGCTGTTCTGATCATCAGAGGAGCTCGGGACCTCACTGTTGCAGGATGACTGTGGTACCTTTCAGGGGAGCTGTGGTTCTTACTTTGTGAGTCGTTTCCTGGCTCCAATGCAGATCCCTCAGCCTACTAGCACAGATCCTTCATCCTGCTGACACAGACTTTCTAGATTCTACCACTGACCTTCAGGCCTTCCCAGCACAGATCCATGAAACAGGCCTGCATGAGATATTGTTATGGGCTCTAGGCCTCCAGTTGTACTCATGGGAGGCGTTGTGATGAGCTCCAGGTTTAAAGCTGGACTTATGCAGGACATTATCATGGGATCCAGGCCCTCAGCTGGATACTTAGGTCTTTAGTGTATAGACAGATTTCCTGCACTCTCTTGTATATGATTCTTTGGGTGACTATTATAAATAATCTTATAAAATATGTGTCCTGTATTATATTGTTCACCTTGCAATAAGCTCCAAATCACAAGACCCAAAGAACTCCATCAAGAGCTCTTAGAATTAATAACAAACTTCAGGCTGGCGTGGTGGTGCATGCCTGTAATCCTGGCACTCAGGAGGCTGAGGCAGGAAGATTGCTGAGAGGTCAAGGCCACCTGAGACTCCATAGTGAGTTCAAGGCCAGCCTGAAGTACAAAGTGTGAACTTGTCTCAAAAAAAAGTTCAGTAATCTAGCAGGACACATGATCAACACACAAAAATCATTAGCATTTGTGTACACCAACAATGAATGGGATGAGAAGGAAATTATGAAAATAATCCCATTCACAGTAGCTTCAAGAAAAATGAAATACCTAGGAATTGCCCTAACCAAAGAAGTAAAAGGCCACTACAAAGAAAACTACAGTACTCCGTAAAAGCAGATTGAAGAGGACATCCGAAAATGAAAAGATATCTCCTGCATCTGGATAGGCAGAATCAATACTGTCATAATGGCCATACTCCCAAAACTGTTATACATATTCAATGCAATCCTAATCAATATACTGACAGCATACTTTACAGATCTAAAAAAAAAATCCTAAAATTCATATGGAGCCAGAAGAGACTCAGAATAGCAAAAGCAATTTTGGGCAACAGTAGCAAAGCAGGAGGCATACCAATACCTGACTTCAAGCTATACTACAAAGCAGCAGTGATAAAAATGGCATGGTACTGGAACAAAAACAGATATGTGGATCAATGGAACAGAAGTGAAGATTTAGAAACTTTCCCAGACAACTGAGCTATTTGATTCAGCCAAAGTCATATGTCGGAGGAAAGATAGCCCATTCAACAAGTGGTGGTGGGAAAAGTGCTTATCTGTGTTCAAAAGACTGAAACTGGACCGTTATCTGTCACCATATACTAAATTTTTAAAAAATGGTTCAAAGATCTAAACATTAAAACAGAAACACTAAACCTACTGGGAGATAAAATAGATAAAACACTTGAAGACATAGGTGTAGGGGAAGATTTTCTAAACAGAACCTCAATTGCACAAGAAATAACAGCAAGAATCAACAAGTGGGATTATATCAGGCTAAAAAGCTTTGGTAGAGCAAAAGAATTAATCAACAGAAGTGAAGAGACAACCTACAGAATGGCAAAAAAATTGCCGGCTACTCCTCAGACAGGGGACTAGTGTCCAGAATATATAGAGAACTCAAAAAAAATTAAGCCATGTGAAATTAAAGATCCAATCAAGAAACAGGCAAGAGAAATGAACAGACACACTTCACAGAGGAAGAAATACAAATGGTCAACAAATATATGAAAACATGCTCAACATCTCTGGCCATCAGAGATTCAAACTCAAACAGTGCTAAGTTTCCATCTTACTTCAGAAAGAACGGCAATCATTAAGAAATCAAACAATAACAAATGCTAGTGAGGCTGTGATAAAAAAAGGAACCCTCCTTCATTGTTGGTGGGAATGTAAACTAGTACCACCATTATGGAAGTCAGTCTGGATATTTGTCAAAGAACTGAAATTAGAAATTCCAGCTGAGTATGGTGGCACATGCCTGTAATCCCAGCACTGGGGAGGCTGAGACAGGAGGATTGCTGTGAGTTTGAGGCCAGCCTGGACTACATAGCAAGATCCTATCTCAGAAAACAAACAAATACATAAATTCCATATAACCCAGTGATCCCGTTTGTAGGTATCTTCCCCAAAGATCTTAAGACATCATACTACAGTAATACATGCATACCAATGTTTATAGCAGCACAACTCGTAATAGCTAAATCTCGTAAACAGCCAGTATAGCCATCTACAGATGACTGGATAAAGAAAATGCGGTATCTATATATAATGAAATACTACTCTGCTGTAAAGAGTGAGATTTGAGATATTTGTAGGAAAACGGATGAACCTAAAAAGTATAATGTTGAGTGAAACAAACCACACAAAGCTTAAACACCATGTGGTATCTCCCATTTGAGTGAGGCAAAGCACAAAAAGATTGATAAAGAATGGGTAGGAGGGGACAAGGGGATGGTTCTCTTGCGATAGGGAAGTGGTCCATGGGAAAAAAGGCGAGGGGTGAGAAGGATGGAAAGGGAAATAAGTCAAATAAAGATATGCCATTTGGAGGAACCTGACAACCCCAATTAATGTAAACATCATATGCCCTAACATGGGCTAAGATTAATAATATCAGTAAGAATGAAAAATGGGATGTGGAAACTGGAGGAAGAGGGAGGGGAACTGAATGGGAAGGGGATTAAAAAGCAAGCTGTGGTATGCACATGCATGCACGCCCCAAGATGACTATAAACTGTATGAACTGCAAACATGTACTAATCAAATAAAAAAATAAAAATTGGAGTACTTCACTTTTGAATGCTCCATACTCGTCCAGAGTAGCAATCTGTCATCTCTCTTCTCCCTTTTTCTCCACCTTCAAGTAAATAGTCTTTTCTTAGTTTAAAAAAATAAATTAATTAAATTTAAAAAACTATTCATGAATATTAATAGCACTTTTATTTGTAATAGCTAAAAACTGGAAATATCCAAAATGGCCTTTAATAGGTGAATACTGCAATATAAGCATATAATGAACAACTACTTAGCAATAAAACAGGATAAAATACTAATATATGTGACAATTTGGATAGATGCCAATGGAATTAAACTGAGGAGAAAAGGCAATATCAAAAGGTAACATACTGTGTGATCTCATTTTGGTAACATTTGTTCTGGTGCTAGGGATCACACCCAGGACCTTGAACATGCTAAGATCACACTCTACCGCTGAACTACGTTCCCAGTCCCCCATCTGCATAACATTCTTGAACTAATAAGGTAATGAAGATTTTTGAAAATAGATACTTCCAGGGTTTAGAGATGGAAGAATGTTGACTCTAAGGAAGGGAGATCTTTATGGTAATGGAATAGTTTCATATCTTGATTTTTGGGGGAGATTCCTTGAATCCATGAGATAAGATGTCATGAAACCATACAGACACATTATGCCAACTTCAATTTCCTTGTTTTGATACTGTGTTTAAAATAAAAAGATAAGCAACTGTTTAAAGCAAAAAATAATTATAATATAGCGCAAGGTAGCCAGGTGTGGCAGTGCATGCCTATAATTCTAGCACTTTGGAAGCCTGAGGCAGGAAGATCACAAGTTTGAGCCCAGCCTGGGCAACTTAGTGAGATCCTGTCTCAAAATGTAAGAAAAAAATTTAAGGGCTAGTGTTGTAGCTCAGTACAAAGGCCCTGAATTCAATTGCCCATACTGCAAAATAAAAAGGTAAGGTTTATGTAATCTAGATAAGTAAAATTTATAACAACAATAACACAGACGTCAAAGAGAGGAAATGGGAGTGTACCTTTTAAAGATGCTTACACTGTAGATGAAGTGGTATACAATTTAAACATATAATGTGAAAAACTGAAGATGTATACTATAAACCTCATGTGGTGGCACACACCTGTAATTCCAGCTTTCTGGGAGGCTGAGGCAGAAGGATCACAATTTTGAGTCCAGCCCAGGCAACTTAGTGATTTAGCTTAGTGGGCAGTGAAAGAGACCAGCAACTACCAGAGTCAGTGGACAGCATCTGGCATTGACTGGTGTGGACTGGTGATATTAGGGCCTAGTGCTGTAACACTAAGGGCTGAGCGCCATTAGCACTCAAAGCCCAGGGCTGCTAGCAGAGCTGCACTTTGCTATTTCATGATTTCTATCTGAATGGAGCAAAATAACCTTTGTATGACTGGTGACAACAGGAAAGCTGGAAGCCGGGTGTGTTCAAACAAGACTGTAACCCCAGGTACTTGGCTGATGCAAAAGGATCACAAGTTCAAGGCTAGCCTGGGGAACTCAGTGAGACCCTGTCTTGAAGTTTAAAAAAAAAGAAATAGAAAGAGCTGAGTGTAGTCCAGTGCTCCTTGGGTTCAGTGCCCAGTACACACAAAAAACTGAAATGTGAAGGATAAGCTCAGGCTGCTTTGGGAGCACTGAGGAGTCCCCAGATGAGGGCGAAAAGGGGAGAAGAGGCTCAGGTAGTCTTCCGGGAGGAGGCAGCATCTGAGCTCAATATTTTTTTCTGATACTGGGGCTGGAACCCAGGGCCTCCCACGCACTGAAAAACGTTCTACCATCGAGCCACACTCCAGTCCCAAGCTCAACCTTAAAAGGTAAATAAGAATTAGCCAGCTGGAAAATGCAGGAAAACATTCCAGGCAGGGAGAACAACATAGAGTCTTGAAGAGGACATGTAAATACTAACTCTGTGTGCTTGGAGCCCAGAGGACTAGCAAGAGATCAGGCTGCTTCTGATACTGAGCGGTTATGAGCTACTACAGAGCTGCTATAAACACAGGTATCATGGATCAGTGTAATATGAAGCCTTTAGCTCTTTAGAGAAGGTACCTAGAAGGGGAATAGCTGGGTTGAACGGAGCTTCTAGTCTGAGCTTTTGGAGGAATCTCTTAGCCATTCGGTACAGCAAGCGTGTGCTGATAAACATATTTAAAACACTGTGCTATCAGATAATGGAGGCCATTGAGGGGACTTAATTGGGGGAGTGACAGTGTTGGCTCTGTGCTTTGGAGAGCTCCCTTTCAGCTGCCACAGAAGAAGGGGGTATGACTAGGAGCAGCGGGATCAATGAGGAGACTGTTCCACTGGTCCTGAGAATATGCGGGCGGCTGTAGCAGTGCAGAGGAGGGCAGGGGACAAAGGCAAGAAACAACTGGTGAACCCTACTTAGCATGATGGCTGCTGAAGTGTTCAGGGATGGAGTGACTGGGGTCTGCAATCTGCTTTGAACTGCTCCCGAAAAAAAATGGATTGATGGGTGGATGTGTGAAAAAGCAAATCTAGCGTGTTCCCCATTCACCATAAAATAACGGGGGTGGGACAGGCACAGTAGGAGTGGCACACCCCTGTAAATCCCAGCTACTCAGGAAGCTGAGGCAGAAGGATGGCTTGCACCCAGGAGTTTGGGGCCAGCTGGGCAACACAGTGAGACCCTGTCTCTTAAAACAAACAAACAAAACATGGCATGGGGCAGGAAAATAGGTATTTAAGAGGTAGATCTCATGGCATAGAGAATAGCTCCAGAAGGTGAGGATGTAGAAAACATCTCCCTCCCCACATCCTGTCTGCCTCAGCTACTGTGCTCCACCCACTGCTCTCCCCATGCTGGGTGACTCATAACCAACACACTGATGCATAAGCCAAAGGCTAATTTATTATGTCCCATGCGGTGCCTCTTGCACAGAGTGCCCCCCTGTAGGCCTCGTGTCCTTAGGTAGCTGCCTTGGTGAACATGCATTCAGGACAAAGAGAACTGGGTGTTCTTGGATTTAATGTAGGAAATGGCAAGACCTGGGCAGCATAGCATCCTGGTGGGGCTACCAGCCTGGAAGTCAGATTTGACTTCAGAGCCCAGTCCTGCCATGATTTTTCAGAGGTGAAAATTTAGGCACATTTCTTGACTTCTCTGAGTCTGTTTCTTCAGGTCTAAAATGATAATCGTGATATTTCTCAAATAAGATCGCTGGGAAAACAAAAGAACTGGCTTGGGGGGTGTAGCTCAGTGGTTGAGTGCCTGTTTAGCATATGGGAGGCCCTGGGTTCCACCCCATAAAAAACCTGGAAAAACGAAAACAAAACAACATAAGCTTAAAAGATGTCATGGAGGGAAGCTCCCTGATCATAGTGTACAAGCCTTGTGAGCTCCCTATTTTGCACGGTCTCAAATGAACACTGTCTCTGAAAAACTCCACCCCACTAGATCTGGAAGAGTCACGTCTTCCAGAAGCTCTAGTGTTTGTTTGTTTGTTTGCTGTTTACACAACGCTGGAAAAACAAGGATGGCGTCTTCTCTGAGGTTCTTTTTGAAAAAAGAGTCACTCAAAGCCTCATTACCTCATGCCTGCTCTGTTACAATAGCATGAAGTGCGTTACAAAAATTTTCGGCCGCTGACTATACTCAGGGAGCTGCAGCAGTCCTTCAGCAATAGATGTGCATCCATTTGCCGTGGCGGGTGGTTGCTTTTGCAGCAGCTGATCTTATCCACCATTTTCTGATATTTTTTTTTCCAGGTTTCAATTTCCAATGGCAACTTTTTCTATCCTTGTCCTTTGAGTCTGGGGCCCACAGCTCCCTTCACTGACCACCTGTGAACAGGATCAACTAGGTGTCTGCGTTTTGTTGCTTCAAGTTTCCTTTCAGAATAAGCTCTGCTGCTATCTCAGATAGGAAAAACACCATTAGTCCTTTGGTTTTTGGAGCGATTGGAGGGGGGCGGTGAGTGTTCGTGAACCTCTGTATTGGGAAGAGGGCTGCCAGCTCCCCTTCCTGATTATCCTTGTTTAAGGAATGCGTAGAAGCCTCAGTCTGAGGAGATAATTAGCAGCAAATACAATTGGCAGCCATTACTGGCTGAGTCACTTGCGCACTCCAGCAGATGTTACCATGGTTTCAAGGCTGAATCTTCCCCCTCTCTGCTCCCCCTGCCCTCTCTTCAGTTAATTTGTCACTCTGCTTCACAGACTCCCCCACAGTCTGCCTCTGAAGACTGGTGCAGACTTAACCCTGTAGAGAAGCTGGCTTTTTTGTTGTTTATTTCTCAAATAATATTTATTGCCTTTTTACTTAAATAATAAAAAATGCCAAGCCACAGAATATGATAGAAACACAAGAGAATGGATGTTAGGCACAAATGCACATTCTAGAACACTGAGAATCTTATATTTCCCATCCCATCTTTCTGCGATGCATACTATGTAGTTGAGATCATACATGATTTTATATCTGACTGCCTTAAAATGCTTTGGACCTTGAGCCCCCTGCAGACCTACACTCATCTTTTTCTCCTTGGAGCTGCTGGCCTTTAGGTACTGCTTTGGACAAATTTAGCTGTGTACACAGGCATGGCTGCTGTTATTATCTGCTGAAATGCCTGGAGTTTCCACAACACTTCAGGCACTAAGTATTTGCTAGGTACATCAGCCATTCATGTTAACTGTTGCCTGGGCGCTAAACTCTGGGTTGTTTTTTTTTTTTAATTTCTACTCCATCACTGCCATAGCTGCTGGTCACGTAAAGGCTCTTCTCAATGACAAACCAGAAGTAAAGGAGCCTCCTGGGGCTCCTGGCCATGAATGTGAGGCCACACTGTCACTTTCAGTCCCCAAACCCAGTCTGGATCTGGAAAGTCAGTACAGGGGTGGGATCCACCTCAAACATGGGAGAGCAAACATTGCCTCAGCACTGAATGCATTCTCTCCAGCGCATCACTCCCAACCCAAAACAAACAGTGCTCAAGATGTGTTCAGAAGTCACAGTGGTGCAACCTAAGGGGCTCCTTTTATGTCTGATTTGGGGATGGCTGCAGGCTCAGAAATACGTGACTCTGGTTTGGGCATGAAGCAGCCCCAGTTCCAAAAAATATTGTATTCCAAAACTAAACTCTGTCTCCAAATAAAAATAAAAAGGGATTAGGTAGAATGGTAGAATGCAGTAGAATGCAACTGGGTTCAATTCCCAGTATTAGGGGGAAAAAAAAAACAATAGGAGCTGAGAGTGCGGCTCAGTAGTAGAGCTGCTTGTTGGCTGTGCCTGAGGCTCGGGTTCCATCCTCAGCATCAAAGAAAGACAAACCCTAGACTCCAAGCTGGTGGAACTGCGTATTTTGGCTGGCAGTGGCAAGCTGAGACAGCTGTCTCATGGAACGAAGGAAAAGCAGACATTATATACAAATTACTGGTGGAGGAGGGAGGGTTTCAGTAAGGAGAGGAAAATGTGGAGGCACAAATTCAAACCTAGTTCATCCTAAACTAACGCGAACTATGAGCTAGACACCATCCTACATATTTTACACATAGGATCTTGTTTAATTCTCTTAATGCAATGTAAGTACTATTTTCATCAACTTCATTTCACAGATGCAGACACTGAGCTAAAGAGAGGTGAAATAACTTCCTCTAGGTCACAGAGCCAGTAGACAGATGGTGAAGAATTTGAAACGACGCAATCTGGTTCCGGAATCCATACATTGTGTGTGTGGTACTGGGGATTGAACCCAGAGCCTTCAAACTGAGCTATATCTCCAGCCATTTATATATGTATATGTATATATGTATGCATGCATGTATGTATGTGTGTGTGTACGGTTTTTTTTGAGACAGGGTCTTGCCATGTAGTTCAGGCTGGTCTTGAACTCTCTATGTGGCCCAGGCTGCTCTCAGATTTGCAGCAATCCTCCTCCCTCAGCCTCCCCAGTGCTAGGATTACAGGCATGTGCCATCATGCCCAGCCCTTTTAAAATTTTATTTTGAGACAAGGTCTCAAAAAGTCGCTAAATTGTCCAGGCTAGGCTCAAATTTGCATCCTCCTGATCTAGCCTCCCAGTATAGATTACAGACGTGCACCACCACCCCTGGCTTTATTTATTTGTTTATTTATTTAATGGCAATGGGGACTGAACCCAGGGACTTTGAAGTGAGCTAAACCCCCAATCCTTATTTATTTTATTTTTATTTATTTAGGTTTTTTGGAGACAGGGTCTCCCTATGTAGTATAGGCTGGCCTTGAACTCATTTATGTAGCCTACGCTGGCCTCGAACTTGCAGCGATCCTCCTGCCTCAGCCTCCCAAGCACTGGGATTACAGGCATGCACCATTACACCCAGCTTTAAATTTTTATTTGGAAACAGGGTCTCACTACATTATCAGGTTGTCCAGGCTAGACTCGAACTTACAATCCTGTTGTCTCAGCCTCTGACTGCTGGGATTACAGGTATGCGGCACCATACCCAGCTTTCTGCCTGTCCTTTGAATGTATTATACAGTACAGGATGTACACTTTCTTAGAAAGGAATTATATTATGTATCTTGATGTGTAGCCTCCATGAAGGCTATTCCCCCATCTGTACACATAGCCTTCCAATCGTCCTACAGTATTATTTCTGCAGATCTTAAATGGCATTATGATTGTACAGTCAAGCAGTGGCCTGGGCCCAAAATGGTTCAGAATCTTTAAGTGTTTTTAAATAGTGTATACTATTCTTTTGTGTGACAGAAACACTACGTAAATGCAGTGGTACCTCGGTTCACAAATTTGATTCTTTCCACGATTCTGGTCACAAACCGAATTGGACGAGAACCAAATCAAATTCACTGGTTAGGTTCAGTATTGCCCTTATGGGGAAATCTGATTTGGTGCTCGTCCAGTTCAGTTTGCAACCAGAATCGTGGAGAGAATTCAGTTCGTGAACCTAGGCGCCACTCTAGTACCCTAAGAGCATCTAGACTGCTTCCAACGTTTTTCCTTCACGAAGTTCTACAACAGGAAGAGAGGTGATAGCCTTTTAAAAAAAAACTACCTTTTAAAGTCAACCAGCTACAGCTGCAATATAAAATTTAAAAACGAAAAACAGCCAGGGAGGGCAGGCTTGCGTGGAAAGGCAGGGGCGTCGGGGTCTATGCCTCTTCCTACTTATCCCTTTGTCTGGGGCCCCAGGATTGGCTAGAACCAGCGCCTAGGGACTGCAGAGGCGCAGGGCTTTCACTGCGCACGCGTGAAGGGAGTGGGGGTTGGGGATAAGAGGTGCGAGGAAGCTGCTGTAAATAGGGTGTCGAAACAAATAAGGCGCACAGAGGTAACGGTGCTACACGCCTGTAATCCCAGCACTCGGGAGGCTGAGGCAGGCTGATCCCTGAGAGTTTAAGGGCAGCCTGGGCTACATAGTGAGTTCAGGGCCAGCCTGAAGCATATACCTCAAAAAACAAAACGTAGATTTAAAAAACGCAGAGGCGGTCTTTCTCGCCGAAACCCCGCCCTTGTCTCCGCCCCTCGACCCCAGTTCCAGCTTCTTAGCCGGCAAACACCTTCAGCCCGATTGGTCCAAGAGCTAAAGAACTGGGTGTGCCCCAGGCTGTGCCTGCTTCGGAGCCGCGAGAAGAAAGCTTCGTTGCTTTCAGGCACTGCTCAGGACGCCCTCGTGGGGCCTGAGGGGGCCTTTTTACGGCTCCCGGAACCGTAGTTGAGAGTTCAACGGTGAATTCCGAGGATGCCGCCCAAAGGAAAAAGTGGTTCTGGAAAAGGAGGGAAAGGTAGAGCTACCGAAACAATCAGGGACAGTGGGGGTGGGTGAAGCCTGGGGAAGGAGCAGGCAGGCGACTGTCAGGGTCCTAGACGGAGGCAGCAGGTGGCCAGTCACCCTGCGGGGCTGTCGTCCATTACGTCTAGCGCTCCGGTGAGGCTTAGAAAGAACAAGTGCTACTTGCCGGTGGGGGAACACATTGGGGTACGGTGCCGGGACCGTCCTCATAAGGCTCGTTCCTCTGAGGCGATGATGTGGGTGGGGCTGCCACGCGGTTCCTAGGCTGTGAAGAGACATCTTGGAGCCCCCGAAGTAGTGGGGTAGAAGCATAGTAACCGTAAAGTACTGTGTTAAATGCAGTGCTGAGATAGTATTCTGGAAACCGAGGAAGTGCTTCGTCTAGCCGAGGGACTGGGAAGGGAAGACTCTGTAGAGATGAGTGCCAAGATGGGCAGTGGAGGCAGGGCGGAGCATTCCCCACAGGATGCAGCAGCAAGGGCGCTGGGATGAAAAACGGCATGATTTGTGCGGTGTACTGTTGGTGGAACAAAAGCCCAAAACAAAACCAGTTATACATGACGCTACGAAGTTTGCCTACGGGTCGGGACGACCTGCAAGGAGACTGGTGCAGTGGTCCTGGTGAGAGGAGGTGGTGGCCTAAACTAAAAGTCATAGTGTGGAACCCGGGGGAGAGGAAGATAAAGGGAATGCAGTGGAATGAAACCAGAAAGTTTTAAAGAACTGTCCAGCACAACAGAGCAACCAAATACGAGGACTGAAAAACAGTACTGTTTAGAGTTTCAAATTAGAGGTGGCCTTAGGCAAAAGCCTCAGAAGGACAGGAGCCAGACTGCAGTGCCTAGAGGACTGGCTGGGAGGTGGTGAGTTGGAGACAGTCCCGGTGGACTTCTCTGGGAAGTTTCAACTGAAAAGGCTTGAGAATGGGATGACAGGTAGAAGACGACGAAGCATTAGGAGAAATATTTTGTTTCTTCTGAGCAGGAAAACGTGCGAGTGAGGCAGAGGTAGAGGATCCAGTAGAGTAAGAGAGGCCGAGGTACAGAAGAGTAGGGTTTTGGAGAAAATGGGAGCCCAGGAGCGAGGCGGAGCGTCTGACTTTTGAATAGGAGTTTTATGTTCCTCATAGAGAAAGAGACAGCGTACCCTTGGTTGTAAGTACTGCAGCCAGAAGGGAGGGAGGGGCGAAGTTTGGGAGATTGTGCTTGTTGACCCCAACTTTTTAATGAAATGAAGGCACGTTTCTTTTTTTAAAAGACTGAGGGGCCAGGGACTCAGTAGGGGTCTTGAGAGTGGCAAAGGTTTGGAATATGGTGATGGAAGACGGAATGAAACACAAATTCCGAAATTGCCTTCAGGGCTAGAACCCTGACAGCTTGAAGGCCATGAATTTGTAGAAGACATAATCTGCACAGTCACAATTTACCTAGCACCTTGCAACTGTACAATATAGAATTGAAAGGACCTAGGTGCAACTAGAGCCAGGGTTGGGGTTGTGTTGAGCAGGTATAATAGGATAGCAACACAAAGAAATTAAGGGTCTAGTGGGGATGCAGTTCAAATGTGCAAGCATGGTCCAGACTGGGACAGAAGTTGGATCGGGAACTTAACAGGATAAGAGGACTTAGCGGTGGCAGTGGTGCTCTATGAAGTCAAAGAACCAGGGTTGTGAGGATGAGGCAGGAGAAAGCCAGAAGAAGAGGTTGTGGGCAGGAACTGAACACTACTTCTGAGTGGCACAGTTCTGTCATGTGCCTCTGAGACAGGAGGCCTGCAATAGAGAACATGGGTATTTGGGTGCAAACTGGAATTAAGTTGTTGGATGAGACTCCTGAACTTGGGTGGCGGGGTCGCCCAAGATGCTGGCAGAATTGAGGGTGGAGAGAAAGCCTAAAGTAGATATGCGAGTCCTGAGTAAATCACAGAGTGAGGTGCAAGTTAGAAGACAGTGACTCAGAGGGGAGAAGATGGGACGCTGTAAGGTGTCAGCTTTCAAGAGTGAGTACAGCTGGGCACAGTGGTGCACACCCCTAGTCCCAGCTACTCAGGAGATCGAGGCAGGAAGATTATAAATTCAAAGCCAGCCTGGGCAACTTAGCAAGACCCTGTCTCAAAAAATAAAAGATGGGATGTAGCTCAGTGGTAGAGCACTTGCCTAACGTGCTGGAGGCCCTAGGCTCAATCCACCGTACTGAAAAAAAAAAAAAAAGTGTATGTGCAGCAAACCCAGATAATAGCTTGGCTTAATAAAAACTCTTGGCAGTAACATTTTCTTTAGAGTTTTAATGGTCGGTATTTTTGGGTTTTCTGTTGAATTGAACATTTATTGAGCACCTGTTTTATGCTGGGCACTGTTCTAAGCATTGGAGATACAGATTGAATATACTTTATCCAAAATGCTTGGGACAAAAGTATTTCAGATTTGAGAGTTATTTGAATCTGGGGATATTTGTATAGACTTTACAGTTGAGTGTCTAAGCTCAAAATCCAAAAGGGATTTCAGATTTTCAGATTAGGGATACTTAACCTGTACTAAGACAAGTAAAATAGAGTCTCGCTATGCAGCTCAGGCTGGCTTTGAGCTCACTTTGTAGCCCAGGCTGGTCTCAAACTCACAGCAATCCTCCTGCCCCAGCCTCCCCAGTGCTGGGATTACAGGTGGGCGCCACCACACCCGGCTTCCCTGGCTTCTTATTACTTCTAAGATAAATTCCAAGTTTCAGGCTGGGGGTGTAGTTCTGTGATAAAATGCTTGCCAAACATGAGGTCCTGGGTTCAATCCTCAGCACTACAAAAAACAAAACAAGTTTGGGGATCCAAAAATCTTGTGTCTTGACCCTCAGCTCCCTCCCCTAGCAGGTTCATCTGATGGCACTTTCACCCCAAAATTGGCTTCATCTTACAATTTTCTACTCATGCTATTTCTCCCAGCCTAGAGTGTCTTCTTGCCTTTAACTAGCCAGCTCCTGGACAGCCAGGAAACCTTGCCTGGCTGGTTAAAATGTCCCCTCTGCCTCCATAGCCCTCTGTGCTTTAACCTTCTCTGCACCTGCTACATTCTCCAGAAGTGATGTCTTCCTCACTAGAATGTGAGTTCCCATGGCTTGTTCCTTGCTTCTCAGTATCCCCAATGCCTGGACCTTAGTCCTTATTTAGGAACACTTGACCCAGCTATAGTTCCTAGGAGCATCAGCCTGTCTAACAGTATGCTGCTTCTGACACAGAAGTTAACAGGAGTAAAATGACACAGGAGTGAAATGTAAGATGCTACCAGTGGTTATTAATCTGAGTACCAATGCCTCTTCTTAGAAAGACTTCAGCAGGTAACGCAGTAGACTGGGAATTTGGAAATGAATATATTCTTTAGCCAAATCTGTTTAACATATTCTTGGAGATTGTACTTATTCAACTTGTGACTGCATAGTGAATCCATAGTGGTAATACATATTAGAAGTCTTACAAGAGCTTATGGGTTTGCTCTTAGGAGGCATGATTTGAAATTGGGTCCAGAAAAATCTGGCCCTGGCTTCTGGAGCTTGAACTCATCCATTAGCACACTCATTTATAGATCCATTTTCCATGAAGTGTTTACATAGGACACGGATTTCCTGTTTTGAGGTATGAGTCACACATTCATTTAGCTTGCTGTAGTGAAGTATCTGGCAGAGTTCCTTTTTGAAGCTTGATGCTATGACTCATATCCACTTACGCTGTGTGTTGGACCTTGCTGTAAATGTCAAGGTACAATTTCCTGACTACTTGTTACCTCTTCTCTAAAGGGGGAGCAGCCTCTGGAAGTGACAGTGCTGACAAGAAGGCTCAAGGCCCCAAAGGTGGTGGCAATGCAGTAAAGGTAAGTTAATTCACTACTTCCTTTTTTCCCATGTTAAATAGAAATCACACACATGTACATATGCATGTACACATAAAAGATCACACTGATGTAAAACCAAGGTGACACGAATTGGAAAATAGCCAGTCTCACTTATGAAAAGTAATTCCTTTCAAATATTTTCTCAAATACTTTTTCTGACTTTACTAGAATTTCTTCACATTTTTAGTGCATTCCTTAAAATATATTGTTAGCTCTTCCCAGTGAGTTATTCTCAAGATAATGTTTTATGAGGTCAAGAGCTTAGATAAATGTTAAAAGGCTCCTCTGCGAAACCGGCAAAGGTACAGTTCTCATTAGGAAACTCCCCCACCAGTGAGCTACAAGCCGGGCCCTTGACTGTGAAAACAGGGCTGGAGACAATCGGCAAATACTGCAGTTACTTACAGTACTTCGCCTAGGCCCAGAGGGGTATCTCCCACGAGAAAAGTGAACCTGCAAACAGAACTATACTGCTTGTGCTGTATGGCGAGGCAGTTTTCATATTTTAGTCAGGATGTGGGAGCCTATACCTTGATTCATTCATTCAGTAAGCATTTAGTGACATCTGCCCTGTACCATGCAGTGTATTAGGCTCTGAGGATGGGGGGCGGGGCATTATCACAGTCTAGTTGGAAGCAGTTAGGTAAAGAAATTAATTTCACTGCTGTATGATATGGGTAGTAGTAGAATTGCATCATATAAATTCAACCATACGCATGTGGAGGGCTGGGCGTCAAGCCATTCTCCCCTTCTTTCTACTCAGTGAACCTATGCCTGTGAGAGATGGGAGACATGAACATGCTTTTCTAAAGCTGTCCTCTGTTTTTGTATTAGCATCCAAGCTTGTAAAGTGGGATTGTGGTGTTCAAAGAAAATTTTCCTAAAATATGGGCCCTGAATACAACCCACCTACTTCATGTTCAGCTGCAGAAGCGGTCACTGTTACAGTCCAGAATGGGGAGGGGTGGCCATCTGGGGCTTCATGAGAGCTGACACGTTGGTCTCTGATGTAACACCCTCATAAGCGATGTTCTAGGTGATGGTGAGCCTTTTAGAGCTCTCGATGCTCACAGACAGTGGCTCGGCCCTCGTGCCATAGGTTCGCCACCACTGTTCTAGGATCATTTTGGATATATGCAAATTTTATCTAATGTGCTGACTTTATAAACACCTAACGTAAGACTGCTCCACTGCATATGGCTTTAAAGAGGCAAGGGGCATTTTACCCTCTCTGGAAAAATGAAGTCCAATCTGGCTGTACATATGGTATGTGCAAAGGAATGGCATATAGTAAGGGGGGAGAGTAGATTAGGGTTCAGTTTTTGATTGAGGTTTGTTTTGTTTTGTGTTCAGGTAATCACAGATGCACGTGCAGTTGTGAGAAATAATCCAGGTGCCTTTCACCTTGTTTCACTGAGTGGTGACATCTCACGAAACTGTAGCACAATAGCACAGTCAGGATGTTGACGCCGATACGGTCAGAATACAGAACAGAGCCTGTAATCCCAGCACTTGGGAGCCTGAGGGAGGAGGATGACAAGTTTGAAGCCAGCCTGTGCTGCTTAGCGAGGCCATGGCTGAAAAATCCAAAAAGAAAGAAAATGTTAAAAAAAAAAAAAAAAGGTACAGAACCTTTCTGTTGCCTTTTTAGCACTGGCCGCACTTCCCATCTACCCCTAAGCTCCCCACTCTTCTTAATTCATGGCAGCAGGTAACCTCCTCTCCATTTGGGTAATTTTATACTTCCAAGAATGTTAAATGAATGAAATCACATAGTACGTAACCTTTGGGGTTGGTTTTTCTACCCAGCATAATTCTCTAGAGGTTTTATTCAAGTTGTGTATCAAGTTTGTTCTTTTGTACTGTTTCACGGTATTCTGTGGTGCAGCCGGGCCACAGTACGTTAAAGCGCTCGCCCGCCGAAGGACACGTGGGTTACTGATAGTGTTTGCAAAGGCCCCAGCGGAGGAGGCTTCCCAGGACCATCTAGCCTTGAGGATGTGTGTTCCTTCCACATCTGTCATCGTTTCAGACCCCACTTCTGTGCCCCTACCCTGCTCTTGTGTCACCATGAGCTGTGCAGATTCTGAGACCCGCTTGCCAGTTTCCTTCCTTTCCCTTCCTGTTCTGTTCCCACAGACTCCAGACCTTTGAGCCGGTCCTGCTTCCCCACTTCTCCCAGCCCTCATGTTTGTTTGGTCTCTGCATTTCCTGTGAGCTGGAAATTAGCCCTAAGCCCTCATCCTTAGATTGAGGTGCCCCAGCTCCTCCTTTTGGTCATCTTGCTGCCTCCACCTGCCAGACTACATCAGGATCAGTCCGGCGGTCTGCTTTGTTTGCACTGAAACCCAAGACTGTTGAGCCCTTTGGAGACTCCCATAACCTTGGGGTTTAGGATTACTGATACCTGGTCTCGAACCTCAGCTTGGCCCTCTGCACTGCTCAGCAGCCCTTCAGCCCTGCTTCAAGCTGTCCACCACTCCATTCTGGTCAGTCAGCAGGTGGCTCGGTCCAGTGGTTCTCAGCCTTGACTGGTTGGAAATTGAAATCATCAGATTCACATGGGGAACTTCTAAGACTTACTGATGCTGAGGCTTAACCTATCAGTGGTGACGAACCTTTTAGAGCTTTCAGTGATACAAATAGCCCGCTGTGTCACGTTTGCCATAGATTTGCCACCACTGCCCTAGATCAACAACGTCAGAATCTCTGGGAGTGGGGCCTGCACCCTTGTATTTTTTTTTTTCTTTTTTGGTGTCTTTTGGGACAGGTTCTTGCTGTGTAGTTCACGCTGGCTTTGAACTCACAGTGATCCTTGTGCCTCAGCCTCCCGAGAGCTGGGATTACAGGTGTGTGCCACCACACCCAGATTGGACCTTGATATCTTTTTTAGAAACTCTGGAGACAATTCAGATGTGCTGCCAGTGTTGAAAAACACTGATCTAGTCTCACGAGGTTGGTATGATGATTTAATGAAATAATTCATGTAAAGCACTTAGCACAGTGCTTATCAAATAGTATCTGATAACTTTTAAATATTTTTATTATTTTCACAATATTTTTCTGATAGCGTCTCACTGTATAGCCTAGGTTGACCTGGAACTCTCTGCTCCAAGCTGGCCTGGAACTCAAGATCCTCCTGCCTCAGCCTCCTGAGTGCTGAGATTATAGGTGTGCACTATCATACCGAGCACCTCACAATATTTTTATAATAATTAAATTACCTAGTCTTTGAGTAATTGGTTTATCAAATTTAGTAATTTATCAGCCACTTCATAATATTTGAATAAATATTTTAGCCTGGGCCTGATGGCACACACTTGTAATCCCAGCACTCTGGGAGGCTCAGGCAAGAAGATCAGAGATTCAGACCCAGCCCGCACGCTTTAGACCCTGTCTCGAACTTTTAAAAAAATCTTCACAAGGAGTCAGGGACTCTGTGGCCTCCTTGCCCCCGTCAGAAGTTATCTTCACTTGTACCTCCTTCCTCTCCCCACCTTTCTTCATTTGAAGCTTATTTTTCAGTATTCCACACAGCAGGCCTCTTTCATGGATTTGCACCTTCCTTTCTTTGCTGTTTTCACCCATGCCTTCTTTCCTAGATCTTGCCCTTCATTCTGAAAATATGCTCAGGGATCTTGAAAGTGTATTCTCCTTCAGTCTTTCCTCTAAGCAGAGCCCTTCCTTTTTTGGGCTGTTTTTTATTTTTGTTGTTTTTTGGGGGATAGGGTCTCACTTTGTAGATTGGGCTGGGCTTGACCTTGCTATGATCCTCCTGCCTCAGCCTCTCAAGTGCTGGGATTAAAGGTGCATGCCACGCCCAGCTGCCCTTCCTTTTTAAACTGGTTAGATGAGTGACCCATGTGTGGTACATTACCTTTCCACTTCCTGTTGCTCCCTCAGTCAGCCATGTCCTGGCTCTTCCTTTTTTTTACGTTGGGAATTGAACCGAGGACCTTTACCCTGAGATGAGCTACATCCCCAGACCTTTACCCTGGGATGAGCTATATCCCCAGCCCTTTATTTTTCATTTTGAGACAAGGCATCACTAAGTTGCCTGGCCCAGGCTAGAACTTTCGATCCTCCCGCCACAGCCTCCCAGAGTGTTAGGATTATAGGTATGTGCCACCATACCCAGCTAGCTTCTGCATTTGTGAAACTCCTTTTACCAACCAGTCATTGCTTTTTTTTTTT
>NW_004955475.1:11571694-11573016 GCF_000276665.1 Chinchilla lanigera
AAAAAAAAAAAAAAAAAATAGTAGCCCAGGCTGTCCTTGAACTTGTCACAGTCCTGCCTTAGCCTCCTGAGTCCTGGTGTTACAGGTGTGCACCACCACATCCAGCTGCAATGCTCCAGGGCCCCACGCATGCTAGACAAGGGCTCTGCAACTTGAGTTAAATCCCCGAAACTGTTGTTAAATGTCTTCTTGATATCTCTATGGCGCTTAACCCTCTTAACTATTTCTATTTACTCCCTGAAACTTTCTCCGACCTTGTGTATGTGTTAGTTTGTTTGCTTATTTTTGTGGTTTTACTGAGGACAGAAATGAGGCCATGTGCATGCTAGGCAAGCTGCACCACTGAGCTATATCCATAGCCCCGATTTTTTCCTGCCTTGATTTCTAGCACACTTTCTCTACTACTCTTGGCCTTTCCGTTTTGTTATATTTTTTGAGCTTTTTGCCTTGCTTTTTGCTTAAACACTGACACTCTTCAAGGCTGTCTTATGTTTTCTTCCTCCTCTCATTCTGCAGTTTCTCAGGAGTGACCCCCCACCTCACACCTTCAGCTACCTCCTCTGTGCTCATCGCTCCTAACTTTAGCTGTAGCTTGGCTTGCTCCAAGTCACAGTTGCCAATTCATTATCATCCTTGCAAACCCCACCGGTGCTGACTGTGTCACGCTGTCCAAGCCAAAATACTAGTTTCTTCATTGGTAAGACAGCGGGTAGTGGCCCCTTTCTGTGGTCCTGGGTGGCGTGTGCACTTTTCTACTGAGATGAAAGGAGGCTGCTTTGTGAGTGTGGAAAAAGACGGGCAGTCTAGAAGCCTCAGCCGGACAAGATGAGGTCTGATGAGCCATTCTTGTCCCCCAGGCAGCTGTCACTCTGCTGTCCACATTGCTCTGTTTCCCTTGGGCAGAGCTGAATGCATTCCATAGAGGCTTGACTCGCTTCTCCACACTTCTTTCCTTTGATATGTTCATACCTCCACTAGTCAGGAAGTTGTTCCTGGGGCCTATGTCAGTCTTGGTCCTGTCCCACCCTCCATTTCAGTAGCCCTAAGGGCATTTAGCTCTAAAGTATGAGAAAGAACCTTTAGTCCCTACCCCAGAGTAACACTTACAGTGTAACACAAATAACGGATTGTGTCTTCATGAAAAATGGGAAGCCTTCTGAAACAGATATTGTGACAAAATCATTTGAAGGGTGAAGGGTTTTTTTTAAAAACTATGGCTCTGTGTAAACAAAGTCATATTGAATACGTCTGTGGTGTTGAGTGCTCTTAATATTCGTGTGATGCTTTGTGAAGTGTTGAATTAGCTGGCTGTGGTGGTATGG
>NW_004955475.1:11573569-11614201 GCF_000276665.1 Chinchilla lanigera
GGGTACAGTGTGAGAGACCTAACAGAAGGCCCTGTTCAATTCCCAGTACCACAAAAGAACCAAAATGTTAAATTATGGGTGGCTTAGCCAGATATGGTCACAGGAGGATCTCTGAGAGTTCGAGACCAGCCTGGGCACCAAAGTGGGTTTAAGGCCAGCCTGAACTACATAGGGAGACCCTGTCTCAAAAAGACAAAAAAAAATTTTTAAATTAAATTATTCTAGTGGGCATTTTCATATCCAAACTCTGCTTAAATAGTAGCCAGCATTTAACTGACTATCAGTTGTGTTATCTCAATCTTTACACAAATGAGGAAACATCTGGAGATTTAAAACCATGCTCCAGGTCATAAGCACAGTTGAGACTGGACTCCAGGACCAAACTGTCCACGATGATCAAGTGTCCTTTTCCTGTTACTGGTGCGTTACATGGTTAGAGATGAGAACTTTCCACAGCCAGGTGCCTGTTTTTCATCTAAGGTTTTGTTTTTTTTTTTACCCCCAGTAGTGGGCATTGAACCTAGGCCTTTCACATTGAGGTAAGTTGCGCAGGCTGGGCTACAACTTGTGATCCTCCCGCCTCCTGAGCCTTGCAGAGTACAGTAAGTCTCCAACTTATGAATGAGGCCCATTCTGGAAGAACATTCCTACTCAGATTGATTTGTAAGTGTGACAAAGAGGGTCTTGCACACCTTTGATACCAATATAGAATGTGAAGCAGAAAAAACCAAACACACATAAAAAATACTATACACTATCACACTGTACATTACGCACACCGCAGCACAACTGTGACAGTGTCCGGCAGATGCATGAGCTACCTCCGCGACCTGTTCACCTTTATGAATGCTTGCAGTGCGAGGTCAATTCGTATCTAAAAATTTGTAACTCACAGCTTTGGAGGTTGGAGTCTTACTATACTGGGGCATGTGCCACCACATCCAGCTAAATCAGGATTCTGAAATACTGTCTAGATTCAGGAAATGGATTTGTGGCAGTCACCCAGCTGGGCAAATTTGTAGAATTTTTCTGTTGCCCCAAGCTAATATGGTGGTGTTGTTTTAACTGGTGAGTATAATTCATTGGGGTTTTTTTGTTTGTTTTTTGTTTTTTGAGAGAAGGTCTCACTATGTAGTTCAGGCTGGCCCTGAACTCGCTATATGTCCCAGCCTGGCCTCAAACTCACAGTGATACTCCTGACTCAGCCTCCTGAATGCTGGCATTACAGGTGTGTGCCATCGTGTGAAGCTGGTGAGGCTAACTGGAATTAACCAGTATACTGAGAAGAATCATTTGAATCTCCAGGTATTACATGGATATGCTTTTTCTTTGCAGGTCCGACACATTCTATGTGAAAAACACAGCAAAATTATGGAAGCCATGGAAAAGTTAAAGTCTGGAATGAGATTCAGTGAAGTGGCCACACAATATAGTGAAGATAAAGCCAGGCAAGGGGTATGTTGCTCTTATCATTTAAACTTTTCTGCCCTCTACAGAGGAAACACAAAAGCAGGAATTACTTATGTGTTCCATCACTAATTTTAACTATGTCTTGCTTTAAAGATCTTAAAAGTACTCTGGGAAGCAGAGTCAGGAGGGTTGCAAGTTTGAGCCCAGCTTGGGCAACTTTACAACTTGGCAAGTCCCTGTCTCAAAATGAAAAAAATAAAAAGGGCTGGGGATGTAGCTCAGGGCAAAGACCCTGGATTCAAACCTCAGTACTATTTAAAAAAACATCTCAGCTGGCCATAGTGTGAAGGCCCTGAGTTCAATTCCCAGTACAAAAAAAAATCTTATTTCTACCTTGCCTTGGCATAGTACAGACTTAACATCTCCAATCCAAAAATTCAAAATGCTCTTGAAATCCAACTTTGAGCACCAACACGATGCCTTGAGTGGAAAATTCTACCCTATGCAACTCTGATTCATGCATATTATGAAAAATACTGTATCAAATTGCCTTCAGGTTATACACATGATGTATATATGAAACATAAATGAATTTCATGCGTAGACCCAGGTTCCAGCCCCAAAATATCACATCATGTATATGTACATATCCCAGAATTCAAAATACTTCAGGGCCCAATTTTTTGTTTGTTTGGGAGGGTTTTTTTGTTTTGTTTTTTTAGACAAGGTCTTGCTGTATAGTTCAGGCTAGCCTTGAGCTCACTATGTAGCCCAGGCTAGCCTCAAATACTAGGCTCGTCCCAAGTGTTTTGGACAAGAGATACTCTACTTATACTAAAAATCAAGATTTATTAGTAATAATCAATCTTGAAAATAACAAATTTTAATAAAAAGAAAACAAATAATGCTGTTGTAATCTCATTAAAGGGTAGGTATTAAAATGATTTATTAGAAAACTATACTGTAGGCCTGGCATGGTGGTGCACACCTGTAATCCCAGCACTCCGGAGGCTGAGGCAGGAGGATCTTAGTAAATTCGAGACCAGCTTGGGCTACAAAGTGAGATCAAGCCCAGCCTGAACTGCACAGCAAGACCTTGTCACCACACCTGGCAAGATGTGTCTTCAAATGTGGGTGCTTCATCATCTTACTTCTTTTAGCTTTATCCTAGTCTGGATGTATATAAATTATAAATATCCATAAAATAGCCAGGTGTGGTGGCTCACACCTATAATCCCAGCACTTGAGAGGCTGAGGCAGGAGGATGCCATGAATTCAAGGCCAGCTTGGGCCATATCCTGAGTTCAAGTCCAGCCTGAATTGCAGAGCAAAACCTGTCTCCAAAAACCAAAAAAGACCAGCACTCGGGAGGCATATATTTCTGTCTGTTCATAGAAGGATAGAGGATTTTCCAACCCATCATACTCTCCCCTTTACTTTATTCCATCTCCCCACTGTGGCTGTGGGTTTTTTTTTGTTTGTACCCAGAATCGAACTCAGGACCTTGCGCTTGCCAGGCAGGTGCTTGTGCCACTGAGTTATATCCCCAGCCCAAAATTTTGTTTTAATCCATATCCCTGTTTCAGTTTTTATGAAAGATCATGTAAGTTCTTTTCATGTATTTATTTACATTTCTTTGTATTTATGAATAAATCTTATCAGAACTTCTATAGTTGCTTATTAAAAATAAATAAATAAATATCCAGCTTGTAAATAGAATAAATTACCTTTGTCTACATCGAGGTGTGGCCACACTTTCTCAGCTAAGCTCCAAGCCCAGCAGTGCGGGGAGTGCTTATGTAATTAGTTCAGGGTTAGACGACTTCTGCCCATTTTGTCCATGTTCAGCCAATGCCTGCCTAGCCCAAGTGAATATATCCAGTAACCTTAGTGTTCACAGTGGGAAATTCTCTCAAGCTACAGTAGAACTCTTCTCTTTTTCGGGCCACTTTATATCACATATCTTTTTGGTTTTTCAGGGTGACTTGGGTTGGATGACGAGAGGGTCCATGGTAGGACCATTTCAAGAAGCAGCATTTGCCTTGCCTGTGAGTGGAATGGATAAGCCTGTGTTTACAGACCCACCAATTAAGACAAAATTTGGATATCATATTATTATGGTTGAAGGAAGAAAATAAAATTATATGAAAGATAGGTTTTATACATTTTATTTATTTTAAAGGTATTAAATAGTCCTTGTATTTTGTGAACTGTCGATGTGGATTTGTAAGTGTAAAATAGGTTTGGTATAGCTTAGTGGACACTGTAGCAGGGGTTCAGTCAGTAGTTTTCAAAGATAAGTCAAGCGGACTCCTGTTAACCTGTATTCCCATTCTTCCCAGAGTGACTGCTAACTCTCAGTTTGTCTCATAAATTAATTGAGAAACCATTCTTCCGGGGAGCCAAGTCTCAGCTCACACTATTCATGTTCCTGAACGCATTGAGACAGGGTTTCGCTGTATAGTCCAGGCTGGCTCTGAACTCACTGTGTAGCCCAGGCTGACCTCGAACTCATAGCATCCTCCCTCATCCTCTTGAGTGCCGGGATTACACATGTGCACACCACATCCAGCTTGGGCACCAAATGGACAAATTTGGTATATGAGAGTCATAAAGTAAGTTCCTAGACAATACTGTTCTACATTAGATCAGATCTGCTAGGGCAAGTATCATTAGTTCTATTTTCTTAACATATATAAGTATATGGCACACAATAGCCACTTAACACTAACTTCTTATTGGGTTGTTTTGTTTTCTGGGATTGGGGATTAAACCCAGGGCCTTTGCACTGAGCTACATCCCCACCCCTTTTTTATTTTTTGAGGCAGGAGCTCAGTAAATCATTGAATTGCTCAGGCTGGACTTGAACTTAGAATCCTTGTGCCTCAGCCTCTATCTTGGTTACTTTCTTGTTACTGAGACACAATACCAGTACTCACAACTCTAAGGAGGAAGGGGTTATTCTGACTCAGAGTTTGTAGGTTTCAGTCCATATTCGACTGGCTCCAAGTGTTGGCTCTTGGGAACAAATGTCAGCATGAAAATATTCCTTCAGCAACATTCTGTGTATCTATTTTTATAAACTTTAAAATACCATACTTGTGACATACATGAAACTATAAGGAATAATGTAAATACTGCTTCCAATGGCCAGGTGTGTATTCCAGCACTCCGGGGATAAGGCAGGGCTACATAGTGAGTTCAAGGCCAGCCTGAACTACATAGTGGTAAAAAAACAAAAACAAAAAAAAAACTGCTTCAGAAATAAATCTGCCAACACAACTATGGGATTTTTTTTTTTTGAGACAGGGTTTTGCTATGTAATCCAGGCTAGACTTAAACTCACTATGTATCCCAGGCTGGCCTTGAACTTGCAGTGATCCTCCTGCCTCAGCCTCCCGAATACTGGGATTACAGGCCTATACCACCATGCCTGGCAACTATGGAATTCTTTTTTGTTTTTAAATTAAGCTTATTACTACATTTTAGATAGACATAATGATCACATTCATCATAGGGAATTTGTACCTGTACATGATACATCTTGCTTTTTTTCCTATTCCCCTCCCCTCCCTTCAAGCCCTCTTCCCCTCCTTATTTACAAAATTTTTGTTTCCAGTTTTTTCCTTTTCTCATTTTTTCTTTTCCCTTCCCTCCTTTCCCACTACTCCCCTCCCTAGTTCCCTTTCCCATTTGAGCATTTTCTTATTTCACAATATCTTTATACATTTTGGTCCTTACTTTTGCTTTCTCACACCAGAGAAACCATGCGGTGTTTACACATTCTGGGCAACAAAGGCAAGGCAGGGGGATCACAATCTCTGACATGCAGTTATACTACAAAGCTACTGTGATAAAAAGTTTGGTACTAGCAAAAACAAAAACAGACCCAAGGATCAGTCAACTAGATTAGAAGATGCAGAAACAACTCCAAACACACTCAGCCACCTTATCTTTGAGCAAGGAGCCAAACTGTTCACTGGAGGAAAGATAGCCTCTTCATTAAAACTGGCTTTCCACATACCAAAGATTAAAACAACCCATATCTTTCACCATGTATTAAAATAAAAGCAAACTGGATCAAAGATCTAAATATTAAAACAGAAACACTAAATCTGCTGAAACGCTTGAAGACTGGTGTAGGCAAAGACTTTATGAACAAATCCCCAGTCACACAGGAACTGTCACACAGAATCAACTGGGATCTCATCTTATTAAAAAGCTTTTACACAGCAAGAGAAACCACCAACAGAGTGAAAAGACAACCGGTATTGGAAAAATTTTTGCCAGCTGTTCCTTAGACAAAGGACCAATATCTAGACTATATAAAGAACTCAAAAAAATCAGAAACCCCAAATTTAAAGACCCAGTCTAAAAATGGGCATCTGAAATCAATCGACTTCTCTCAGATGAAGCAATGGAAATGGCAAATAAATATATGAACAGATGTTCAACCTCACTGGTCATTCGAGAGATGCTAATGAAAACAACACTGAGGTTCTGTCTCACTCCAGGAAGAATGGCTATCGTCAAGAAATCAACCAATAACAAATGCTGGCGGGGCTGTGGGGAAAAAGGAATCCTTCTCTACTGTGGGTGGGAGTGTAGACTGGTTCAAGTTTCTTGAAAAACTATTGACTCAGCTATTTCCCTTCTTGGTATCTTCCCAAAAGAATTAAAAGCATCATAGCACAGCAATATATGTGCACCCATGTTTATAGCAGCACAGTTTATAATAGCTAAATCTGAAAAACAACCCAAATGCCCATCAACCAATGAATGGATAAAAAAGATGTGGTTTTTTTATACAGTGGAGTAGTACTCAGACACAAAGGATAAACTTGAGACGTTTTTAGGTAAATGGATGCACCTTGAGACCGTACTCTTAAGTAAAATAAATTGGACATACATTTAAATACTGCATTGTTTCTCTGGTGTGAGAAACTGAAAGTGTAAATAAGGACCAAAATGTGTAATAGATATTGGGAAATAACAAGTAAATGTTCAAATGAGAGGGGGAGAGGAAGGAAGGGACAAGGGAAAAAATACAAGGAAAAAATGGAAACGAAGCTTTTGTAGATAAGGAGGGGAAATGGGGTTGAAGGGAAGGAAGGGGAATGGGAAAAAAAGCAGCAAGTTATATCATGCACAGGTACAAATGCCTTATGATGAATGTGATCATTATGTACATCTAGAATGTACAATACAGTTTTTTTAAAACTGCAAAAAAACACACAAAACGTTAGGCATAGTGGCTGGTACCTATAATCCCAGTACTCTGGGAAGCTGAGGAAGGAAGATCCCAAGTTCAAACTCAGCCTGGACAATTTAGTAATGTAGTGAGACCCTGTCTTGAAATAAAAAAGGGCTAGAGATACAGCGCTCAGTGTAAAGGTCCTGGGTTCAACCCCTAGTACTACAAAAAGAAAAAGGAAATACCTAAAAGTAAAAAGAGCTTAGGATGTAGCTCAGTGGCACAGTGCCTCTGGGTTTTATCCTAAGTACTGCAAAGAAAAAAATTGTTTTGAGTTTTAATACAGCTGTGGCTCTTTATTAGGTAATATCTAGTGACAGGTCTAAAAAGCATTGTTTTTTTTTTTAATTCAGCTTCCAAGCCCAGGATTGCTATAAGCAGAAACAGAGATGATCCCCATAAAAAGCTGATTTTTAACCTTTTGTGGTACTAGAATCGGATGAGACCCGGCGCTGGGCGCGTTCAGAACAGTATGGCAGTAGACCTTGGTGCTAGAATTAAGCCTTGGACGCTGCACATGCTAAACACATGCTCTACACTGAACTACAGCCCTAATCACAAATAGAAGTTGCCCAGGTAGTACAGGTAGCACGACTGGGGCTGGGAAACCATTCTCCCTACCCCTCCCCCAATTTGGGCAACACCCCAGGGCCAATCCTCCCTTCATTGTTCTAAGAAAGGCAGAAATAAAAATATCAAAGACTCACACAATCTCTAAAGCTCCAGGTGGGAGCACATGCATGTTAGACCTCCTGGCCTGGCCTTCAGTAACCCTCCCCCCAAACCTTATTAAAGTTCCACAAACTGCGCCTCATGTATGTAATTCAATCAGTGCGTTCTGGAGCTGGGGATTTAGCTCAGCGGCAAAGCGCCTGCCTGGCAAGTGCAAGGTCGTGAGTTCGGTTCCTGGTACCGGAGAAAAACAAACAAACAAAACAATCAGTGCGTTCTGGGAGAGGCTTGTGTGCTGAGAGCCCCTGAGCTGACAGCCCCTGTCAGTCATTCCTGTCCGTCTTACAGGAGACCCAGCGAGAGACAACCGGGCTAGACTAGACATCTTTTAAAATCCAAACACCTGATTTGTGTGCTTTTTCCTTCCCTGTCCTCCCAACACCACTTTTCTGTCCATGCCACCTTTTGTTTCTGTTGGCACAGACCTGCCCTGAGCACATCTTCCCATTGTCATCAATGAATGTGGTTGCTTTTTCTTTTACTATTGTGTGTGTGCTTGCAGTTCTTCCCTTACTGTAAACAGCCTGGAATCCATCTATGAGGTACACCATGCGGCATCGTTGGTACACAAACAGCATTTTGATGGGCTAGGCTATAGCTTGCCTAGCATGCACAAGGCCCCAGCTTCCATCTACACACTGCCAAAATACAGTGTTTTCTTTTTGTAGTAAGTACATGTAAGACTTAAGCCTCACAGTTAGATCGAACTGGAGAGGAAAAGAGTCTGTAGGCAAGGGCCTCATTAGGCTTTCTGGCAAATCCTGAATAAAAAGAGTTAAAAGTACTAGAGAAAGCAATTAACAAGAAGAGAGGACAGCAGAGCACAGGGGAAGCCATGTGGTTGAAACCCTTTCTAGGACTCCTGCAGTCAGTCCCCAACCTCCTGCCTGGAGTTATGGTGCACAGCTAGAAAGAAAAGGAGCAAGCAACAAGAATTGCAAGGAAATGGGGCTCTGGGATGATCCATGTTCTCTGGGAACAAAGACCAAGAATCTCCAGGTAGCCACTATTTTATCAGCCAGTGCAGGGGAGGGGAATGGTGCTTTTCCCGGAACACTGTAGAAGTAGTGGTTGAATGGGCAAGTTTAAAGGAAACAAGTTAAGATTCATCCCCGTACCTGGGTACTAGTTTTCCCTTACTGTCCTCAGCAGACCTCATCCTGCTCTGTGAGCATCACAGCCTCACTGACCATCAAGATCTCAGCAGTGATGCAGAGGAAGTGGGATTTCTACATTCCAAAACCAGCCCACAAGGCAGGGCAAGGAGGGCCTCAGCCAGATACTACAGCAGTTGACTATTCGTGGTCCCCACACCCACGTCCAATAAAATGCAAAGGAGACAAGGGGTGGCTGCTTGAAACTCTTGTTGGCTGGGTGTGGTGGTGCACACCTGTCATCCCAGTACTCGGGAGGCTGAGGCAGGAGGAGTGCTGTGAGTTCAAGGCCAGCCTGGGCTACAAAGTGAGTTCAAGGCCAGCCTGAACTGCATAGTGAAACCCTATCTCAAAAACGAAAAAAAAAAACCCTCTTCTGGGATATTGTCGCTGCTTCTCCATCAGAGAAGTCAGGTTCCACGCAGTCCTGGCTTTTCTTTAAAAAAAGAAGAAGAAAAAAAGTCCTCTTATTTAGTATCTAAAAATCCACACCTATGTATCTATATACCTAAGTATATATGTACACCCATTCTAGGGTAACTATATTACTGCACTAGATACACACCCATCTCCTTCCTAACTCATTCTTCTATGTAAGGTTCCTCATAACCAAGCTGTAAATCCCAGAGATGAGCCCCTGACAAGGGCAAGCAGGACCACCTAGGAATGCGCGGACAGTGGTGCCCGGTTTAGACTCTTGGGGCTTAGGATCTACCAATGACAGTCCAGAGAGCCACTCGGGTTGTGACAAGTTCAAGGTATTGATCTGGGAGGGTGGGTCTTTATCACCTGTTATAAGGTGAGGACAAAGGCCTACGGGTATATGGGTCTTGGGCCTCCTACCCTCACCTCTCACAGGGTAGCTTTGTGTCCCCTGCTTTTTTTTCCTTCCTTACAAATAAAGCATATTCCCTTTGAAACTTCACTCCCTTAATTCATTACTGGTGCTGAGTTTACAATCGTGGTTGGCTGTGGAGCTGCCGTGCAGTGGACACCCCCAGATGGGACAAAATGGACATTCGTCATAGCAAGTGAGTAACTCCGTAGGATTTTTGCTTTCTACATGAGGAAAGAGTCATTTATTAGCTGAATTTCCACAAGAGTTTCTGATCTGATATAGGGACTGAAAAAGGCACAGTACAGCTTTTCATCTGCATGCTGGTAGGAAACCACACAGGGAACTGGTGAGTTGGACTTAGATGTAGACTGCAAAGTGCTGACTCACAAAATTTTATGTTAATATTTTCTTTTATTATTATTATCATTATTATTTTGTCTTTTTGAGACAAGATCTCGCTATGCAGTTCAGGCTGGCCTTGAGCTCACTTTGTAGCCCAGACTGGTCTTGAACTCACAACAATCTTCCTGCCTCAGCCTCCCGAGTGCTGGGATTGCAGGTGTGTGCCACCACACCTGGCTTACATTAATATTTTAAACAATATATATTCAATCAGATTAAAATATTAGTAACAAGTAAGCAGAAAAAAAAATTTTTGTGGTACTAGTGGTGGAACCCACGACCTTTACACTTGAGTTATATCCCCAGTCCTTTTTAAATTTTTATTTTTATTTTGAGACATGGTCTCACTAAGTCACTTGTGATCTTCCTGTCTCAGTTTCCCACAGTACTGGGATTATAGGGGTGTGCCACCACACCCAGCCAGTAAAAGCAAAATTTTGTACCATTGAGAGCAAAAACAAAGGGATAAAGGGCAAAGATTGAACAGAACTAAATGCAAACTGAAGGCAAGACATAGATAAGCCTCAAGGCAAATGAGAGCTGCAGGACAACTAGTGGGATCCTCTGGTGACAGGAAGCCTGGCAAAGCAGCAACAAAGCCGCAGCGTCTGCATTTTTACACGTTCTCTGTTCTAAGTCTTTATTTATTTTTTGTTGTTTTTTTGTTTTTGTTTTTTGTTTTTCTCCGGTACCAGGAACCGAACTCACGACCTTGCGCTTGCCAGGCAGGCGCTTTGCCGCTGAGCTAAATCCCCAGCCCTGTTCTAAGTCTTTAGATTCAGGCATTTCCTTGGCATCCTCTTGCCCTTCTCATCTAGTGAGAGGTTTTCTTTGTTCTTTGTAATAAACCATAGACCTGGATGTTCAGCCACTGCCTGCTGTTCTGCCGTGTCCTTCTGTGTCACCTCAGAACAAGAACTCAGAATGAGAATTGGTTATATCTTTGGTGCCAAAACATGGGGCCTTTCTTCTCTAAGAGTTAAGTGTGACAGAACAGCCCGTTTTGTTCTCTCTCTCTCTCTCTCACACACACACACACACACCTTTCTCCATGCATTATAAAAATCTAAGAAACAGTGGGTAGTCTGCCGGCTAGTGAGAGAGTTGGAGAGTGGCCCCGCTCAAAGCACAGGACAGGTTCCCTAGCACCTCCTGACTAATCCTCCACTGAAACCAGTTGGAATGCTAGCCAGATGAAAAGCTGGATTCCTTTCTAAAGACAGGTCTCTGAGTGCATGGGACGGGTGGAAGCTGGGATGGGAACTGCGGGGCCCTGGCCGGGACTACTCCCCAGTGGCTACTCAAAGGCCACCCTGTGGAAGCCAGACAGCCCTACTGGGTATCCAGCAGAGAAATCTCCACTCACCTATGGTCCCTATCTGCACACCTCTCTCTGTGGGGGGAGAGAAACTCCCAGTGTTTCTTAGGTATCCCCTTTCCCAGGATGACCTGAGATGACGGTCAGAGTCCTCTTTTAAGCCTCCATTACGCATCAAGCTATTGGTTTGGACTTTTCTCTCTCCGTTAGTATGATAGACACCCTCTTCTCCAAATTATTTCCTGAGCTGGAAATAGATTACGGTCCTAGCCCACATTTCAGGCTCTCCCAGTCCCTGCTGTCCCTGGTGTTCAGGCAGCGAGTTCTTTCGGGACTCCCTAGAGCATTGCACTCAGGCTCCAGGCCGCTTCTCTAAACAAAAGCCATTTGAGACCACTCTCCCTCTCTGCTGGAGGTCAGGCTAAGGAATATCATCATGCGGGTTTTTTGGTGCTCTGGGCACTTCACACTTTATTCACTCCGAACCCATTTATCCACTATGAAGATCAGGCCCTGGGCACACCTTCTGGGGCCCACAGTTTGACACAGAATGCAACTATGTGAACCTGCCCTGTGGAGAAAGAGGGACTACCGAGATATAAGGTGGCACCCTTATAAAGGCTCTCACAAGAAAAAAACAAAGCAAAAACCCCCAATACTCAGAAGCCTTGAGCCTTCTGTGTGCCCCAGCAAAAGGGTTACCATAGTCCCCTAATACAGGGGCAAAGCTTCCAAAAGCACTTTCCATAGTGCCTCTAATTAGGGAAACCACTATCAAAGGGGCAGTTCACCCCAGTAACTCTGTACAGGGGAACAGCTATCAGAGGAATGATTAAATGTAGTAGCTATAGCAAAAAATTAAGATAAATCTTTAGTCTGGTCTTTCTTTAAACAGTCCTTGCTTTCAAAGTGTAAAGGGGTTTTTCTTTCTCCTTATCTCTTACTGGTGTTAACTGATTACAAGAGATCTCTGCACTCATTAGTGACATCTAAAAAAAAAGATTCTGACTCTTTATACTTGTAAACCTATAACTAGAGCAGATTATTCTAGCTCCACTCGCCCAATATTTCTAAGAGTGTACTCTGATTTAAAAGTAATTGTTTTGTGTTCTATATGTCTGTCCCTCTGTTTAATCTGCTTTAAATACCTGCAACTGCTTCATTTAAGGAAAACAGACTTCATACATTTCCCCAAAATACAAATGCTATTCTTTTAAAAATATAACAATATGCAATGTATTAACCATTATTACTCTTATTATCTTGTTTTGAAATTTTGATTTTTTCCCTTTAAAATAAAATTTTAGAAAATAATAGGAGGCAACATGGCTGAATAGAGGAGGACCCTTGTTTAGAGCCACTCAGAGAAATTCAACTAAAACACAGGTAATTGGAAGAAAGGGGAGGGACATACACCCTGAAACTAAAATCAACCTGACATAAGAGCCAGATAGAGCAAAACGAAGATAAAGGACTTAATAAAATGGCCGGCCAGCCCACCTGGCTGCCGGTGGGGTCGCTGGATCAGGACTTCCTGCCATACTTGGAATCTTAAAAGAGGACGAAGAAAGGGGTATACTAACATAATGTGGCTAACTCCAGCCAAACAGGATGGACTCGGGGTAGAAGGTCCCCTACCTTTTCTGCCTTCCTCCACACAGAAGACGCTACAGTCCGGCAGTAACTTCTGCCAACAAGACCTGCCCCCTCCCTGACGATCGGCCTGCTTTCCTTTTCTCCATTTGTTTTGGTCTCTTTTTTTCTTTTCTTCTCCTTCTCTTTTTTCTTGTCCTCCTGTTCCCTCTGTGCACCAGAGTGCTAAGTGGAACCACCAGGAACAAGGTTAAAGTCTACAGGGGCGCCTATGTAGTAAATGGAACGGCTAACCCCTCCGCCATGACCTGTGGTCAGGGGAACTACACAGCCTTGCACCTCAGGACTGCAGGCCCGGGCCAAAGGCGCACGGGACTGGGAACAGCACACTGTCTCTGTCGGAAAACAGCACAGCAACTGGGAGAGACGCCACCAAACAAGCTAAAGAGTGGGAGGCCGCTAAGGGACATACAGAAAGTACTGGCTGCAGCCTCTGGCCCCAGGCCCCACATCTGGAGACCAAGATCAGCCTCAAATCCAGCACAAATGCTGCTGCAGGCTTTGGCAGTGTTATCCAGTAGTTCCGGATCCTCAGTGGAAACCAGAGGAATTTTGTTAATTTTATCTTTTTGCCTTTTTTGCTGGTTTGTTTCCCGTTCCTTTTCCCTTTCTTTCTGTCTTTGACCTATATTTTTGTTCTAATCTGTTCATCTTCTTTCCCCCTTTCCTCAATTTACCTCTCTAGATCTAATCATGTTTTCATATGAGTGAATAGTCTAATTTTTCTGGTCAACTTCAATAATCCTTTGCTTGCTCCTTCACTCTTTCTCTTCTGTCCTCTTCTCTAGTTTCCCAAAGCTTGCATGACCATCCTTCATCCTCCAGCCTGGTTTCTACTTTATTTCTTTTCAGTTATCTCTGTTCTATCCACTAGCCTAAACTTTTCCTACTGGAGGGTAAAACCAGTCTACCAAGGGGAAACACTGCACACAAGTTCCCGATTTATGCTCAGTTCTGTTATATAACTATAGACTTTGCTTCTATGCTTAAAGGTACAAAATTAATAATTACCACAGTTTGTCAGTTTCTAAACTGTGCTTGATACCGTTGTTAGTGCTAATTATAATACTTTAGCTAGGCTAATTATAATACTTTAGCTGGGATATCATATCTATTTTAATCAGCTGTTCTCACTTCTTTAACAATACTGGGAAGTTCTGGGGTAATAACTGCACCACACCCCAGCACCAAAGGACTGGGGACTGAACCAAACATATACCAACAATATCTCACTCTAAACTAATTGGAAATGTAGGATGTTGGGACAGATACAAACCAACAACCTCCTATACACAGAAGACATCCCCGAGGAAAAAATCATGCCTAGAGAGGCCTTGATACTAGTGATAAAGCTACCTACTACAAAAACTTACCAATATCAGAGTGTTTCACTCAACAACATCAGAATACACATTTTTCTCAGCTGCACATGGGACATTCTCTAAAAGAGACCATATACTAGCCCACAGCACATGCTTAAGTAAATGCAAAAGAACTGAAATTTTCCCATGTATATTATCTGATCATAGTGGAATGAAATTGGAAATTAATAGCAAAAGAAACCATAAAAACTCCATAAACACATGGAAATTAAATAATACCCTCCTGAACAACCAATGGGTCACAAATGAAATTAAAGAAGAAATTAAACAATATCTACAATTAAACAAAAATGCAGATACAACATATAGGAACCTGTGGGACACAATGAAAGCAGTCCTCAGAGGGAAATTTATAGCAGCGAATTCTCACATCAGGACAACAGAACTAGCACAAACAAACAACCTAATGTTGCACCTTAACCTAGAAAAAGAAGAGTAAGTCAAGCCCAACGCCCACACAAGGCAGGAAATTATAAAGATGAGAGCAGAAATTAACACAATTGAGACTAAGAAAACAATACAAAGAATTAATGAATCAAAGAGTTGGTTCTTTGAGGGGCTGGGGATTTAGCTCAGCGGCACAGCGCCTACCTGGCAAGTGCAAGGTCGTGAGTTCGATTCCTGGTACTGGAGAAAAAAACAAAACAAAACAAAAAAAAATGTGTGACATGAGAACACACACGTACAAAGAGCTGATTCTTTGAAAGAATAAATAAAATTGATAAACCTTTAGCCAAATGGACTTATCAAAAAAAGGAAAGAAGAGACTCAAATTCACACAATGAGGAATGAAAAGGTAAAATCACGAGAGATCCTGTGGAAATTCAGAAGATCATCAATACCTACTTTGAAAATTTTTACTCTCATAGGATAGAAAACACAGAATGGACAGATTCCTAGATATATATGAATTACCAAAGCTGAATCAGGAAGATATAAAAATTCTGAATAATCTAGTATCAGTCAATAAAATCGAAAATGTAATTAAAAACTTACCGAGAAAGAAAAGCCTAGGTCCTGACAGATTCACTGTTGAATTCTACAAGAAATTTAAAGAAGATTTAATACTAATACTCCTCAAACTCTTGAATAAAATTGAAAGGGAAACAATACTCCCTAACTCATTCCTGGAGGCAAGTATTACCCTGATACCAAAACCAGAGAAAGACCCAACCAAAAAAGAGAACTATGAGCCAATCTCCATAATGAACATAGATGCAAAAATACTCAATAAGATACTAGCAAACAATGCAGCAAATCATCAAGAAGATTATACACATGACCAAGTGGGATTCCTCCCAGGAAAGAAAGGATGGTTCAACATATACAGATCAATAAATGTAATACACCGTATCAACAGAGCCAAAGACAAAAAACATATGATCATCTCAATAGATGCAGAAAAAGCTTTTGACAAAGCCCAACACTCATTCATGATAAAAACCCTACAAAAAATCAGAATAGTCTTTACCTCAATCTGACAAAAGCCATCTATGACAAACCACAGCCAACATCACACTAAATGGACAAAAACTGAAAGCTTTCACTCTAAAACCTCGAACAAGACAAGGATGCCCACTACCACCACTCCTATTTGATACAGTTCTGGAAACACTAGCCAGAGCAGTTAGACAAGAGAGAGAAATAAAAGGAATAAGGATATGAAAGGAGGAAGTTAAATTATTGTTCTTCACAGATGACATGATACTGTACATAGAAGACCCTACCAAAAGACTTCTAGATTTAATAACGAAATTCAGAAGCATAGCTGGATACAAGTCAACACTCAAAAGTCAATAGCATTCCTGTGCACAAACGACAGACTCACTGAGAGAGAAATTAGGGAAACCACACCCTTCGCAATAGCATCCAAAAAATGAAATACTTAGGAATCAATCTAACAAAGGAAGTAAAGGATCTATACAGTGAAAATTGCAGTACTCTGAAAAAGGAGATCAAAGAGAAAAGCAGAAAATGGAAAGATATCCCTTGTTTATGGATAGGCAGAACCAACATAGTGAAAACTGCCACACACCCAAAATTATTATACAGATCTAATGCAATCTCAATTAAAATATCATTAGCATACCTCACAGAACTAGAGACAACATTCCTAAAATTCATCTGGAATCAGAAGAGATGTAGAATATCAAAGGCAATCCTGGGCAACAAAGGATTCACTGTATTCAGGAGGCAGCACAATCCCTGATTTGAAATTATACTACGAAGCTTTTGTGATAAAATCAGCAAGGTACTGGCAGAAAAAAAACAAAAAACAGACCTGAAGATCAATGGAACAGATTAGAAGATGCAGACACAACTACAAATACACTCAGCTACCTTATCTTTTATAAAGGGGCCAAACATGTTCACTGGAAGAAAGATAGCCTCTTTATTTTTGTCTTTTTGAGACAGGGTCTTGCTATGCAGTTCAGGCTGGCCTTAAACTCACTTTGTAACCCAGGCTGGTCTTGCAACGATCCTCCTGCCTCAGCCTCCCGAGTGCTGGGATTACAGGCGTGCAGCACACCTGGCAAAGATAGCCTCTTTAATAAATGGTGCTAGAAAAACTGGCTTTCCACATGCCAAAGACTAAAACTAGACCCTTGTCTACCCCCATGCACTAAAGTCAAAATGGGTCAAAGATCTGAATATTAAAACAGAAACATTAAATCTACTGGAAGAGAAATAGGTAGAAATCTTGAAGACATAGATGTAGGTAGAGAGTCCATGAAGAAAACCCAGACTGAACAGGAAATACTTAAAAAAAATCAACAACTGGGACCTAGTCTTATTAAAAAGCTTTTGCACAGCAAAAGAAATCACTAACCAAGTAAACAGACAACCCATTGAGTGGGGAAAAAATTTTCCCGCAGACAAAGGATTTCTATCTAGAACATATAAAGAATTGAGAAAAATCAGACCTCTCAAATTCAAAGACCCAATCCAAAAATGGGCATCTGAGATGAATACACACTTCTCAGATGAACAGATACAAATGGCAAATAAATATATGAAAAATGTTCAACATCATTGGTCATTCGAGAGGTGCAAAATAAAACAACACTGAGATTTCATCTCACTCCAGAAAGAATGGCTATTATCAAGACATCAATAACAAATGCTGGTGAGGCTGTGGGGAAAAAGGAACACTTCTCCACTGTTGGTGGAAATGTAGACTGGTACAACCACTGTGGAAATCAGTGTGGTGATTCCTAAAAAAAACAGATTAGAAGTCCCAATCCACTCAACTAGTCCCCTTCTGGGTATCTTCCCAGAATTAGAAACATCATACCACAGCAATATATGTGCACTCATGTTCATAGCACCACAATTTGTTATAGCTAAATCTTGGAAACAACCCAAATGCCCATCGACCGAGGAATGGATAAAAGAGAGGTGGTATTTTTATACTGTAGAGTACTACTCAGCCATAAAGAAGGATAGACCTGAGATTTTTATTGGTAAATGGATGCAACTTGAGACCATACTCATAAATGAAATAAATGAGACTCACATGTGTAAACAAGGTATCATCTCCCTGGTGTAAGAAACTGAAAGAGTAAATAAGTTCTAAAATATACAATAGATATTGTGAAATGGGAAGAAATTGTTCACAAGGAAAAATTAACTAGGATGGGCGAAAGGGGAAAGGACAGCAGGGAAAAGGGAAAAACTGCAAGTGAGTTATACTATTAGTGTCCCTTAGTTCATTAAAAAGGAAGGTTTGTGCTAATATCAATTGGAGAAATTTCTGTGCCTGATTCTTGTACCCTGAGCAATTGCTTTAAAGATAACGTGCAATGTATTAATTATTGTTATTCTCCTATTATTTTGTTATGAAATTTTATTTTACCTGTTTTCATAAAATAAACAGAATTAAAAATATATTTCAATATATATGCTAACTGGTTTCATAGTACTAGTTTATCTTAATTTGTTGAAAATAAAGATTTGTGTTATCTGTTTCTTTTTTGTGTGAATCTTTTTGGTTTATGTCTTTTTTTTTTGAGACAGGAGCTCATTATGTAGTTCAAGCTAGCCTTGAACTTACTATGTAGCCCAGGCTGGTCTCAAACAGTAGTCCTCCTGCCTCAGCCTCCCAAGTACTGAGATTACAGGTGTGTGCCACCACGCCTGGCTTGTTTTTGTCTTGTACTCTGAGTAACTACTTTGAAGATAAGAATACAGAGTTTAAAAACTATTGTTATTCTCTTGTTATTTGATTATGCAATTCTGTTTTATTTTTTCATAAATATTTTTAGCTCAACAATTTATTTGTATTCTTACATGTGATTTATACATAAAAGCTTCTTATGGTTCACATAGCTTAACAGTAGACTAATTTAAATCAGTTGGTAAGAGTAAAGTTATTTTTAAAGTTGGAGACATGTTTCCATTCAAGTTGTTAGCCAACCAAAATGATATCAAAAACTGGTTTTATAAATACAATGCCTATAGTTGTCTGTATATAACTTCAGAGTTTTCCTTGGTCAAAAGATAACATACATAACTTAAAAGGTATTAACTGTTACAATTTGTTTCTTATAAGTTATCAAAGATAACTGGTAAGGTAAATAAGTAGGGACCCCTTGGGCTTGGAAAATTTATGGCCCAAGACTTCCCTCTGTGGATAAAAGAACAGCTATCTGAACCAATTTGTTCAATTTTGTCCACAGATGAAACTTTCTGGGGTTTTTCCCCCAAAGTCTTACAGTGTCACACCCCAACAATTATTAAATACATTATTGTAATATATTTAAATTGGATATAATGACAAGGTTAAATTCTCTATGTCTAAAACACTAAGGCTTTCTTTTTTTTTTTTTTTTTTTTTTTTTTTTTTTTTTTTTTTTTTTTTTTGGTTTTTCTCTGGTACCAGGAACCGAACTCACGACCTTGCGCTTGCCAGGCAAGCGCTTTTGCCGCTGAGCTAAATCCCCAGCCCCTGCTTTCTTAAGATATTAAGATGCTGTTGGTGGGGCTGGGGATTTAGCCCAGCGGCAAAGCGCCTGCCTGGCAAGCGCAAGGTCATGAGTTCGATTCCTGGTACCGGAAGAAAAACAAAACAAAAACAAAAACAAGATGCTGTTGGGTAAGTTTAGGAAATTCAATTTAAAAGCAAGGATCCTATATTGTACTTTGGTTTTTATGTTTTCCATTGTTAAACTTTTGGTTACAAACAATAGAATAGCTATAGTTAACAGCTGTTCAGGGTACAAGAATTAGGCACAGAAATTTCTCCAACTGATATTAGCACAAACCTTCCTGGTTAAAGCTGACTTTTAAGCAGGCGTAGTGGTGCATGCCTGTAATCCCAGCACTTGGGTGGCTGAGGCAGCAGGATCACCATGAGTTCAAGGCCAGCCTGGCCTACATAGTGAGTTCATGGCCCAGTTGAACTATATAGTGAGACCCTGTCTCAAAAAAACAAAAAAAAGTTGACTTTTAAAAGTTAAATCAGTGCTGGGCATGGTGATGCATGTCTGTAATCCCAGTACTGGGGAGGCTGAGGCAGGAGCAGTGCTGTGAGTTTGAGGCCAACCTGCACTACCTAGCGAGACCCTGTCTCAAACAAAACAAGAAAGTTAAGTCAAATGTTGCCTTATAACTTATTTTCAATAACATTTTATAAAAGGTTAAACAACTATTGTCTTAGGTTATGATATAACCTATATACCTAAAAACAAGATATGCTATAGAGTCTAAGATTTAAACTTAAGTTTATATAGTTAAAATTGAGTTTAATACATACAAAATAACATGGTTGTTCTCTTTTATACATTATGCATCTAGTCTTTAACATATAAAATGACCAAAATTTAACATCTTTAAGTTGGTTCCTAACATTTAAAACTTGACCTGTATCTACTGGCTTTGATTAAATAAACATTTTGTTACTGTACAAACTAAACAACAGAGCTGAGAGAGCCTTGGACTATTTACACATGTAGGTGTGGGAGAGTGTAGCCTCCCCTGTACCTTGCCCTAAGCATCCCTTGCATCTGGCCATTGTAGAGCTGTTTTCTCTACACTCAACTGTTAATAGTAAGCACGAATCAAAAAAAAAAAAAAAAAGAGGCAGTATTACATGTACTGATATGGAATACTTTCCAAGATGTATTATTAGTTAAAAAAAGCAAATGAAGCCAATGTGAGAAGAGTTCTACCCAGAATAGAACGCATTTCCATGCACAGAACAGCTCTGTAGGGTTTCAGAAGACAACTGATAAAAGCGATCTCTCTGTGGAGGGGAAATAAACGGCTTTGGGACAAGAATAAAAGGACACTTAATGGCGAGGGGAGAAGGGTTGAAGGGAAGGTAGGGAAATGGGGGAAAAAAGGTTATATACAGGTACAAATTCTCTATGATGAATGTGATCATTATGTATATCTAAAATGTACCAATAAAATCTTACTTTAAAAAGGCAGACTTAATTTTCAGTGAACAGCACTTTTTTATCATGTTCATATCTCTATAAAGATAAAACTTTCTATGAAAAAGGATCTACAGGGCAGAGTGATGTCTGCAATATATTAAGAATAAAAAGTTGCAAAGTATAATCTGAAGAGGGAAGACCCAATGTAATCTGTGCAATATAATCTCATTTATGTTAAGGCACTAAATAAAACCAAGAAGTATGGATAAAAAATAGACTTAACAATAGCAAGCTATTTTTGAGTTGTGTGCTGGCCTCGCAAATTATCAAACTTGGCGGGGGAGGGGTGTCTTAGGAACCTGATTTGTAGCTGTCTGAAGGGTGGGTAACCGGGATCAAATGCTTGCCAACTGCCAACTGAAGTGAAGGCAGTCTTGTGTAACTGTGACCAGATGGAGGGCCCCCTGGTGATTTTTTCCAGGTTCTTGGTGTCCTGAATAAAGAACTGGGATGAGACACACACACGAGAGCACATTTACTGAAAGCAGAAGAGGTACCCTCTGCAGGGAATAAGCAGGCTGGGGATCAGACACATAGAGACCCCAAGGATAAGGGAAAGGATCCTCCTGTATCCAAAATTTCTGGATTGGCTTCTCCTGCATGCAAATAAGGTACTGGTATAGTTTTCCTACCAAAACCTCACTTGGCCTGAACCCAGATTTAAATTGCCCTATCGAAAGACAGGCTTGGCTTCCCACCAGATCTAAGTAAAGGGCTGAGATACTGCTGATTGGTACCATGTACGGTGCGCAGGAGCTATGCAGTCTTTTGGGGCCCTATGTTCCGCACAGCCTCTGGATTTTCATGACTTTGACATATTCCACCCAGTTAGCTCTCCGGTTTGCCTCAGCCCTAATCCATCTCAAGACCGAATCCTAAAACCTGTGGAGTCTTACGCTAATGCTTGTATCTTAATTAATTTTTCATTACTGGGCCAGACCCCATACCCACAAATTAAAGGAAGAAATGTTTATTTTAGCTCAGTTTATAGAGGTTTCAGTCCATAGTGGGCTGGCTCCAAGGCAGGGTGGCCTGGAGAGGAGAAACAGTTCAGGGCGTGGCAGACAGGAGGAAGTCAGACTTCCTTCTTCATTCCCTTTTTATTCCGTCCAGGCTACATAAGCCTATTGGTTGGTGCTCCTCAGAGCCAGCGTGGGGCTTCCCTCTTCAGTAAATGCATCACCACACCCAGAACTATGCCAAACCAACCAGTAGACTGATCCAATATCTCAGTCTCATGATCCATTCGCCCCCAAAAGCCTCTTTGACTCCATGAGACTTTGGGGGACATCTGGATATAAGCCGTAACAGCTGGGCAGTGTCAGTATGGTATGACACTGGTTGGTAACCACAGAAAATTGGAGAACTGCTTCGTGTGGAAAACCTCCACACATTTGGTGTTAGAAGCAGTTGCAGTAAAAATAGCTGTGTGCTATAGTGGCTTTTCACTAGGTAATACAAGGTTAAAAATCTTTTTCATGCCTTGTTGTATCACCATGGGCAGGTCAGTCTCATTGAGCCTTAGAAGTTTCCTAAAATGAAAAATGAAAATGCTAGTTCTATCTTAAAAAGGATTATGGCAAGGATTAAATGAGAAGCCCACATAAAGTACTCAATGCACAGTACATATCTGATAAGCAATTCCCCGTTTCTGGCCACAGAAACACAGAGTGCTACGCTGCACTTTCATGTTCCAAAGTGCGGATGAAATGCTTTTCCTGTTTACAACCCAAAGACAGGATGTAATAGTGTGTGTCAAAACAGACAAGCAGACAGCTAGTTTGGAGAAGAGGGGCACATGTTTAATGGTGAGAGAATGAATTAATGGTCAGCAAAGTGACCTAGGGCAGGCAACCAGTGAGGACGAAAGCCAGCACAGGTACCTTCTGTGTTAAGGTGAAAGCATAAGCCGTAACGGGGATGTTTTAGATTTGGAATGTACAGTGTACAAGCTCTGGCCTAAACTAACAGGTTTCCATATGCATTTTCCAGTATCATCTCCGTAAAAGAAAGTAAATGGAAAAGAAAACACTGGAGCAAAGTAACTTTAATGTTCTTATCTGAGTTGTGGTATATACAAAGGTAATCCCTTTCAGAGTAAAACAGCCAGAATAATTTTACAACAAACTTCAGGCGGGGCATGATGGTGTATGCATGTAATCCCGGCATTCTGAGAGGACAGGGCAAGAAGATCACAAGTTCAAGCCCTGGACAACACAGCATCTTAGCAAGACCCTTTTTCAACAGAAAAAATGAGTTTAAGCCCTAGTACCACAAAAAACAAAACAAAAAACCCCACAGTATGCCTAAAAAAAAAATACCCAGAAATATTCAAGTGAAGAAATATTGACCTGATGCCCAGAAAACCATGTATTGGTGGAGGGGGAATAGGAGCTAGAAGGCAGAGGCAGAACTTGCTTTATGAGAGTTTTCTTGCTTAAGCACAAATGCTTCATGCCGCCAAAGAACACAAATAAGGAAACAAAAATGGACTCGTCTTCAGTTCCACTTTAAAAATGCAATAAACAGACGGGCATGGTGCACACCCGGAATGCCAGCACTCGGGAGACTAAATCAAGAGGTTTGTGAGTTCATGGCCAGTCTGGGCTACAGCAGGACTCTATCTCAAAAATATGAATAAAATCCCCGTAAAACCACAACAAATAGATGACAACATTTTCAAGTGTTGCTAAGTTGCTTATACAAACTCAAAGTCATTAGCATGACTTCAGGATCCGAACTTTTTATGTCAAGCGCTTTAACCAGGCAGTTTAAGGCCTCCTGTATTTTTCCACACTCTTTCAGTTCTCTGCCTCGAGTTATGAGAGTCTCATAGTCATCTGCAGCCTCCACTGACTTATCCTGGGGAGAATCAAGCATGGGGCCAGCAGACAAAGGGTCAGGGGCACCAGGAGAAGTCTGCAGGTTAAAGCTTGGTGGCTTAGACGTAGTTAGCCCAACAGACTTATTTTCTGAAGACAGCCTTTCTCCAGAAGGGTCTCCTGTGTTCTCTGAAGCTCTGTCACTGCTGTCTTCTGCTCCTTCCTCCAGATCATCTTCAGTGCCCTCTGCCTTGCTGCTGCTGTCAAGTCTTTCCTCCATATCCTCCACATGGTCTAAAACCACATTAATCAGAGACCTTCTAGAAGCTAGAGATCTCCTCGGGTTTATAGACTTATTTACACTATCAGGTATTTTAGGTGAAAAGAATCTTCCAGGTAAAATGTCATCTTTGGGAGTAGAAGCATCAAACTGTTTCTCTGATGAGAACTGAAAGAGAGACGTATGGAATGGACTTGTGCTTGAGGTATCTTTAATAGAATCATCCTCATCTTCATCATCTGAAACAATCCTCCTAGCTTTGCTTCTGCTTTTAACACCAACTACCACTTCTTCTGGGTCTTTGTCTTTCTTAGAAGAATCCAAACTGAGACATGCTTTGCTGTGCACAGACTCTGCCCTAGAACTAGCCGCAGAGCCACACAAGTTATTTTCTTTCTCAACACACTCCAAAGACTGAGTGGAGAGATTTTGTGTATTGCCTTCAGAGTCTTCCAGGCAAAGATTGAAGTCACACGCATACTGAAGTGAAGATGCTAACGGTTCCCCGGCTGACTTGGCTTCATTTGTTTGGGCGTCCTGCAGGACACTATGGGATGCCGGCGATTCATCAGATACTTCAATAACAGATACATTTAATTTTATGGCTTGACTTTCATTTGTTATGGGATTGGTGGGCCATGGATCGCAGTGATATAAGTCCTCATCATCCTGTAGATCTAGACTTGGTGCGCGATCATCTCTGACTGATTGGCTAGCTAAATAATCAAAACTTCCCAGGGGATTCTCCTGCTGTGCCTCTTGCTCAGACTCTTCTTGTAATGACTCCTGCAGAGCTTTGTTTTCAGTTGCAAAGCTTTTTGCAGTTTCCTGTAATGAGGCAGTCCAAATTTCTTCCATACTCCCAAACTCCCTGGGTAAAGTAGCTACGGAGTCGGTATGAAATGCATTTTCACAGGAGCGTGTACCATCTTGCAGCATGGTCGTATGCGTATGTACACTGGAGAGGTCTTGATCATCGATATTTACATTTGCCATTTGAAAACTGAGAGCTTCTTCCTGGGTAGGATGAGTAGTTATAAGAGATGAAGGCCAACGTTGTGGTTTCTTCAATTCAGGGCATTTCTTTTTTGTTTGAGAAGAAAACAGAGGCGCTAACGGCCAGGCCCCCTCATTTCCAGTTCTTTGTTTTTCCACTGTATTTTGAGACTCAAATTCAACAAGGAATTGAGCTTTCTGAACTCTCTGTTGAATATACTGAGATTCTTCTATGACATCAAGCTCTTCTTTAATGGACAGATCATGTGTATATATCAAGTCATGGTCTGAGATTCCAGCTATTCCCAGAGAGTGTAGGTAGGTAATGTGTTCATCGAGGGTCTTATCAGATCTCCTCTGAGCAGCATGCAGAGACTGGAGCTGCAACTGAGTTGCAGAGTTCTGGAGATCCTCAATCGTAAAGAGCTCCCTTAACTCTTGTTTATTGAAATAGCGGAATGGGTTCTTCTTATCACCAGTAGTTTGTCTAATTAATGAGCCCTTGAAAACCTGTCTTCTATATATTTTTTCTTCTACAGTCCCACAAGTGATTAGCCTATAAACCACAACATTTTGTTTTTGTCCAATTCGGTAAACTCTATCTACAGCTTGAGCATCAGTTGCGGGGTTCCAGCTAGGGTCAAAAATAACCACTCTAGTTGCTGCAGTTAATGTTAAGCCAACACCACCTACTTGAGTGGTAAGCAGAAAAACAGAGTAATCTTTATTTTGCTGGAATAAATTAATTCTTTTTTCTCGTTCCAAAAGATGAGTAACTGTGCCATCAATTCGCAATATCTTAAAATGCTTATTCCTTAAGAGTTGTTCAATGATGTTTAGAATTTGTCTTGATTGAGAAAATACCAGAGTTTGATGCCCTTCATCTCGCAGTCTCTTCAGCAGGGCCATTAAGAATATCATCTTTCCAGATTCTTCCGTCAATGTATCATCAGTTACATGAGAAATGTCATCCATATCTGAGGAATCGTCCTCATTTCCATCCTGAGCAGAGATTTTAGCAGTCTTTAGATGCAGCAAATGACAAGCCCGTGTGGACAGCAGCCTAGGGTGATCACACAGCTTCTTTAAGACTCCTAGCTCAGCCAAAGGTGAGCGTGTCTCCAGTAACAACTCCTTGATGTGATCTAAAGATACAAATTTCCTGTATATTTCTTCTTGTAAAGGTACAAGACGTATCCAAATGATTAAATCATTTTTCCTAGAAAGAGAGGGCATTTCGCAGATGGCATCACCACCTGAATTCTCTTCAGTGGGTCTGACTTCTGGGATGTTTGACTTTCTCTTCTGTACTACTTCTTTAGTCCTCCTAAGAAAATAGGGTTTTATGATTTCCATTAAGTTTTCAGACATTTTAAGTCCCAAGGCTTTTTCCCCTGGAGTGGCATCCTTCTCTCTTGCTCTAACAATAGGATTTTCATACTCCGTTTTAAAAGTTTTTAATGTCCCTAGCAGGGACCCGTGGCAAGCAAAATCAAATAGGGACCATAGTTCTTGTAAATTATTCTGGATTGGGGTTCCTGTAAGGAGGAGGCGATTGCTTGCAGGAACAGCACGGGCACATATTGCCGACTTAGTAGATGAGCTCTTTATTTTATGTGCTTCATCAAGGATGACATAGTCCCACACAAATGCTTGGCCACTACAGCTGGCAAGCTGCTGCCAATTGTTGATTAACATTTGGTATGTAGTGATAACAACACCATTCCTTTGCTGAACCCGGTTGAGGCTTCTCGTACGTTCATCCTTGCTAGGGCCATGAAAGGTTTTGACTCTCATTCCTGGAGTCCACTTGGCAAATTCCTTTACCCACATGCTGATGAGATTCGTTGGCATGATTAACAGCACATGATTCACAAGTGAAGCATCAAACATACCAGAAAGGAAAGCAATGATCTGAACAGTCTTCCCCAGTCCCATGTCATCTGCCAAGATACCTCCTTTCCTTCCATCCCTGTACAAACTGTAGAGGAAAGCCACGCCTTCCTTCTGGTGCTCAAATAGTTGGTTGTACAGTTCTCGATAAAGCAGCAGGCCAGAGTTGCACACATCTATAAATTCATCATCATCTTCATGTTCTTCCAATTCCTCCAAAGCTTCCTGTAGTTTTTGGATTCTGCTCATCAGCTTTTCATTGGGAAAAATGTCCTTTGCCAAATTGAAAAGCTTAAGCGCTTCCTCCAGATCTCCATTCTTAGTTGCTTCTTTGGCTTCTTTCACGTATCTACAAAAAAGGTTAAAAAAATTATACACACAACATCAAAAGGAAATAGACTGAACATTTAGGCTAAGAAAGCTTTAGAGTCCATTAACGTAAATTGTAGCTGGCTTTTAACATCCAAAGAAAGCCATCACATGTAAAGATTTCTCCAAACTTAATAGAAAAACCATACAATCCAGTTAGGACATAGGCAAAAGACATGCACAGAAATTTCACTCAAGAGGAAATATACATGAGAAGATCACTAACATCACTTAGCCATTAAGGAAGTGTCAGTTAAAACCACACCAAGCTGGGCATGGTGATGCACACCTGTAATCCCAGCATATGGGAGGCTGAGGAAGGAGGATCATTGTGAGTTCAAGGCCAACATGGGCTACATAGTGAGTTCGAGGCCAGCCTGGGCTACATAGTGAGACCTTGTCTCTAAAACCACAATGAGCATTTAGGGTGTAGTTCAGTGGTAAAGCACTTACCTAGCATGTGTAAGACCCTTGGTTCAATCCTCAGGACTGGAAAAAAAAGGGGGTGTAGGGAGAGAAAAAAAGGAGGAGGAGGAGGAGGAGGAAAAGTAGTAGCAGCAGCAGCAAAAGAAGCTTCAATCACTTAAGACCAGCAAATAGGTACAGTGGCACAGGCCGGTAATGCCAGCAATGTAAGAGGCTGAGGAGAAGGATCTTGAGTTTAAGGCCAATCTAGGCTACATAGTGATTTCAAGGATAGTCTAAGACTAGATAGCAAGCCCCTGTCACAAAAACAAAACAAAACACAACAGAAAGAATTGACGCTTGCTTGGTGTAGAGGGTAACAACCCTGCACATCTGGGTCAGAAGTAATCAAGGTTGTGAGCATAGAGGAGAAACTGAGATCAAGTTATTGTATCTTCAGAAATTCTGCTAACTGCAAATACAGGCATACTGGAATTGGACAATTAAGTAAATGGATGGCAGGAGTCAGGTTTCTTATTAAAGGAGTCAGGTTTTTCGTTTTGTTTTTTCAGTAGTGAGAATTGAACTGAGGGCCTTTATGCTGAGCTATATCCTTAGGCTGTTTCTTCTTCTTTTTTTAAGGACAAAAGTATCAAAGTCTATGTGGCTAAACTGTCCAGGGTAGGCCTGAACTTTCCATCTTCCTGCTTTAACCACCCGAGTGCTGGGATTATAGGTATGCACCACCAAGGCTGGCTAGAATAGGGGTTTACAAATAGGCAAGGTGATTTTAATCCACAAAGTAACAGATCAGAGTTGGAGACATTAGTACAAACCCTGTTTAGCTCAACATAGATACAGATGATTATACAAAGATGTATTTATAGACACATAGATGCATGAGTTAGTATGGACACCTATTTCCTTGCAGTCACCCGGGAGGGTCTAAATGCAATGACACCCCAGTAGCAATAAGCAACTTCAGCACCTAGATCTTGGCTTTTAATATCATTCTCCAATAAAAGGATGCAGGGCTCCTTGGGAAAATGGCTGATTCTAGGACAGTGGCAGAAAATACACTGTGTAACATAAGCCTACAGTATCATAGTGCAAGGAAAGCAAATACTAAAAATAATTAAATTTAGAATGATGATAGTATGGTGAAAGGCACACGGGAGCAAATTAAATGATCTACTGCTCAAAATCTAGAACTATTTCAGCAACAAATAGTACTAAATAATTCAAAAGTATAAAAATACTCATGAGCCCATAATGATATAAATGAGTACATACATAAATATGAGAAAAGAGACAAATCTCTTGCATAGAAAAATGCCAAAAATAATTTATGGAAATACTCTGCCCTCACAAAGGTGGAACATATATTGCCAGGTGTGGTGGTGTACACCTATGATTCCAGCACTTAGGAAGCTGAGGCAGGAGAATCGCTGGGAATCCAAGGCCAGCATGGGCTACACTGCGAGCCCTGTGTCTCAGAAAATAAACAGTGGAGCACATAAGTCCTATTCTGTAAATGTGGGCTGCACACAGTGACATCCTAACAAAAAGCACAGTGTGGGAAGGTTCAGATGGGAGGAAAAGTAACTTTACAGTCAAGAAACTTGGCAAACAGTACCTCAGCCAGGTGATCCAGGTCAACATTAACAGAAGTTAACTCCCAATGAAGCATGTGGCCTTGTGTTATGACTTGTGTCTAGATGTCCCCCCAAACCCTCATGTGGTCACAGGTGGGGCTTTTTCAGAAGTGGCTGGGTCTAGAGTGAGTGATGCTAGAACTGACTCATGGTACAATGCTGGGATCAAGGGCACTAGGATTAAGGGTGTGAGTGCTACCTGCCCTAAGTAGGCGGGATAAAATATAGGATAGAAAAAGCTGTGGTCATCCCTTGTTGCTCTGCTACCTTCTGCCCACCATGAACTGTTTCTTCTCTATGATACCACCTTGCCTTGGAGCCAGCTGCTTATGGACTGAAACCTCTACAAATTGTGAACGAAATAAACTTTTACCCCTTTAACTCTGGGTGTCAGGTATTTTGTCTAAGCAATGAGACAAGTACTTCTCAAAATCAAAACCCCAGTCTAATCATGAGAAAGCCATCAGTCAATCCCAGTTGAGGGATATTCTACAAAATATGTGACCAGCGCTCCTCAAAATAGTCAAGGTTTTCGAAAACAAGGAAAAGTCAAAGAAACTATCAGGCAAAAGCAGGTTAGATCCCAGCACTCAGGAGGCTGAGGCAGGAGGATCGCTGTGAGTTCGAGACCAGCCTGGGCTACAAAGTAAGCTCAAGGCCAGCCTGAACTGCACAGCAAGACCCTGTCTCAAAAAAGACCAAAAAAAAAAAAAAAAAAACCCAAAAGCAGGTTAGATGAAGAACTGCAATGTGGTATGCTAGACGGGATGCCGTAATAGAAAAGGGCTGTTAGATAAAAACTAAAGAAATCTGAATAGTATGGCTTTAATTTAATGGTAATATATCAGTACTGGTTCATTAATTGTAGTTTCACATACCATGCTAATGTGAGATGCTAACCATAGGGGAAACTGAGAACTCTGTAATGTTTTTGAAGTTTTTTATAAATCTAAAAATATCCCAAAATAGGGGCCGAGGACTCAGCTCAATGGCACAGCACCTTCCTGGCAAGTGTGAGGTCCTGAATTCGATCCCTGGTACCCACCCCCAAAAATCTCAAAATAAAACACATCCATAGATCTGCCTGGTTATATATCTAGCTGTGATCTTCTTGAGAAGAGGGACAGGGATCAGGTCTTCCAGCAGACACCTGGTAAAAAGCAACTGAATGAGCAGATGACCAGAACAAAAACAAGGTCCTGCTGGCTCCAAAACTCTGCCTTCTGCTGGAGGGCAGCTGCCCTCCCTCCCTGCCCTACTTTGGCAGCCTTTAGAATGAAGTCACATTCTCTCTTGCTGCCTGTGGTGACCGCTGGACTCCTCTGCCTAAGTGCCAGACCTGGAACCCCAGCCGTTACTCTCTCACTCCCTCTCAGCCTGGTTCCACCACCCAGAGTGCTTCATCTACAAAACTTCTTCCTTGGTCTATGCCCTAGAGGCTCAAAGGAGAAAGTATGCCATTTTTTACTGTTAGACTGTGGCATTTCCATGTTCCTGAACTGGCACCTGGCCCTCACTACTCAGCATCCTGAGCTCCTGTGAAGCATGGGGTTCTAACTCTAGCCAGACCTCTTCCTTGAAGGTGAAAGTATTGTCCCTAAACCCTAGCTCTGGGTCAGAGTCTCTACTCATCATATACCAACCTTTTAAATGGCAACCTTCTGCCTAGACTTCTTACCACCAGCCTGATTCCTTGGGCAGGGTTCTATCTACCCTCTAGAACTCACTTGTCAATCTTCTGCCAGAAGCACAAATTGGAATTTGCAGTATCCCTTGGACACCAGTGTTTTCTGGCTGATTCAAACCCCTGCAATCAGCTAAGCTGCCTTCCCAGCGTTTGGATCACCCTAGTTAGCAGGTCTAAGACATGTCCGCATCTCAGCTCTCCCACTCCATTCGTTCTCCTGGGTGTACCTACACAGGACTGTAGGTATTCTTTCTCTATAATGGAAATGGAGAGGGGATAAAATCTGGTTTTTATGATACTACTACAGACAATGGGCTATTTGCTTTTTGTAATACAGTTTGACTTAACCACCTCCCCTCTAATCACTTCCATCTTCCAGATCCTGGAAGGAAAACTCTATGGCTTTTTTATTATCAATGTAATCATATATTCACCTATAACACATAGGATCCCTAAAATGATCTGGAGAACTTACTGGGCTCAAATTTTTTTTTCCAAAATTGCTCCCCAGCTTTCCTGGATGCGGCTGGGCCTGCTTGGGAGGTAAGAGACTAAGGGAGGAGAAACTCCTCCAAGGGAAAGTGCCACACCTCTCAAACAGAGGAAAGAAACAGCGATAGGCTGTGGGGTAGGGGAAGATGTCAGTTTTTAAGTTCTAGGGCAAAAATCTTTATATTTTAATGACTGTACTGCCAATTGCATGCCTAGAGCATGGTCTCTCCTTTAAGGACTGTTTTAGCACATCCTTGCCACCCCGAACCACCAATGGTACATGGATGGCTGTCCCATCAGACGGCTTGCACCACTGGTTGTACACACAGATCTAATCACTTGAGGCAGGAGGATCGCTGAGAGTTCGAGGCCAGCCTGTGTTACATAGTAAGTCCAAGGTCAGCCTGAACTGCATAGTGAGACCCTGTCTCAAAAAAAGTATTAAAAAAAATTACAATAATCAACAAATTTATTTCATTAAATTAAACTTATTTATATTCACAAAAATAATTCTCTAAATTTTAACATGGAAACTTTACACCCCATTGCTGTTGTGTACATAATTAATATGCATTTACAACTGCTGTAACACAAATCAACTACATTACACTTTTTTTACACCGTTTTAGTGTTTTCCTTAAGGAACTGTGACATAGTATGATAATGTTATGGAAAACAGGACGGCAGGAATCTTCAGGTGGCGCAAGGAACCCACCGGGCACTTAAAGAGGTGGAGAAAGCCAGATCCTTTATCGGCCAGCCAGGCTCAGAGGAGCTCATACTCCAAACTCTGAGCGCCAGGGACAGAGTTACAAAAAGTTTTACAGATTTTACGGCAGGAAAAGGGTGACCTAAACAAAAACAGTTACTTAAAGGTGACAGGTTTACAACTGTGGCCATCTGGTCAGCCTCAGTCCAGCGAGGAAGTCAAACCAGGAGCAAGGGAGGAGAAGGCGCAGAAGTCTCCCACGGGAAGGGAGAGGAGAGTGAGATAACAGAGCTATGAGACCGCTTCACCATTACATCAAAGTGTAGCCCTTACAAGAGGAGGGAGGGAGGAATGTGCTCAGCCAAGGGCTGCTGTGATCCACGAGGCAGAGGACCCTGGAACTCAGTCCCAGTGACATCTAGTCTGCTAAATTAATGCCTTTCTTTGCATTATTGTAACCAAAGATCCCCTGAGAAGCAGTACAAGCCGCCTGATAGGACAGTCATGCATGTAACACCAGTGGTTCAAGCCAGTGGCAATGATTGACTTCAAATCCAAGCCGCCTTGGAAGGGAAGGGAACACAATGATCAAACTGGGGCTACAAGTCCTGTCCCCTGCAAGGCAAGCTTTCCTTAACCTTTACTGCTTGGGTGCTAATACCAACAAAAGGCCTGTGACACAAGATGCCCAGCGCAAGTGACCATTTAAAATAATCTCTGTCCTCAGGTGGGAGTACAGCTCACTAGCGGAAAGCTTGCCTAACACGCACCAGGTATGAGTTCAATCCCCAGCCACCACACACACACACGTGCACAAACATGAAAGCACTAGCTCTCTGTCGCTCTCTCTGCTCCAGAGCTCTTTCTGTTGCTCAGATATAAACATCTTCCTCAACCACAGCCACTCAGCCTCTCAACAATCCCATCCTACCCACCACCCCTTGGAGCTGGCTCCAGAAACCTTTCCTTTCCAGAGGAACTTCCAGCCTCAAATGACAAGCTTTTGCTTTTCCATCTGTAGAAGCCAGTAAGCCCTACGAATGTATACCTAAGCCCCAGAGAGCTAATTCTGGCTACACACATAATACTTGCAAATCAGGACGTGAAAGACTAATGCTGGATTTTCCCTGATGAAGGGCTCATTAGAGCATTCCCTATGAGCTGGGTGTGGTGGTGGATACCTGTAAACCCAGCACTTGGGAGGCTGAGGCAGGAGAACTGCCATGAGCTCAAGGCCAGCCTAAACTATATAGTGAGAACCTTTCTCAAACCAAACAAAACAATAAACAAAATACCCACATGCCCTGTGATGTTATTCCAGAATGTGAGGGGGTGGAAACTTTAGTTGCAAAGACCCTGACCCAATAAAACTGTGTCACGCAACGCAATCGGAATTGCTCTGTTTTCTATCCTGGCCACCAGACACTGGGCCTCTATGGGGCTGCAGGCGCCTGATCCTGCTAATCTCAGTACATGTGGGTGGGGTTATCTCTGTCCTCCCCACAGAACTCAGTTCCCCTATCCTGATCCAGCTCCCCGATAGTTTCCTGACATATCTATGTCCAGCCCCCCTGTAAAGGTACATTTGGGTACATAAGACACAACTGATATATCTTTTGATTCTCAGTAAAAATAAAAATCAAGCCACGCCTGGCAGCACAACTCTGTAATCCCAGCTATGTGGGAGGCAGAGGCAGGAGGACACAAGTTCAAGGCCAGAGTGGGCAACTTAGTGAAACCCTGTCTCAAAATAAAACACAGTTGTTTTATTTTGGTTGTAGTGGTGCATGTCTGTAACCTCAACACTCAGGAAATTGAAGCAAGAGGATTGCCACAAATTTGAGGCCAGCCCAAACTACATAGTAAGACCCTATCTAAAAACAAATAAAAGAAAAAGAAAGAAAAAAATTGGCCTGGAGATATGTAGCTCACTGGTAGAACGCTTGGTGTCTGGTATGCGTGAAGCCCTGGATTCAAATCACCTGTATCAAAAGACCAACATAGGGGCTGGGGATTTAGCTCAGTGGCACAGCGCCTGCCTGGCAAGCGTGATGTCATGAGTTCGATTCCCGGTACCGGGGGTGGGGGGGGAGACCAACATACCAAGTGAGAAAATCAAATGTGGCTGATGAAAAACAGCCTGTAGGTCATATTAGATGTTAGTGACAGACATCTGTAACCCTACTATTTGGAAGGCTTGAGGTGAGATTGCAAGTTTGAGTCCAGCCTGGACAACTTAGCAGAACTTTATCTCTAAATAAAAAAATCTAAAAGGGCCAGGAATATAGCTCAGTAGTAAAGTACCTCTTGAGTTCAATCCTCAGTGTCCAGCATCCTCCCCTCTAAATGCAGGTGACCTGAATGCCAGTATTGCAAATAGGTTCACTTAAAACCTGGGTCATGGCAGAACTAGGCTGGGGGATTGCTTCCTTTTGATCTTGTTTCCAAGGGTGGTCATTTTAATCAAGGCAGGAAATATTTTACCATAATAACTTATAAGTACATACTTCACATTATTAAACAGTGACTCCTGGATAAGTTAGAGGACAACATGTTTCACGTTTCAAACAGCAGGTATTATTTTTTTTTTTAAATAAAAGGAAAACATTAACAGACAGACAACCTTTTACAAAATAGCAAAAGAACAGTACAGACAATATAGAGTTACAAACAAAGTGGGAGGAAATTAACAATGCTTGTTGTATTACATATTGATATCTTCAAAGTGGTTTCTCATGAAAACAGATAGAGACACGCAATATTGATCAACCAAGGACTCATTGACAGTTTCTTTCAGCAAAGAAATAGAAGACAGTAGAACAACTATGATAACTATCCTGCATATACATACATACAAAATTTCTCCTTCTTCCCCTTCTCTTTTCCCACATCCCAGTTGCCCTTTACCCTTGAGCGTTTTCTTATCATTTCACAATGTCTATCATACCTCCTCGTTTAAATTAACTCAGGGTTTACACTAGTAAAACAACAGCAGGTATTATTGATTATTTAATAACTAGCGTTCCCTAGCTGGGCATGGTGGCACATGCCTGTAATCCTAGCACTCTGGGAGGCTGAAGCAGGAGTATCACAAATTCAAGCCCAGCCTGAACAATTCAGTGACTTAGTGACACCCTGTCAGAAAGAAAGAAAGACAGACAGAAAGAAAGAAAATAGACAGACAGAAAGAGAAAAGAACCTTCCCCTATCTGAGATAAACATTTTTTAAAAATACTGCTTTATGCCTAGCATGGTGGCACACATCTGTAATCCCAACACTCAGGAGGCTGAGGCAGGAAGATTATTGCTAATTCAAGGCAAGCTAGAGCTATACTGTGGGTTCAAGGCCAGCCTGGAATACACAGCAAGGCCCTGCCTCAAACAAAAAACAAAAAACCAGGGGCTGGGGATATAGCTCAGTGGCATAAGTGCTTGCCTGGTAAGCCTGAGGTTATAAGTTCGATTCCCGGTACCAAAAAAAAAAAAAAAAAAAGAGATAGGGGCTGGAGATCTAGCTCAGTGGCACAGTGCCTGCCTGACAAGTGCAAGGTCCTGAGTTCGATTCCTGGAACCAACCAAATTTAAAAAACCCCAATAGATAGATAAATAAATGCTTCATTCCTAACAGCCAAAAACTAGAAAAAATAATCAAGAGTCTATGGTGGGGCTGAGGATGTGGCTCAGTGGTAGAGTGCCTGCATACCATACATGAGGCCCTGGGTTCAATCCTCTGTGTTGTGCCCCAAAAAAACAAAACAAAAAAACTGTGGCGTATTCATACAAAACATACAGAGGACTACTGCTCAATAATAAAAAAGAACAAATCACATAGATGAACATATGCATGGAATTTATATAGATATGAATCTTAAAACATGCTGAGCAAAACAAGATAGGCATAAAAGAACAGAAATAATGTAATTTCATAAGCATGAAGTTCTGCAACAGGCATAATGAATTTATGGTGGAAAATATCAGAACAGCGGGTGCCTATGGAAGGGAAAAGTAGGAGTTGCCTAGACAGGGGCACGAGATATTTTCTGGGGTGGTAACAGCATTCTATACTTTGTTAGGGGTTTGAATTACTCAGGTATAGGTATTTGTCAAAGCTCCTCCAATGTATATGTAAGATTTGTGTTTCTTCTATGTAAACTGTACTTCAAAAGAAAAAAAAAAACCCTTAAACACAGATACTATATTCCTTGTTTAACAACTGTTCAAACTTATGACCCAGGTGTGTGGTTTGGATTTATGATGTATTTTTTTTTACAGTTCTGAACATCTTGTTTATAGAACCTCAATGACTTTGTGTACAGTACACCTTGTTCATATAGTACTGTAATTTTTGTTGATTGTCCTGTACAGTATTGTGCTATAACAGTATTCTGTTACGCATGCAAGTTATGCAAGTTTTATGCAAATAAAAGCAAAGTCACCAAATTGGAATTCCCTTTGACCATTTGTTCTGAATACTGTAATGTACATACTATATACAGTTTCTCATTTAACGACTAATTCACTTAACAACCCAGTATCAGGATCATAACTGATCATTAAATGAGGAGTGTCTATATTGAAATCTAGTTAATAATTTATATGCTGAACTATTCACAGAAAAGTACCCTGATGTCTGATTTACTTTGAAATGTATGCCCCCAAATCTGGTGAACTGACATATATGTTAAGAATAGATATACTATGTGTAAGGCTAGGTGTGGGCACACGTGTCCGTAATCCCAGCACCTGGGAGGCTGAAGCAAGCAGATCAGTAATTTGAGGGAAGCCTGGGCTGCACAGCAAGACCCTGTCTTAAACACCAAAAACAAAGCAACGAAAAGAACGGATATATGCAGACTGAGTGCATATCTCACTGCTGCGGAGCGCTTGCCTCGCATGTGAGGCCTTGGATTCGATTCCAGCACCAGAAAAAATAGTTATGTGATAAAGCTAGTATAGTAAAATGCTAGTAACTACATCTAAATGGTAGGTCCAAGAAACAAACAAACAAAAAGACGATAAAAGGTTGCTTTGCCTATACCTATAGACCGCTGCCTCTCGGTGTGAAGATACATAAAACTGGGCTTCTTATACACCTCCCTAAGGTGACCGTTCTCATCAAGGGCACTACCAATACCCATCTTGGCAAATCCACCGGCACGCTTTGGTCCTTTCTTGACCTTTCAGTCCTCTTTAAAACCACAGGCCACCACCTCCCTCCTGAAGTTTTCTCTTCCCCTTGGGCTCAGCAGCACAAACCACTTCCCACATTAGTTCCTGCCTCCAACCATTCCTTCCCAGTCTGCATCGTGAATTTCTCTCTCTCTCTGCATGTTCCTATATAAATGTTGGTACTGCCAAGGTTGTCAATTCCGTTCTGATTCTATGCATTTACTCTATGTAGTTATCCACAGCACGGCATAGTACTGGGTTGAAGAGGGCTCCCTAAAATTACATGTGGACTGGAACCTGTGAATGTGCCCTTGTTTGAAAATAGGGGCTTTGCAGATGTAATTAAGATTAAGATCATACAGGGGAAGGGGTTGTTCAACATAACTGGTATAAGAGATGAACTGGGAAACCAGCATAGTAGTAAATACCTTGTAATTCCAGCACTTGGGAGGCTGAGGCAGGAGAAGCACAGTTCAAGGCCAGCCTGTCATATACAGCACGACCCGTACCACAAAAAATAAAAAGCAGGGTTGGGGATACAGCTCAGCGGCACAGTGCCTGCCTGGCAAGCACAAGGTCCTGAGTTCAATTCCCGGTACCAAAAATAAACAAATAAATAAAAATAAAAAGCTAGGCGTGGTGGCGCACACCTGTAATCTCACCACTCAGGAGGCTGAGGTAGCTAGCACTCAGGAGGCTGAGGCAGGAGGATCGTTGCATGTTCGAGACCAGCCTGGGCTACAAAGTGAGCTCAAGGCCAGCTGGAACTGCATAGAGACCTTGTCTCAAAAAAAAGCAAAATAAATAAACAAACAAATAAATAAATAAATAAAAATAAAAAGTAAATAATGGGGACACACAGAGAGGAGAATGTCATATAAAGATGGATGTAGAGCTGGACATGGTGGTGCATGCCTATAATCCCAGCACTTGGGAGGCTGAGGCAGAAGGACTACCACGAGTTCAAGGCCAGCTAGGCAATCAATCAATCAATCCAAGAAAGATGGAAGCAGAAAATGAAATGATGCACTACATCCCATAAAGCTCCAAGGATTGTTGATATTCCTTCCAAAACTAAGACAGAGGCATGGAACATTCTCTCCATAGCCTCCAATAAGAAACTAACCCTGCTGCCATCTTAATTTTGGACTTTGACCTCCATAACTGTGAGAATAAATTCCTGAGATTTTTAAAATTGTGGTAAAATATATGGAACACAGAATTTGGCATCTTTAAACATTTCTAAGTATACAATGGCTTTACATTGATAATGTGCAACCATTACCACTTTCTCTTTACCCAAACAAAACTCTGCACCCATCAAGTAACAGCTCTCCGCTTCCCCTCTCCGCAGTCCTTGGTGGACTGACTTTTCGCCTCTAGGAACTTGCCTATTCTAGATCTTTCATACAGGTGGAATGATCACCTGTCCCTTTATGCCTGGCAGCGGTTAACCAGATCACTGTGGGCTGCAAGATTAAAGGATGGCAGGTACTAAAGGTCTCTGCCTACTCTGAAAGAGCTTACTATTGTTTCTGGAGAATCTGTCAGTTCAGACAGACCTTATCCTAAAGGGCCAGTCAGGATATTAACTACCAAATGTTCCCTTAAATAATAAAAGCTTTTTTCTTACTGAGAAGCACTGGCTAGTGCACTCCATCAGGCTGCCAAAGCACATCTGCCATGCCAGAAAGAGAGATAATTATGGTTTTGACATAATTACTAATTAGCTGTTTTTTCCAGAGTAATTAGCCAGCGGGATCAGCTCCTTTCTGAAGGCATGCTGTTAGAGTGGAGGAAGGTGCGGTCTTCCTGTTTATTCTGGCAGAAAGGTATGTATGTCCAGTTCGACCAAAAACCGCACGAAATTTTTCAGGTCTAAATCACAATCTAGAACCCTGTCTGCTTTTATTCACTTTGAAACAGGCTTTGCTCTTCTTGCCCACTTGTATTTTCTCTGTGACAGTATATAAAGGATCTGAAAAGGTAGTTAAGAACCTTAGGGGGCCGGGGATAATAGCTCAGCGGCACAGCACCTGCCTGGCAAGCTTAAGGTCCTGAGTTCAATTCCCGGTGCAAAAAAAAAAACAAAAACTTTGGATTTCTTTTATACCATATAGTTCTTGTTTATGAAATCCAAAGCCAATGACCCAGGTAATAAATACTGCAGTTAGCCTTACACTGTTCCAACTGATCACTCTTGTTTTTTCTTTCTCTATTTGCTTGCTTGCTTTGTTTTTTGAGACAGTCTCACTAGGTATTCCAGCCTGGACTTCAAGTGGCTGTAATCCTCCTGCCTCAGCCTCCTGAATGCCGGGACGGTGCTACCACACCTGGCTCAAATGACAGCTCTTACAGATAAAACAGAGCATATAGGTAAGACAGTGTTAAACCCCAAACAAAACTCTGGGCAGGCTCCAATCCTAAGAGCCTCAGGCCCACTATCAGACAATATTCATGTCTTACACATTTTTCCACATGTATTACAATTCAAAGCAAAATTTTTAAAGGATGTTACTGCCTACCCTAGTGGTTCAGGATAAGATCCATCACCAGAAAAGTGTGGATGTAGCCGAGCATGGTGGCTGTTATGGTTTGTGTCAGCATGTCCCCCCAAATCCTCATGCAGTCATGGGGCTGGCTTCTAGATTTCTGATTGATTTAGGATCCAATGCTGGGATTATGGGTGTGAGCGCTACACCCACCCTGGGGCAGGCAGTTTGCATACAATCTAAGGGAAGGAAAGAGGCTTGCTCTTCCCTCGCTGCTCCTCCATTTTGCGCTTGTTGCTTTTGCTGTCTTCCACCGCCATGAACTTTTGCCCTCTGTCATGTGCCACCCTGCCTCGGAACCAGCCAAGTATGGACTGAAACCTCCACAAACTGTGAGCTAAAATAAACCTTTCCTGCCTTAATTTTGGGCATCAGGTATTTTGTCTCGGCAATGACAGAAAAGTAACCAAGACAGTGCATGTCTATAATCCCAACCCTTGGGAGGCTGAGGCAGGAGGACTGCAGGGAGTTTGAGGCCAGCCTGGGCTACATAAGTGCACAAGCAAGTGAGTCCAAGGCCAATCTGAACTATATAATGGCACCTTGTCTCAAAAAACAAAGCCAAAAAACCTTACTTAAAATGATGTAAACAAAAAGAAGAAAAAAAGATGTGAACATTCTCAGCAGAAACATGGGATTTAAAGCCAACAATTAGAATAAGATTGTTAAAGGAAAGAATATTTAGAAAAAAGACATGGCATTCCAGTATTAAGAACATTTATGTGAGGCACGGTAGCACACATCTGTAATCCCAACTACTCAGGAATCTGAAGCAGGAGGACCCCAAGTTGGAAGCCATCCTGGGCAATTTAAGGTGACCCTGTCTCAAAAACAGAGGGCGAAGGGTGGGATTACAGTTCAGTACTTAACCACCTACCTAGCATGTGCAAGGCCCTTGGTTCAATCTCCAACACCCCCAAAAAATTTATGTAAAGCAGGGTGTGGTGGCGCACGCCTGTAATTGCAGCACTCAGGAGGCTGAGGCAGGAGGATCACTGCGAGTTCGAGACCAGCCTGGGC
>NW_004955475.1:11614301-11619919 GCF_000276665.1 Chinchilla lanigera
AAAAAAAAAAAAAAAAAAAAAGACAAAAAAATTTACGTAATTTTTTTCACTAAATGAATCCTGATGGTACAGTGAAATTAGAAAATCACTGTTTTGTTTTGTTCTTTTCTTTTTCCAAACTAGGTAGCTCACACTGAGTTACATTCCCAGTCTTTTCTTTTGGAGGCAGCGTCTCACTATGTCAGTAAATTGCTCGGGCTGGGCTTGAACTTGGGATCCTCTTGCCTCAGTGCTGGAATTACAGAGTGCACCACCACACCTGGCTTCATTCTGTAATCTGATTAAAGACTGATAGGTTTACAGGATGCTACCATTTCACAAACATAATGGCATCAAGGTGGAAAATGGAAATTTGCAAATGATCAGACTCTGACCATTGAACACATGATCAAAAGTAACATTATTAGAAGGAAAAAAAAGAAAGAAACTGGGCTGGGGAGATAGCTCAGCAGCACAGCACCTGCCTGGCAAGCGCAAGGTCCTGAGTTTGATTCCCAGTACAAAAAAAAATATACTGACCCTTGCTGGGCATGGCAGTACACATCTGTAATTCCAGATACTTCAGAGGCTGAGGCACAGCAAAAGTTCATGCCTAGGTTGGGCAATGACCCTGTCTCAAAGTTAAAAGGGCGGGAGGTATAGCTCAGTAGTACAGCACCCCTGGATTTGATCCCCTGCCCCAAAACAAACAAACCCTCTGAAACTTAGTCTTATGAAGCCTTTACATTATAGAAGTAGGAGAACAAGCTTATGACACTATAAGGAACCTATCAGGCTAATCCAAATCACTGGCATAGAAATAAAAGTGGGGAAAGAACTTTTATATTTGAAGAGGCTTAAGAAACAACCAAATGTAGTGTGTGAACCTTTCTCAGATCCTGACTATAAAAACACTGTGATAAAAAGACCACTTGTAACCCGGGTGTGGTGGTGCACACCTGTAATCCCAGCACTCGGGACAGTGAGGCAGGAGGGTCACCATGAGTTCAATGCCAGCCTGGGCTAGATAGTGAGTTCAAGGCCAGCTTGAATACACAGCAAGACCCTGTCTCATGAAACCAAAAAACATCCCTTGAAAAATCTCAATATAGGTTGTATATTACGAAATGTTGAAGGGTTAGCTTATTTTGTTAGTTGTGATGGAACATGGTGGTTTTGTAAGAATACTTTCCTTTTCTGAGATGTGTATTTTAGTATTTAAGGGCCAAATGCCAAGATATCTGGGAAATATATTTTTTGAGTTGTTGCTTTTTATTTCCAAAAGCATATGCTGTGTACACACAACAAAAACTTATTCACCAGCGCTATTACCATCCACACCGATTACCTCGCTATTACCACGCTATTACCTAGCACATGCAAAGCCCTGGGTTCAGCCCTAGCACCACAGACAAAACAATGAATTTACCAAACCCCCAGTTTTTCAGCAACTGGCTTTATTCAGTATCCTAAACTCCAGTAGCTGGCAAACGCACAGATGGACTTACCCTCGTCACGGCTCTCCAGACCTAAGGTTCTCAAGTCTTCCTATTTATGGCCGAGAGCTCCATCACCATCTAAACCCAACAGCCATTTGGAAAGAACTTAAAATAATGAGATGAATGAAAGGACAGGACCTATTTTCCATTTCCTTTATTCCTTTTACATACATAAAAACTCCAGATAGAGCCATCATTGTCTACACATATGTTCCATTTCTTTTTTTTTTTCCAACCTTTTTTTTTTTAATGGTACTAAGGGGTGAACCCAGGGTCTTTGCAATGAGTTACATACCCAGCCCGTTTTTGGTTTTCTAATTTAATTAAGTTTACTGGCACAATTTAGGTATATACAATAATCACATTCATCATAGGGAATTTGTACCTGTGCACAATATACCTCGATTTGTCTTTTTGGTTTTCCCCTTTTTTACTTTGCAACAGGGAACAGGGTCTTGCTAAACTGCCCAGGCTGCCCAAGCGTGGTGGCGCATGCCCGTAATCCCAGCACTCCATAGACTGAGGTAGGAAGATTGCTGGGAGTTGGAGGCCAGCCTGGGCTACACAGTGAATTCAAGGCCAGCCTGAACTGCATAGCGAGACCCTGTCTCAAAAAGCCAAAAAGAGCCTCATGTGAGGTCTAGTCTTCTTTCTGTGCCCGGGGACACTAGCAGATTAGTGAAAACAAGCGGCTAGTCATCAGTGAATTGCTGTTTGTGTTGTCAGTTGTCACGGTGCATCCTTAAGGGATTTACTTTTAAGTATTGTATCTTGGAAGATAGGAGGAAGGCCAGGTATGGAGGCACATACCTGTAATACCAGCACTCAGGAATTCGAGGCAAGAGGACTGCTACAAGTTCAGGGCCAGCCTAAACTACCTAAGAGTAACCCTGTCTCAAAAAAAAAAAAAAAAAAAGGCAGCAACAGCTAGAAGGAATCAGCAGAATCTGAGGAGCGGCAGCCAGTGAGGCAGGAAGAAAATCAGGAATGAATTATGGGTTTCATGGAGAAGTACTCAACTCTGTTAAATACTGCTGGCCAAGGAATAGGAGGATTGAGAATTGATTGTTGGATTTAATTTTCAGCCATTGGTGACTCTGCCAAAAGCAGTTTGACCAGAATAAGCTGAAAACCTACTTGGAATGAGTTCAAGAGAAGCTAAGCCAGGTGTACTAGCAACTGCTTATAATCCCAACTACTCAGGAGGCTGGGGCAGGAGGATCACAAGTTGGAGGCCTGTCTGGGCAATTTGTGGGGTGGGTTGGGGTGGGGTGTTTTTTGGGTCTTTGAGCCAGGGTCTCACTAGATCAATCAGGCTGGCCTCAAACTCAAAGCAATCCTCCTGCCTCAGCCTCTGGAGTGCTGGAATTACAGGTGTTTGCCACCATGCCCAGCAAGTCTGGGCAATTTCAAGACCTTGTTTCAAAATTAAAAAGGGAAAAAAGCTGGGCATGGTGGTGCACGCAGTCGGGTGGCTGAGGCAGGAAGATCGTTATAAGTTCAAGACCAGCCTGGGCTACAAAGTGAGCTGAAGGCCAGCCTGAACTGCATAGCAAGACCCCATCTCAAAAAGACAAAATTAATTAATTTTTAAAAAGGGAAAAAAAGACAAATCAAGGTATATCATGTACAGGCATAAATTCCCTATGATGAATGTGATCAGTGTATATCCCTAAATTGTACGAATAAACTTAATTAAATTTTTAAATAAAGGGCTGGGTATGTAACTCATTGCAAAGATCCTGGTTCAACCCCTAGTACCATTAAAAGAAAAAGAAATCTGACATATGTGTAGACAATGATGGCTCTATCTGGAATTTTTATGTATGTAAAAGGAATAAAGGAAATGGAAAACAGAGATAAGAAAAGTTTTTTAAGCAATGAAGGAATCGCTGGGTCCAAGTCCTTGTGCCAGAGATTCACAAGGAGATGAGATCTTTTCCATAAATCAAGGGTTGTTGGGGCTGGGGATTTAGCTCAGCGGCAAAAGCGCCTGCCTGGCAAGCGCAAGGTCGTGAGTTCAGTTCCTGGTACCGGAGGAAAAAAAAAAAAAAAAAAGGGTTGTACATTGGCTAGGCTAGGAGTATGGAGAGTTCACCCACAGTAACAGAGCAGAAGGCAGAGAATGTAGTGGGAACAATGCTGGGAAGAACCTTGTAGGAGTTCTCTTCTCTTTTGTTTCTGTTTTTTGTTTTTTAAGACAGGGTCTCGCTATGTAGTTCAGGCTGGCCTTGAACTCACAGTGACCCTCCTGCCTCAGCCTCCCGAGTGCTGGGATTACAGGTGTGTACCACCATGCCCAGCTCTCTTCTGACTGCTTCTACCAACCGAATGAAACAAGAAGCAGTGCCAAAGGCTCAGAAAGATATTGATGGGTTGAAAAGCAAGAAGGTATGAAACAGGCATCTAGTAAACAGATAAATGAGTATACTAGAGAAATGCAATATGATGGTCAGGTATTATTAAGAGCCTGTATGACAATAATAATGGATTTTAAGACCAGTCAACATTGACTGTTTCCTCAACCACATTCATCTGCATGGGTGAGAGATAGATTTACTGAAGTGTCTCAGTTTCCCACCACTACTGTTAAACAAATTGTCACAAATGTAGTAGCTTCAGATAACACAAATGTCTAGACAGGCCGCCATTTCCATGGCTCCTGCCATCCTGACCTAACCAACTATAAAACACAAATAGCTGGAAAAGCCAAACATGGAAGTACACATCTGTAATCCTGGCTACCCAGGACACTGAGGCAGGAGGATCACAAGTTTGATGCCAGCCTAGGCAACTTATCAAGTTCCTGTCTCAAATTTAAAAAAAAAAATCTGCGTTGTAGCTCACTGGTACAATGCCTAGCATACATGAAGACCTAGGTTCAATCCCCAGTACCACCAAAAAGGGAAAATAATTGTGTCGATACTAAATATGTACACTTTTTTTTTCTTATCTCTAGTCCCTAAAGAATATACTATACCTACTCTATAGATACAGTTTACACTGAGTTAGGTCATAAGTCATCTAGAGATGATTTAAAGTATATGGGAGGATATGCATACATTATGTGCAAACACTACACCATCTTGTATGGGGGACTTGAGCATCTGTGGATTTTGGTATGTGGGGTGTCTTGGAACAAACTGCTATCAATACAAAGGAACAGCTAACTTTAACCTACAGTTCTGCAGAGGTTGTAGATGACACAGGTCTCACTGGGCTAAAATAAACGTATCAGCAAGGCTGCATTCTTTTCTTTTTTTCTTTTTTCTATTTTTTTGGTTTTTTTGGTTTTTCTCCGGTACCGGGAACCAAACTCACGACCTTGCGCTTGCCAGGCAGGCGCTTTGCCGCTGAGCTAAATCCCCAGCCCCAAGGCTGCATTCTTTTCTAGAGTCTCCAGAGAATTTACCTTTTTAGCCTCTGGAAGTTCCCACATTTCCTGGATCGTGGCTCCTTCCTCTGTCTCATGAGCCAGAAACAACAGGTTGAGTCCTCATATCACATCACTCTGACCTCTTCTGTCTCCCTCTTCTATTCTTAAGGGTCCTTCTGATCACATCGGGCCCACCCAGATATTCCAAGATAATCTCTTGGCAATGTTAGCTTCATTTTCGATCTCAATTCTTTCTTGACTTACAGTGTAACATTCACAGGTTTCAGGAATTTGTACGGGAACATATTTGGCGAGCCATTACTCCACCTATCATACAAAAGATGTGGTCCGGCCAAACAAGTAAAATGAAATCAGAGAGAAAGTTAAAGGTGCATGTAATGAGCTCTCCACAACTGACTCTGGACTTCAAGCTACATAAGGAAGGGAGGATCTGAGCAGGGTGAGAAAAGGCTGAACCGACTACCTGTAAATCCCACTGATATGAAGGGATCGCTAGAATCGCCATCTTATACAGTAAGGAGAGCAGAAGGCTTGAAATTGAGAGAACAGAAGTGAAATGAAAAAGTGATTCTGAGGCTTGTGACATTTCTAGCTAAATGGAAGCGATTTGAGACCACAGTCTTAAATGAAATAAATTGGACACACATGTTTAAATACTACATTGTTTTTCTGGTATAAAAAACCGAAAGTATAAATAATGACCAAATGTATAGTAGATATTGAGAAATGGGAAGGGGAATGAG
>NW_004955475.1:11620559-11624433 GCF_000276665.1 Chinchilla lanigera
CACAGAGCTCTCTCTGTCAGCACTCAAGCCAAACGGCCACAGCAGCCAAGCACTGGGTAACAGTTGTTTTTTAATAAACTAAAACCTCAGTATTCAGGTTTAATTGCAGTGTTGGCACTCTGTGATAAATAAGTGGGTTTGGGGCTGCAGTTTGGGCTCTCGGTCTCTAAAAGGTTTGCCATCACTGGTCTAGTGCTTTCTCAAAATGTTCAACACAAAGATACCACATCACTTTGCAATTCTACTCTTGGTACACACCCAAGAGAAAGACATGTCTACAAAAATCTGTATGGGAATGTGCACAACAGCATTGTTCATAATAGCCAAAACGTGGAAATAAACTGTCTATCAACGGGTGAATTGATAAAATGTGGTATACCAAAAAAGAACCATATGCTTCCGTTTACATGAAATACACCCGTACACAAACCTACACATACACGAGGATTAGTGGTTGCAGAGGACTGGAAACAAGAAGGAAATGGGAGCTATGGCTAGGAAATTTTTTTTTTTGAGGCTCTAGAGATTGAACCCAGAGTCTCATGCATGCTAGGCAAATGCTCTACCCCTGAGCTACATCCCTAGCCTTTTAAAAACTTTATTCTGAGACACAGTCTCATTACAGTTGCCCAGGCTGGCATTAAAATTACGATCCTCCTGCCTCAGCTTCTGAGTAGCTGTGATTACAGGTATACATCAACATGCCCAACTAGGGTTTCTTTGAGGGGTAGTAAAACTGTTGTAAAATTCACTGTGGTGATAGATATACAACTTGATGTGGCTTGTTCTTTTGTGGGGGCTCAGTACTGGGAATCGAACTCAGGGCCTCGCACTTGCCAGGCAGGCACTGTGCCACTGAGCTACATCCCTGGCCCAATATACAACTGGATGAATAAACTAAATGCCACTGAATTATACACTTTAAGTGAGTGAACTATATTTATGTTCTATAAACTGTAGTTCAGTAAAACTGTTGAGCCAGATAGTGGTGCACACCTGTAATCTCAGCACTTGGGAGGCTGAGCCAGGAGGATCACCGTGTTCCAGGCCAGCCTGAACTGCACAGTGAGACCCTGTCTCAAAAAAAAAATCAATAAAGCTGTTGAGACAGAGAAAGGGAGAAAGCCACAAAGAGGGGAGAACACACAAAAGATCCAGCAAACCAGCAAGAGAACAAATAAGGAAAGTGGAGAACAGAGAAGTATAAAAAACACGCTATAACAGCTAAGCTATATAGCAAGCTCAAGGCCAGCCTGGACTGCATAGCAAGACCTGGTCCCAAAACCACCCCCTCAAACACACACACACACACAAAAGCCAAAAAGAGTAAGAGAACATGTTGTAAAAGCCAGCTGTGGAAAAAGAAAAATACCAAAGCTGACTTGAAAGTAGAGGGACATTAGCACTCGGCAAGAGGAAGGCAGTAAGAGGGACACGTGGAATGGAGGGTAAAAGGGGGACCTAGATGACCAAAATCATGTTATATGTATGTATGTATGGAAAAAAAGCTGGACGTGGCGGCACATGTCTGCAGCCCCACCTACTCAGCAGACAGATACAGGATTGCTCGAACCAATGAGTTTGAGATAGCCTGGGCAACATGGTGAGACCCCTGTCTTAAAAAATAAAATAAAATAAAATAGAATAAAACGAAACAAAATAAAATAAAATCACAGCAAGGCTTGGTGGTACATGTGTGTTATTCCAGCACTACGGAGGCTGAGACAGGAGGATTACCATGAGTTCGAGGCCAGCCTGGGCTACAAAATGAGCTTACAGCCAGCCTGAACTGCATAGTGAAACCCTGTCTCAAAAAAGACCAAAAAAAAAAAGAAACACCAAAAACCAAAAACTAAGATACCTAGTACGGGCCAGGCTTTTAGTACCACAAAATAAAACACCTCCCTAAATGTTACAGAGTACAAAAAAGAGAAAGCCTATAATACAGATGGTGTATGACAGAAAAATTGAGTAGACAGCGTATAGTGTTACTAAGAGAAAATGCTATGAAAAACAGGTTTCCAAAAAGGTGTTTTGACAGGAAGACAGTGCTGTGCCAGAGGTGAAAGAAGAAATATATGCGACAAAGTGTGTGTGTGTGATGGTGCGTAGGCAACACGGTACGTGCTGGCAGAGAGAAGAGGCTGGTGAGCAACAGAAGAGCATGTGAGCAAACAAGGGCACGACACAGACAAGCAGTAAGCGAGTGGGGGACCAACAGAGCCATCAGATGGGTGACAGGGAATGCCCAGAGAAAACAGTCAAAAAAAAGGGGGTCAGGGCGCGCACGGGGAAATGCATGGTGTGTAGGATGGGGATGCAGACAGAGGGGACCAGAGAAAGGAGGGCAGGAGAGAAAGAACGGAGGGGACAGGGAGGGAACACGTAAGAGGGCAACAGAGCGGACAGTACAGACTGTGGACGGCACAGAGTCAAGTAGACAATGGAGAGAGAGGGTGGGTGACGGGGGAAGAAATGAAGGCAATGACGAGGGAGGGTGGACAGTGGACAGAAGTGGGTGACAAAGGAAGGGCAGGCAAGCCGGGCACAGTGGCGCGTGACTAATCACAGCACTGAGGGAGTCTGATATAGGAGGATCACAAGGTCCAGCACAGCCCGGGCAATTTAGCAAGACCCTGTCTCAGAACTAAAAAAAGAGCCAGGCGTGGTGGCGCACACCTGTAATCCCTGCACTCAGGAGGCTGAGGCAGGAGCATCTTTGCGAGATCGAGGCCAGCCTGAGCTACAAAGTGAGCTCAAGGCCAGCCTGAACTGCACAGTGAGACTCTGCCTCAAAAAGAAAACAAACAAAAAAAGAACTAAAAAAGGGGTAAGGATGCAGCTCCCGTGGTAGAATAGAGCACTCCTAGGTCTGCTCCCCAGTGCCACAGAAGGGACAGCAGAATGTGTATGTGGGCAAAAGAGAGGGCAACAGGTAGCTACACGAGAATGAGTGACAGACAAGGAGTGCAAGACAACGGCAAAGAAGACCGTCCGGGACAGCACGGACAACAGGGACCGCAAGCACACAAGTGACAGAGCCACAGTGTTTCAGAGACAAAAGGTGGGCAACGGGGCGCTCCCCAGTCCTTACTGCCTTTCAGTTCCAAGCCCTGCCCCGTGGGGAGTCTGATGGTTTATGAGTGGTCCTGGGGATCAAACCAGGCCCTTTGCAGTGAGCTACATCTCCAGCTCTTTTTATTTTTTATTTTGAGACAGGGCCTCACTAAGTCCCTAGGTTGCCCAGACTGGGCTTGAACTTGTGATCCTCCTGCCTCAGCTTCCAGAGTTCTGGGATCACGAAGTGTGCCACCACGCCTGGCTCCAGATTCACCCTTCCACACCTGCTCTGTGCTGAGGGAATGAGCACATGGCCTCTGCAGTGAACACCACAGAGACCTGCCCGGCAGAGCGCTGGCCCAAGTGTCCAGCTACTGGAGGTGGGGAAGAGATCCTGCGGCACCGGCTCCTAGCCACATGCCCCTAGCCACATACGCGCAAGCTCATCTTCAGTGACCCTGAAGCCTCTGCCTGCTCTGGGAGGAATCTCAAGCACTCTACAAGCAGACAAGTGACAGAGCGCCCTCTGCAGGGCCTGAAGCTCGCCACCGGGCCTCCCCCTCCCCCACCCCTTGGCGCGCCTGCGCCTCAGGCTGCTGTCCAGCGGCCCTGGAGCGGCGCACTAGCTCCACCCTGCCCAAACCGCAGGCGTCCCTGCTAGCCCCAAGTTTGCTCTGCCTTGAGGCATCTCCCTTAGCCTGGGTACCATCCAGCATTCCCTCAGACCTTACCACATTCATCTGTTAGGGATCTAACATGATTTATCAGTTTAATAATTCCATACATTAAAATTCCTGTTTCAGCGGGGGGGGGG
>NW_004955475.1:11624718-11626145 GCF_000276665.1 Chinchilla lanigera
ATGATACAGTGAGAGAGGGGGAAACGGGTGGGAAACGGCGGGGAACAGAGGGAGAATGGAAGATAGAGAGGCACACGTGGAGACCGAGAGTGACCAAGAAGGGGGAAGGGGCAACAAGGGACAGAGTGGGGAGGACGGCAGAGTGACACAGGTGGGGTGGCAGAAAGCAAGAGGATGGCAAGGAAAATAAAAGCTAGCCAGCAGGTGAGAGTGTGAACAGGTGGGGTCACAAGGGGCGGTAACAGCACAGGCAGGAGATGGGCGGGTGGCAGGGAGAGAGAGGGCGAGGGAGGAGCTGATGGCCAGGTATCACCACGGGAGAGCATGAGTGACATAGGAGTCACCGTATGTGACAGAAGATGAAAGTGTGTGACGAAGAAAATGTGTGCAAGCCGGGCACAATGGTGCATGCCTGCAATCCCGGCTGGTCTGGAGGCTGAGGCAGGAGGATCCCAAGTTCCAGCTCAGCCTGGACAACTGAGCAACTAAGTAAAACCCTGTCTCAAAATAAAAAAGGGCTAGGGGTGTAGCTCAGTGTGAAGGCCCTGGATTCAATCCCCAGTACTACTAAAAAATTAAAAGAGCTAAGTATGTAACTCAGTGGTTGAGTCCCTAGCATGTGTAAGATCCCATCTTTAATCCCCAGAATCAATCTCTCTTTCTCTCACATACACACACAACACTCCTGTGCATGACAGATTAACGCCACCCTCACTTAAACCTCTTTTGACTCTTTCCAACCACCCCACCTTGCAGCTTGCCTGGAGGATCCACTCAGAGAATACCGAGTGGCCCTGTTTGAAAGCAAGCAGTGCTGCCTCAGACACAGAGCTCACAGAGAGCGAATGGAGCGAGCAAACCACTCAGCCTTAGGCCTACGCAGCACGCGGCACCTACAGACAGCAGACTGAGATCCCGCACCCCAACAGTAACGACCTTGGAAAAAATAAAAGTTCTGTTCTTCAGCTCAGACCTAGGGAGCCTATGTCTCAGTATTTCTGAGACCGCTTCTTCTTTGTATGGCCCTTAGCTGGCGAGAGTGCGTATCCAGGGCACCCCCTGTGGCCTGGGCACACAAACCTCAGTTTACTGATGGATGAGCTATTTGTATCATTTGAGGAAGACAGGCTGTTTTGTGAATAAAATGAATGTATGTTTCTGTCAAGGGGGAAAAAACAATTCTTCATAAAGGACATAATCAATAAAAAGACAACCTATACAATAATTTTTTTAGGGGGTGGTACTGGGGATTAAAACCAGGCCTTCAGGCCACGCCTGGTGGGGCACACCTATAATCCCAGCACTTGGGAGGCTGAGGCCGGAGGATGGTGAGTTCAAGGGCAGCCTGGGCTACAAAGTGAGCTCAAGGCCAGCCTGAACTGCATAGCAAGACTCTCAAAAAGACAAAAAAAAAAACAAAAACAAAA
>NW_004955475.1:11627219-11646229 GCF_000276665.1 Chinchilla lanigera
TTGCATAGGAGGATCGTTGCAAGTTCAAGACCAGCCTGGGCTACAAAGTGAGCTCAAGGCCAGCCTGAACTGCATAGTGAGACCCTAAACCAAAAAAAAAAAAAAAAAAAAAAAAAAAAAAAAGGAGGGGGCGTTAGGGATATTGCTCGGTGTGAAAATGCTGGGTTCAATCCTTGGTATCACACAAAAAAGTGCCCATCAACAGATAAATAAATCTATGAATGCACATACAATGGAATATTACTAAGCCTTAAAAAGGATCCTTGCAACAGGATACAAAGCAGATGAACCCTGACGACACTGCACTAAGTGAAATAAGCCAGACAGTGACAAATACAGTATGATTCAGCTTAAATAAGGTTTTAATGCAGTCAAATTCATAGACATACAGAAGAATGATGGTTGCTGAGGCTGGAGAAGGGGGAAATGGAGAGTTAGTTGTTTATCCTGTAGTTTTAGTTTTGCAAAGTTAAGAGTTTCACAACAATAAATACCACTGAAATTGTTAACGTAAATCCTATGTATATCTTACTACAAATTTTTTTTAAAGTGAAAATGTGCGGCTGGGGATTTAGCTCAGCAGCCCAGCGCCTGCCCGGCAAGTGCAAGGTCGTGAGTACGATTCTCGCGGAAAAAAAAAAAAAATGCTCATTCCTCTTCCCCAATAAATTTTTCTACCCTTAATAAAAAAAAAAAAAACCCTCATTTCCACACCACCCAGCACCCCACCCAACCATCTGATGAATGCTTATTCGGTTCTGAACACACAGCTCAAATGTCTCCTTCCCTCTGGGGAGGTCTTCCCTTAGCTCAGAGACTTTTATAGTTGGCCATTCGAGGCGGAGGCTGGAGGATCTCTCCAAATTTGAGTCCAGCCTGAACTACACAGAGAGACCCTGTGCACAAACCACAAACAAATATAGTCGGCCATTCTCCACCCAGGACATTAAACAGCTTACAAGAATTAGCACACAGCGTAGAAGTACTGTATTGGTTCGTAGGTTCATTTGCATTTCAATCTCGATTATATGCAATTTGATGGCCAAAGGTACCTTTTATTCATCTCTGTACCAACTATGCCTGGGGCTTGGTAGGTTAGAAAGACTCAAATTGAAGGGTTTTTTTGTTTGTTTGTCTGTTTGTTTCTGAGGCAGGGTCTCACTATGCATAGTTCAGGTTGGCCTTGAGCTCACTTTGCAGCCCAGGACGGTCTCGAACTCGCAGAGATCCTCCTGCCTCAGCCTGCCGAGTGTGCCACCACGCGTGTGCCACCACGCCCGGCCCTCAAGTTGAAGTTCTGGCTTTCAAAAAAACTCATATGGTGGATTATGTGGCAAAAAGGGGGGCGGTGCCACAGGGTCCCCCCAGTTAGAAACCTGCTCCGAGTCCAGAGCTGATCTCTGGCCCTACTTCGAGGGTGCCGGCGCGCGCCTCACGAAACTCTGCTTCAGTAGTTTTGAGCCCTGGGAGGGTCTGAGGGCCAACCCATCCCCACCCTGCGCCAGTCTGCGACCTAGACCCGCTGAGCGGCCCAAGCATACCTCATATAACGAGCAGCCTGCTCTGTGTTCAAGGTCTCAGCTTCCGACAAACCTCGGTACGTCTCCATGACCCTCGGTTTCGATTCCCGGTACCTCGGCAGGAGCTCGAATTTCGCTCGCTCCTGACCCGCGCAGAATCAAGCGCAAGCGCGGAGTCAGGGCCAACCGTTAGCCTCGAAACCAGCCAATCTGCAGCCCCGTAGCACACAAAGCCCCGCCCATGAAGGTCGTGCGCCTGCGCCTACGCGCACTGACGCCGAGGGGCAATCGGGAGCCCTCCAGCGGCGCGGAGTGTACTGCGTCATCGTGTGACCTTTTGTATTTTAATGCACCTCAAATGCTTCGGCGAATTGCTGAGTGTGAGAGTGCGTCTGTGCGTGCCCGTGCTATCCTGTGAATGGAGGAGACTGCCTGATGTGTTGTAAATCTTGTAAGACATTGGAGTTGCCCCTGGAGACTTCACCGCCCCCTCCCCTGCGCCCCGCACGGCTTCACATTCAGACCTCTTGGTGGAGTCCCTGCCATTTAAACTCGCAGGAAGGGCTGGCAAGAACAATGCCAGCTAGGCAGGGGACACACGCCTGTAATCTCAGCACACTGAGAGGCTCATGCAGGAGAATCAAAAATTCGAACCCAGCCCGAGCAGTTTAGCGATTTAAGAAACCCTATCTCAAAAATTTAAAAAGGGCCAGGCGTGGTGGCGCACACCTGTAGTCCCAGTACTCGGGAGGCTGAGGCAGGAGGATCGTTGCGAGTTCGAGGCCAACCTGGGCTACAAAGTGAGCTCCAGGTCAGCCTGAACTGCATAGCGAGACCCTGTCTCAAAAAGACAAAAAAATTTAAAAAGGTATGGGAGGCGGGGCGTGGGGGCGCACGGGTGTAAGTAATCCCAGCGCTCCAGAGGCTGAGACAGGAGGGTCGCCCGAGTTTGAGGCCAGCCTGGGCTACATAGTGAGTTCAAGACCAGCCTAAACTACATAGCGAGACCGTCTCAAAAAAAAAGCCGAGTGTGGTGGAGCATGCCTGTAATCCCAGCACTCGGGAGGCTGAGGCAGGAGGATTGCTGCCAGTTCAAGTCCAGCCTGGGCTAAGTAATGAGTTCCAGGCCAGTCTGAACTACATAGCGAGGCCCTATCGCAAGAAACAAAACAAAAAAGGGGGGCTGGGAGGGGAGATATAGCTCAGTGCGCAGGCCCCGGGTTCAATCCAAAAAACAACAACAAAAAAAATCAGGCATGGAAAGAGAACTTACCCAAGGTGGAAGCATTTTGCTCTGAAAAATGACTAAGCGTTCACCAGATGGCATAGTGGGGCATGTGATCATGTGGAGATGAGCATTTAAAAATGTTTTAAAATTGTAAAATACACATACTATTTCAACGTGTAAAGTTCAGTTCTTTTCCCCTAAATTCAGGGCTTAGGGAAATATGAGTGACTCCAAGTGGCTTACTTGGGTAATGCTAAGTAGGAAATTGTGAGCCCACAACAATTACGCTTGTTCATATGAAGAATATGAACCTTATTCTTGAAAGCACTAATATGCAATATTTGAGGGGCTGGGGATTTAGCTCAGCGGCACAGCGCCTGGCTGGCAAGCGCAAGGTCGTGAGTTCGATTCCTGGCACCAGAAGAAAAACACAAATAAACAAACAAAAAAATATGCGATATTTGAATATTCACTGGGCGTGGTGGCTCATGCCTGTAATCCTACCTAACACTCCGGAGGCTGAAGCAGGAGGATCACCAAGAGTTTGAGGCCAGCCTGGGCTACATAGTGAGTTCAAGCCCAGCCTGAACTACACAGTGAGACCTTGTCTCAAAAATAAAAAAGGCCTGGGGACTGGGCCTGGTGGCACACACCAATAGTCCCAGCATTGTGGGAGACTGAGGCAGGAAGATCACAAGATTCTCAGCAACTGAGCAAGACCTTGTCTACAGAAAGTGAAACAAAAAATTTAAAAGGCTGGGGATGTAGCTCAATGCAAAGGCACTGGGCTCAATCCCAGTACTACTAAAGAAAAAGATGCGGGGGGAATCTTAGACAAGATGTGCTATTGTCCCGGTTTGTATGGCTATGGTGTTAAGAGCCCTTTCATGTGCTCCTCTTGTTCCCAGTTTTCTGACGTGGAAACTGAGGCTCAGCAAGATAAAGTGACTTTGCCTAAGGTTCCTCGACATGGAAGTGCTGAGCCAGAATTGAATACTAAGCCAGTGGGGGCCCAAATCTGTGCTCTTTCACTGGGTCACACTGCTAACTGCTGAAAACAAGGGAGGCATGGGAAATGAGGAGGAGGAGGTACAAGCCGGGTGGGAGGGGACTTGTTTACCTTGCTGACCACCCCCAGGTGGCGGTTACCAGGAAGTGGGCCTTCTGGAAAGGGCTAAAAGTTTGAGGGCTCCACCCTCATGAATGGCTTTATGCCTTAGGGAAAGTCTTCAGGCAACTAGTTTAGGCCCTACTTTCTGCGCTTCTGCCGTGTAAGCATGCAGCATCCCTTACCCACTGAGGGGTGCCACCAACTAGGCTGCCTCCCCAGACACCAGTTCTGCTGGCCTCCTAATCTCGGCCTTCCACCCTCGACTGTGAAAGAGATTTCTCTTGCTTCGGAAGTAGCCAGTCTGTGGCATTTTGTGTAGCAGCACAAAAGGACTAAGATGGGTGCGGGGAGCGCAGGTGTCCCAGGCACCCAAAGACGAGTAGGGGCAGAAGAGGCTTGGGGAGACCTCTACTGAAAAGTGCTTCCTCTGAAACCCTCAGAAGACCCTTTTAGCTGTGTGCTGGTTCCAGATCCACCACCGGCCATAACCCTGGAGAACTCAAAATGAAGCAAAGACACCCGGCAAGCCCCTGTCGTAGGCAGCTGCCCCTTCATGAATTACAAAGAAAAGTTCAAGGGCCGGGGCCTCGTGGTGCACACCTGTAATCTCAGTTACTCCAGAGGCTGAGGCAGGAGGATTTCAAGTTTGAGCAACTCAGTAAGACCTTCTCTCAGAATTCATGGTGAAACACTAGGGCGGGGCGGTGCTCAGTGGTAGAGCCTTTGCCTAGCACACAGGAGGGCCTGGGTATGCTTCTGGGCTGGCAGTGACCCCGGGGGGCGCTGCTGAGTGGGAATGAAGAACTGACTCGTTTGCCATGTTTGGCTACTGTATTCACTCGGCCCACAGTCGCACAGCCGAAGGGCTCCTCAGCCACCCCACCCCTGGCTCCACACCTCCTAGGTTGCTGCTTTTGTTTTGTTTCTGAGGTGCTGGGGATTGAACCCAGGGCCTTGCACTTTCTGTACCCCTGAGCTATGTCCACAGCTGTGCTGTGTCCTTTGGGTCTTTGTCGGTACTCCCCTGAGTCCCAGCTTCCAACCTAGGGCTCCAGTGACCCAAGAAACTCGCCAGCCCAGGCTCCGCAGGCTTCTTTGTAATGGCCACCCATGCCCACAGCCTGGAACAAGAAAGGGGTTGGGGGCGGTTGGAGTGGGTAAAAGGACAGAATGCAAGAGAAACAAAGTAATACTTACTATATGTTGTGTCCCACTTGTCCACCGAACCACTTGGCCCTGTTCAAAGCACTTTACACACGCACGCTCCTGGCAGCTCCTCGCTTCACATCTGCCATGAATCCAGGGTTCCAGTTCTCCCTGCATCTCTCAAAGGAATGGTTTTTTGGTTTGTTTGTCTTTTTGAGACCGGGTCTCACTATGCAGTTCAAGCCGGCCTCAAGCTCACTTTGTAGCCCAGGCTGGTCTCAAACTTGCGACAATCTTCCTGCCTCAGCCTCCCGAGTGCTGGGATTACAGGTGTGTGCCACCATGCCCAGCAGGAATGAGGTTTTTAAAATCCTCCATAATTATTGTTAATTTTAAAGGGCAATAATGGTATCATGGGGAGGTAAGTCCTTATTTGTTAGAGATACATCTTGGACTATTTTCAGACAAAATGATATGCCATCTGGGACTTATATTAAAATATTCTTGTAGAGAGAGAAAAGAGGGGGTGTAGATGAACAAAAATTGGCCAAATGTTGATGATTGCTGAAGCTTGTTACAGAGGTTCATTATCCTCTTACAGCTCCCATAATAAAAATTTCCATAATAGAAATTTTTACAAACAAAAGTTTTTGACCTGTTCTGTAAATTACCCTGAGTCACCCACACTCATAGACGGGAAATAAGATAATGAGGCTTAGTGGGGGTTCAGCAAGCGTGCGTGGGGAGTTGGATGACACAGATTAATGACAAAAGCTCTCGCTTATGTAACACCTAAGTGCCAGGCCTTGCTGTGCACACCTTGAATACGCTGTCTTCAAACCCACACCCCGACCTTGTTAGGTAGTATATGTTATTATCCCCTCTTTACAGAGAAAACTGAGGCACAGAAAGATGGAACAGTTTACTTGCGTTTACACAACTCGTGAGTGGTAAAGCTGGTTTGCAAATCCAAGCAATCACCCATGCTGGGGATTGAACCCAAGACCCTGTGTGTGCTAGCCAGTCTCTACCCCTGAGGTGCAGTCCCAGCCTGTCACCTGCTTCCTAAACCTAACCGAATAGTGCTGAGGAGAAGAGAGTGAGCCAGGGCATAGCTCTGAGGTACAGTGAGTCCCCGACTTGCAAAACTCTCACAGCTAGGAATGGACCTTGCATGACAAACACTTGTGCATGCGGACAGATCGCGGAAGGAGCGCGCGTGTCCGCCGGACACTGTGACAGCTGTGCCGCTGTGTGCTCAGTGTACAGTAGGACTGTCCTGGGATGTCCAGAAGTCAGCCCAGGATGTCCGGAAGCAAGAGGAAAAGCGGCGGTGATGTGGAGGGGACTGCTAGGAAGTGTAAAGCAGTAACCATGGAAACTAAAGCAAAGATACAGTGTAAGACTCATCTTGTCGGACTTAAGAATGAATCCGATTTACAAACATTCTCCTGGAATGGAACTCGTTTGTAAGTTGGGGTTTAAGACAGCAGTTTACCTAGTGTGTGTGAGGCCTTAGGTTTGATCCCCAGCATTGAAAAAAACTGAAGCCGCTAATAGAAGAAATGGTTTCATTCATCCATTTATTTACTCATTTATTCAGTGAGTGTATGTTGACCCTTTACAAAATGGGCAGGCAAGGATCTGGATGCTGGGTAGAAGGGCGGGCAAGATAGGTGCTTACTGTGTCTACCAAGAAGTTGCAAGTTTCGTGGGAAGGGGGTGACCTGACCCCCTTCAGCAGAGTGTGCCCCCTCCAGCTGTTTAAGATGGAACCCTTTCTTATTTTCCTTACTCTCCTTAGTTAAGGGGTGGCCTGATCTTTGTCAGCTCCTCAAGTCTCTCTCTCTCTCTCTGTCTCTTTTTGAGACAGGGTCTCGCTATGTAGTTCAGACTGGCCTTGGAATCACTATATAGCCCAGGCTGGCCTTGAACTTGTGGTGATCCTCCTGCCTCAGCCTCCTAAATTTTTTTTTTTAAGACAAGGTCTTGCTGTGTAGTTCAGGCTGGGCTTGAACCCACTATGTAACCCCAAGCTGGTCTCAAACTCAGGGCGATCCTTGTGTCTCAGGCTCCCCAGTGCTGGGATCTCTTATTTTCTAATTAAAGCTTTTCCTGTAAAATAAAAGTTTGATGGAAAAGAGGGACTTGAGACAGTACTCAGACAAGAAGAGACATACAAACATGATGAAGGCTCAGAAACAAAACTGCAGGAAGTTATGAGGGCATACGCTGCAGGTCCTGATCCAGTTCAGAGGAGCTGGGAAGGGTTTCTTTCAGGAAATGGCACTGAGCTGAGAGCTGAAGGGCAAGCATGATTTAACAAAACAAAAAGAGAAGGGAAGAGCATTTCAAGCCAAGGGAGGAGCATGATCAAAGGCCCTGAGGCAGGAGAGAACTGGATGTATACAAAGAATTGAGAAAAGTAAGGTACCGATAATAGGAGCACACCGTAGAATGCCTCAGTTGGAACAGTTTTAGAATCCAGTCCAATGCCACAGTGAGGAATCTGCCACCAAAAAGAAGAAAGTGACCAGTCCAAGGTCACATCCTGAATGAGTGGTAGAAACAGGACTCAAACTTAATTGCCCTGACTCCAAATCCAGTACTCTTTCCAGCCTAGTTCACGGCTTCTTTGCATACGAGGAGGAAAGAGGCCAGGTGGCCTGGTCCCTAGGCTGGACAAATAAATTCTCAGTGGAAACCCATGACACATCCCTATAATCCCAGCATTGGTGGGGGGAGGCTGAGGCAGGAGGATTGCTTCGAGTTCGAGGCCAGCCTGGACTGCATAGGAGACCCTGTCTCAAAAAAGACACAGGAAAAAGGATTAGTGTAGTTGACTCACTGTGTAGAACACTGCAGCCTTTACTTCCCCCAGCAGAAAAAGACAAAAAAAAAAAAAAAAAAAAAAAGAAGGAGGAGGAGAAGAAGAAGAGTGATTTGGAAGCAGCAGGGATTTAATTTGTGCACCCAGATACCAAATGTGCCCTCTCTGTTTCTAGCTAGCATTCGAGGGGGAGGGCACTGGGGACTGAACCTAGAGCCTTCACACGGAGCTACATACCCAGCCCCTTTTAGTTTTATTTTTTTTTTATTTTGAGACCGAGTCTTACTAAATTGCAAAATTGCCCAGGTTGAGCTGGAAATTATGATCCTCCTGCCTCAGCCTTTCAGAGTGCTGAGATTGCAGGTGTGTGCCACCATGCCCAAACAGCATTCTTGTGAGATATATAAAGGCTCTGGAGAGGGGAGAAGGGCACTGGGACTGAGGTTTGAATTGCCTCTTTTGCGGTGAGAGAGCTCCCTCCCAGGGAAGGCAGCACGAAGAAAGGGCTGGGATGGTGTCCTGACTGGGAGTCATCTCCAACTCTGCCAGCAGGGGGAGCACTTTCCCAAGAATGGCAGCAGGCCTGGCCCATGGGCAGGACAATCCTAGGATGCTGAGAATGGCTGGAAAGAAAGGAAGGAGCTAAGAATTAAGATTCGCTGAAGGATCTTTGTCCTAAGATGCATAGCCTTTGATGCAGTCCTTTTAATCCTGCTTTCCAAACCAGGCGGGGTGGCCTACACCTGTAATCCCAGCAATCTTGGAGGCAGTGGCAGGAAGATCACAATTTGGAGCCCAGCCTGGGCAGTTTAGCAGCTTGGCCAGGCCTTGTCTCAAAAATAAAAAGTAAGCCAGGCGTGATGGCACACTCCTGTAATCCCAGCACTCGGGAGGCTGAGGCAGGAGGATCGTTTTGAGTTTGAGACTAGCCTGGGCTACAAAATGAGCTCAAGGCCAGCCTGAACTGCATAGCGAGACCCTGTCTCAAAAAGACCACACACACACACACACACAAAAGTAAGAGGCCAGGCCTCGAACTTGAAGCAATCCTCCTACCTCAGCCTCCCAAATGCTGGGGTTACAGGTGTGCACCACCACACCTGACCCTCGTCCACTTTTTTAAAAAACAATTTTATTGGTACAATTTAGATATGCATAATGATCACATTCATCATAGAAAATCTCTACCTGTACATGATATATCTTGCTGCTGCTTTCTTCCCATTCCCCTCCCTTCCCTTCAGCCCCTCTTCCCCTCCTTATTTACAAAAGCTTCGTTTCCATTTTCCTTCTGTTCTCCCCTCCCCCCTTAAGACCTCACAACTCCTTCTCTAGCCTCAGCCTCACTCCTGAGATTTGGGCTGTGCTGTTGTGGAAGCTCAAACCCAGCACTGCACTGAACTCATCTCCCTTCCTTCCCATCCTCCTTGGCCCTGTCCCCATGATCAGCGCCACCAAAGCCTCAGGTGTCCAAGTCAGAGACAGAGAGATGGGGCTGGGATATGGCTCAGGGGCAGAGCACTTGCCTAGCATGAGAGGCGCTGGGTTCCACCCCTGGCACCCCAGAAGAAAGGAAGAAGGAAAGAAAGAACGAACCTGGTAGGCCTCTTTAAGGCCTCACTCTCATTTTTCACATTTCTCCCCACCCCCCAGTACCGGGAATCGAACTCATGACATTGCGCTTGCCAGGCAGGTGCTGTGCCGCTGAGCTAAATCCCCAGCCCCTCATTTTCCACATTTCATTGCTAAGTTCTGTTTGCTCTATCTACAAAATACAGCACTTCTCCAACTCTACTGCTACTGTTTTGGTCTAAAACACCATCATCAGCTGGGTGTGGTGGTGCATGCCTGAAATCCCAGCACTCGGGAAGCCGAGGCCGGAGGATTGCCTTGAGTTTGAGGCCAATCTGGGCTACATAGTGAGTCCCTGTCTCAAAAGACAAACAAAACCCTGATCATGTCTTGCCTGAACTACTGTAATAATTTTTGTTTCTTTGTTTTTTGTTTTGAGCTACTGGAAATTGCACCCAGGATCTTCACACTGAGTTATGTCCCTAGATTCTTTTTTATTCTGAGGCAGGGTCTCACTAAGTTGTTAAGTCAACCAGTCTGGGCTCAAGCTTGCAGTCCTGCCTCAACTTCCAAGAGTACTGGGCTTGCAGGCAAGTATCATCACACCCAGCTGCAATAACATCTTTCTGTTTGTTTTTTAGGTTTGTTTTTTGGGGGGGTTGTTTTGTTTTGTTTTTGAGACAGGGTCTTGCTATGCAGTTCAGGCTGGCCTTGAGCTCACTTTGTAGCCCAGGCTGGCCTTGAACTAGCAACAATCCTCCTGCCTCAGCCTCCTGAGGGCTGGGAGTATAGGCGTGCACCACCATGCCTGGCTTGTTTTTTAGTTTTGTGAGACAGGGTCTCTCCCTGTAGCCCAAGCTTACCTCAAACTAATGGCAGTCCTCCTGCCCCAGCTTGCGGGAGTGCTGGGTTTGCAGGCATGCACCAGCACACCCCACTGCAGTAACATCTTGAGTTGTTTTCCAGCATCTATTTGAGCCTGTCCCCCACTGCCTAACCTCTGCCCAGAAGCCAGATTGATCTTTCAGAAATGCCAAGGTGATTGAGTCATGGCCCTATCTAAACCTTCCAAAGCTTCATGATCAAGCCCTGCCCCCACCATGGCGTCCAAGGCACCCAAAGTGCCCAACCAGCTCGCAAGTCCTGTTTCACTCCTCCACAGTCCTCATGCACATGCGCACCCTCTTCTCAAACGGAACCACATCTGGCTGCTCAGATTGGCCCCCTGCCTTTCTCACACTGTTTCCTCCACCTCAACGCTCTCTCCTTCCTTTTCTCCTTGCCATCTCCTGCTCACTCCTGTCTGAGCTCAGTGCTTCCTTTAGGAACCTTCCCAATCCTTCCCAACATTCATCTGCTGTGACCCCACACCCTGCCTTTATCATTGGGTTTGTTCCATGGAGTGTTGCTGCCCACTAACCTGTCCGGCTGCCTGGGATCTTGTGAGCTTTTTTACAATTGTGTCTCCTTCACATCTATAGCCTCACTGAGGTTAGCACAGGGCATACACATAGTAGCTAGTCAGCAAATATTTGTCGGATGGATGGACAAATGGATGAGTAGTCAATTTACTAATCCAACCAGGCATGGTGGCACATGCCTGTAATCCCAGCACTCGGGAGGCTGAGGCAGGAGGATCACTGAACTCACTGTGAATTCAAGGCCAGCCTGGGCTACATAGTGAGTTCAAAGCCAGCCTAACTACATAGCAAAACCCTGCCTCAAAAAGAAAATTTACTAATCCAGAAGGGTAGCAATGGGCACCATGCTAGAGCCAGAATGAGGCCTTGGGTGGGATGGATATACCCAAAACAATGACGGTGACAGGAAGCCAGGAAAAGGGAAGGTCAGGCACACTCTTGGCAATATTGCCCACTCTTGGCAGTATTGCCCCTGACCCCCTCTTTATATTTTTTATTTTATTTTTGGAGGGGCGTTACTGGGGATTGCACCTGGGCCATCACACTGAGCGACAGCCCCAGCCTTTGTTTATTCTTTATTTTTGATTTTTTTTTTTTGTCTTTTTGAGACAGGGTCTCGCTATGTAGTTCAGGCTGGCCTTGAGCTTAGCTGGTCTTGAACTTGCAACGATTCTCCTGCCTCAGCCTCCTGAGTGCTGGGATTACAGGTGTACACCACCACGCCCGGCTCTATTCTTTATTTTTGAGACGGGGTCTTACTAAGTCACTAAGGTGTCCAGACTGGGCTCAGATGTGTAATCGTCCTACCTCAGCCTCCCAGAGTGCTGGGTTTACAGACGTGCGCTACCGTGCACAGCTTCCTGTCTCCCTCTTACACCTGCCTAGGAGGGACCTGGAAGTAGCACAGAAGACTCTGAGTTACAGCCAAGAACACCCCTCTTCTATTCCCTTGCCAAGTCTTGCCCCGGTACAAAGCCACCCATGCTCGTCTGTGAGTGGATAGTGTCAGCCAGCGCCTCGTGTTGGACTCTCCAGATGCCCTGCATATTCTTGCTCCCCAGCTCAAAGACAGTTCTTGGGGCTCCCATGACACTGTACAGTACTGAGCTCCCGCATTCTCCTCCTCCTCCTCTCCTCCTCCTCCCAAATTCTCTCCTCCGGCAGCAGAGAAACTTTCCCTACACACTGTGGGTACCTTTCCCAAAAGCTGGAACCCAGGCTTCTCCTCAGGGCCCCCTAAGAGTCCAAGCAGGCCCCTGATCTTGACACCTATGGTCCTTTCCTCATGTGCACTGGCAGTAAACAAGACAGCAGGGAAAACTGCAAGCTGCTAGGGCTGATCGGGGGAGGTAGAGGGAATGAGGGTAAGTTTTTCTACAGCCCTTCAAAGGCCTTGGCCTCCTGCCCAGATCTGATTTGGGAACTGAATGTCCCAGAGAATGGCTTGCTAGCCATCTGCTCTGAGCATAAAGAACCTAGGGACCCTCATGGGATATTTTGTTCAAATTCATCAAGAAGGGAAGGATGGCTGAGCACAGTGGCTCACACTGTAATTCCAGCTGCTCTGGAGGCTGAGGCAGGAGGGTCACAAGTTCTAGCTCAGCCTGGGAAATTTAGAATTTCAGAAGACTAAAAAGTAGGCTGGGGATATAGCTTAGTGTGAAGGCCCTAGGTTCAATCCTTGATACCACTAAATAAATAGGGCTAGGGATGTAGCTCAGCACTCCCTGGATTCAAAGTAAGGAACCTCAAAAACAAAGCAAAACATGCGGGGCATGGTGGTGCATGCCTGTAATCCCAGCACTCAGGAGGCTGAGGCAGGAGGATGGTTGCAAGTCTGAGGCCAGCCTGGGCTACAAACTGAGTTCAAGGTCAGTCTGAACTGCACAGTGAGACCCTGTCTCAAAAAGAAAAAAAAAAAAAAAAAAAAAAGACAAAAAAGCCCTAAAACAAAACAAAATGAAGAAAGGGGGTAAGAAGGGGAAGGAAGAAGAGGACAGGGTTTGAGCAACACAGCTGGGGGGCCTTGGCCAGCCTAGGCCTCTGAAGGCTCAGAGAGGGGCAGACACATGTTACCAGGGTGTCTGGAGCGCATGAAGGGTCCAGGAGCAGAGAGGGCCTCTCCAGGCAAGCCCCGCTGCTCCCAGAACCACACCCTCCAGACCGCTCTCGATGGAAAGAGCCTCCGTGATCATCTGCTTCCCCCACACCAGCAGGATGTTGTGCTTTACCAGCTGCCACAAACAGGACACATAGCGAGCAGGTGGCAGACTCAACGACACCAGGACTCGTGCCTGGTAAGTAAGTAGCTGCCCAGGATGCCACACAGTGATTGTCCTTGCCGGGGAGAGGTGAGCAGCCTGAGGAGAGTGGCCAGGAGGGGATACAGGCCCGCCCCTGTGCCTAGGACGGGGCGCGCTCCAACAGAGAAAACGTCCCTCTGACCCATCATCTCTAGGTGGGAGGGATGGGCCAGGCGGCGGTCAGGTCTTACAAGTGAAAACTATGGGGTAGAGGTAGGAAAAGACTTTCCTTCTTCTCCTTCCTTCCGTTCCTTTCTTCCTCCCTCTCTCTCTCTCTCTCTCTCTCTCTCTCTCTCTCTCTCTCTCTCTCTCTCTCTCTCTCCCCCTCCCTCTCTCTCTCTCTCTCTCTCTCTCTCTCTCTCTCTCTGTCTCTCTCTCTCTCTCTCCCCCTCTCCCTCCCCCTCTCCCTTCCTTCCTTCCTTCCTTCCTTCTTTTCTCTCGTTTCTCTTTGTTTCTTTCTTATACTGGAGATTGAACACAGAGCCTTCACAATGAGCTACATCTCCCCCACAGAATAGACACGGACACAGATACATAGACATAGACAGATACAGACATAGACACAGACACACAGACACAGACCTAGAGCTAGAGCTAGACCTACACCTAGACATAGACAGAGTCTGCCAAAAAATGTATACACACTTCAGGAGAAGAAAAAGTTGTATACATATTTTTATACTAAGTTTGTGGAGACATCATGAGATTAATACAAGTTACCTTTGGCCTCTACAATTACAGGAGGTGCTCAGAGTGGTGGCCATTAGCTTCCAGACATTTATTAGCACGGTGATCTGCCGCTTGGACAACCTTGGTCATGGAGACTGCTGCACTTGCATTTTCAGTTTCTTCTCTAAGGACCAGCCGTGTCGTGGGCTCTTTGCGACACGACCCTCTCTAGGGTCACATTAAAAAGGTAACGCCATCTGTTGAAAAACATCATACTGTTGTTCTTTTCCTGCAGTACGTACACATTTTTTTGGTGGACTCTCTGTCTCTCTGTCTTTGTCTCTGTCTCTCTGTCTCTCTATATATACACATATATCTGTTGCTTACAACCTTTCCTTACATTCACAGTACACAAGAAACACTATGCAAACTCCTTACTGCAGCCTACAGAACCCCTCCGTGGCCTGCCCTTCCAAATCTCACCCTGTCTGTTCATTTTACTTCAGCCATGTTGGCTTTCTTTCCAGTCTTTGAACAACCCAAGACCATTTCCAGCACTCAGTATTTACATCTGTTGTCTCCTCTGCCAGAAACACTTTCCCTTAAAATCTTATTCTTTTCTTTTTTTGAGACAGTCTCTCTGAGTAGCCCAGGCTAACCCTCAACTAGCAGAGATCCTCCTGCCTCAGCCTCCAGAATGCTGGAATTACAGAAATGTGTCATCACATCCAGCTGCCCTAAAATCTTAACATGGCTGGCTCCTCACAATTCGTATCTCAGCCACCTCTTCTGTGACCTGCCCTAACCCTAATCCTGTTTATTTCCTTTAGAGCCCCAATCACAATTTAAAAGTGAAATTAGGGCAAGTAAAAAGAATTAATATGTGTTATGTTCACGTACCAGCTGCCCACAATGAATGTAATCATTAAGTACTGCAAACATGTACTAAGAAAAATTTTTTAAATTACAAAAAAAGTGCACTTGGGCAGCTGAGTCAGGAGGATCACCACAAGATTGAGGCCAGCCTGGACTGCACTGGGAGACCCTATGAAAAAAAAAAAAACAGCATAGAACTGGGCATGATGGTGCATGCCAGTAGTTCCAGCAGTCCAGAGGCTGAGGCAGGAGGATTGCTTTCAGGCCAGCCTGGGCTTGAGGGGGAGGGAGAGGTTTTCTCGTTTTCAAAACCTTCTTCCCCAGTAAGCATTTCAGATTTGGAAAGAGAAAAAGGCTTTGGAGAAGGAAGGGTTATTTTTCAACTCCCTGAAGGGAACAAAACTGATTTTAAGGGCTTGAGGTCTGTGTCTATCCAAATAATTAGCAAAAAGTCTTACCTATTCACTAACTAAAGCTCTCCTTGACCCAGGGAGCCGCTTTTAAATTATCGCCTTTGAATTATCGTGAGTCATCACCGGCAATGAAGCAGCCTTTGTCAATGTTCTCTGCTTCAGATTTGTCACTAATTCCAGCTGGCCTTGTCCCAGACAATCTGAATGACCGAAAAGCAGTGCATATAATTTAATCAGTGGTTGGGCCCCGTCAGAATGAGCTGGCCACGTCTCTGTGGGCCTTGTCCCTAAAAGGTACCCCAGGGGCGGTGATTTTTGCACTGTAGAAAGGAGGGCCAGCAGGAACCTGGCTCCTGCAGCGGGGAACCTGGCAGGCTGCCAAAAGGCAGAGAGAAGTCCAGGAGACAATGCCACGACAAAGAATAGTTGTAATGACAGTCATTGTGACAACAGCCGGCCCTTGGCCCTCGCCAGACAGTTTACAAACTGTTCAGGCCATTAGCTCACTTCAGGCCCACAACAGCTGCATACAGGTTATTATTTCTATGTCACTGACGGGAAATCGAGGCTCAGAGAGGTGGAGGCTGAAGAGACGGCGGCCTCCTTACTTCTCGGTACCCTGCCCCCCTCCCACGCTCCCACCCCTCCACCCCCGATCTCCTGCATCACCGAGCCGGTGGGTCCTGCCCGCCCATCGCTATGGCCCTTCCGGAACGTCAGACTGAGGGACGGGGGTGGGCACGGCAGGCAGGGGCCCTGCAAGGACTGGGGTTGCAGAGAAGGGTAGGGAAGCAGAGGTGGCCGTCTTGCTGGACTACAAACCAAGGAGGCCTGTGTCCTTGCTCGGGAAGCTCTGACGTTCTTCTGGAGGGGGCGTGTCAAGGCTTTGCATTCGAGGTTTACCGGGCCGCTTGGTGGTGGCCGAGCCAGACACAGAGACACGGTAGAGTCAAGAGGGTCACCATTCACTCAGTCAGTATTTATGAATAATCCCCCTCTCCCGCCGTCTCCCTCTCTCTCTCCATATATATAAAATGCTGAGGCTATAGCAGAGAAAACACAAGAACCCCTGCCCTGTGCAGTTTACCTTTGTGTGTGTGTGCACAAGGCGTGGTGCTGGGGATTTAACCCAGGGTCTTCTCACTGAGGTACATCCTTAACCCTTCTTCTTTTAGTTTTGAGACAGGGGCTTGCTAAATTGCCCAGGAGGAGCTCAAACGTGGACTCTTCCTTCCACCGCCTCTCAGAATGCTGGGATTACAGGAGTGCACCAGCATGCCTGGGTATAGCCGACCCACCCTAAATTTACCTGGAGGGGGCAATAAATTAAAAAAATAATTCAAACTGGAAGAAACTGGCTCATGATACTGGAGGCTGAGAAGAAAATCTGCAGTTTACTAGCCGGAGACTCAGGGCAGTTTATATACAGCAAAGCTGTTTCCATTTTACCCTTTTTTCCTTTTTTCTTTTCCCTTCCTCTCCCCCTCCCCCATCCCTAGTTCCCTTTCTTTTGAACCATTTCTTCCTATTTCACAATGCCTATTATACACTTTGGTCCTTATTTACACTTTTGTTTACTCACGCCAGAGAAACTATGCAATATTTACATGTGTCTGATTTATTTCACTTAAGAGTATGGTCTCAAGGTGCATCTATTTACCTAGAAATATCCAAGTTTATCCTTCTTTATGGCTGAGTAGTATTCCATTGTATTAAAAACCACATCATTTTTATCCATTTGTCAGTTGATGAGCTTTTGGTTGTTTCCAAGATTTAGCTATTATAAATTGTGCCACTATAAACATGGGTGTACATATATCGCTGTTGTATGATGCTGTCAATTCTTTCTAGAAGATACCAAGAATGGGAATAGTTGGGTCGAATAGGACCTCTACTTTTAGTTTTTTGAAGAATCACCACACTGATTTCCACAGTAGTTGTAGCAGTCTACACTCCCACCAACAGTAGAGAAGGGTTTCTTCTTCCCCACAGCCCCACCAGCATTTGTTATTGATTTCTTGATGGCAGCCATTCTTTCTGGAGATGGAATCTCACTGTTGTTTTAATTTGCATCTCTTGAATGACCAGAGATGCTGAACATTTTTTCATATACTTATTTGCCATTTGTATTTCTCCACCTGAGAAGTGTATATTCATCTCAGATGGCCATTTTGGGGTTGGATCTTTAATTTGGGGAGACTCTGATTTTTTTCAATTCCTTATATATTCTACATATTAATCCCTTGTCCGAAGGACAACTAATGAAAATTTTTTCCCCACTCTGTGGGTTGTCTTGAAAAGAAAGTTTTGTCCTTCTGTTTATTTTTTGTAAGAAACTCTTTGTCTATGACTTGTACTCTGAGTAACATTTTGGCCATTCTTTTTTTGGGGGGAGGGGCTCTTTTTTTTTTTTTGGGGGTTTTTTTTTTTTTTCCGGTACCAGGGATCGAACTCACGACCTTGCGCTTGCTGGGCAGGCGCTGTGCCGCTGAGCTAAATCCCCAGCTGGGAGGGGCTCTTTTTGAGACAGGGTCTCGCTATGCAGTTCTGGTTGGCCTTGAGCTCACTTTGTAACCCAGGCTGGTCTCAAACTCGCAACGATCCGCCTGCCTCTGCCTCCTGAGCACTGAGATTACAGGCGTGTGCCCCTACGCCCAGCTTGGCCATTCTTTCAAGATAATGATATACAGTATGTTAACCATTGTTATTCTTTAATTATTTTGTTAATGAAATTTTTTATTTTTTCATAGAAGAGTGCTTTTTGTATTTTCTTTATGAGTATCTACTTGCATTACATTAAAATTTCTAAAGAGTTCAAAGGCAAGAGAATTCTTTCTTGTCAGCCTTTTATTGTATTGAGGCCATTAAGGAATTGTATGAGGTCCGTTTACATTGAGGAAAGCAATCTTATTTAGTTAACCAATTTAAATGTGTTTTCCTTTTGTCACTATTGTTGCTAGCTTTCTGTTATATTGGGGTTGTCGTTTGTCTATTTGTTTTCGAGACAGGGTCTCACTATGCAGTTCAGGCAGGCCTTGAACCCACTATGGAGCCCAGTCTGGCCTCTGAACTCTTGGCGATCCTCCTGCCTCAGCACCCGGGGTGCTGCGATTACAGGCGTGCGCCACCTCGCCCAGCTTGTTGTTTTCTTTGCAGTGCTGAGGGTCAAACTCAGGGCCTTGAACATGCTAGGCAGACGCTCTGTTCCCACATTGTTAGCCTTACCAATTCTAATGTTTTGTTTTCATTTTTGCTTTCCTGAGACCATCTAGGTCTGCAGTTGAGGCTCTCTTGAACTATGTAATGCAGGCTGGCCTGAAACTCATGGCGATCCTCCTGCCTGAGCCTCTCAAGTGCTGGGATTACAGGAGTGTGCCCCCGTGCCTGGCCACTGTTGGATTTTAAGGTACAGAAGTGACATGATTTGGCTTGTATTTTAACAGGCGGGCTCTGGCTTCTATAGAGTGGATAGACTAAGGAGGGGAGAGGCAGTGGACCATCAGTGAGGACCCCTAGGGCAAAGGGGCAGTTACAAAACCACTGCAGTCACCCAGGTGAAAGATGGCAGGGGTTTAGACCAGGGTGGCAACCTTGGTGATGGTTGGAAATGGTAGATTCCATTTTGTGAAGGTGGAGCCTGCGGTATTTGCAGATGAACTGGACGTGAATGGGGTGGGATGAAAGGAGAGTTCAAGACGATCATAAAAGGTGTCTTGGAGGAAGCAAAGTATATGAAATGCAGAGTTACATTCATAAGGACTCACGTAAGCAGGGCTGCATCCCCGCCTTTCTGTTTTGGTTTTTTTGAGACAAGATTTTGCTTGCTGTGTAGTCCAGACGCCTTGAGCTCACAATCATCCAGCCTAAGTCTCCCACAGGCTGATACTATAGGTGTGTGCCACCGTGCTTGGTTCTGTCCCT
>NW_004955475.1:11646329-11667089 GCF_000276665.1 Chinchilla lanigera
TTGTCTTTTTGAGACAGGGTCTTGCTATGCAGTTCAGGCTGGCCTTGAGCTCACTTTGTAGCCCAGGCTGGTCTTGAACTCACAATGATCCTCCTGCCCCAGCCTCCTGAGTGCTGGGATTACAGGCGTGCACCACCACATCCAGGTTGTTCTTGTGCTTCTTAGCTGTGTCACTGTCACAGTTTATATCTAGACAGCGCCCCAAACCCTCACGTGCTCATAGGTGGGGGGTTTGGAAGGTGACTGGATCATGGGTGTATGATACTGGATCGGTCCACTGACGGGTTTGTAGCTGGGTATGACGCTGGGAGGTGAAGCTTGGTGGGAGGTGGGGGGACACCATAGGCGTGGCCCGGATGGGAGTATAAATACCCTTCCTCCATCCCATTCTGCTTCCTGCCTGTTATGCTAGGAGTAAGCTTCCTCTGCGATGCCCCTCTTTCAGGCCACCCTGCCTGGAGCCAGCTGACTATGGACTGAAACCTACACAGACTATGTGCTAAATAAACCTCTCCTGTAACTTGTGGGTGCTGGGTATTTTGTCCTAGCAATGAGAAAGTAACTAAGACAGTGACCTTGGGCCAAGTGCTTCCTATCACCTCTTGTTTTGTGTGTACCGGGAATGGAACTCAGGACCTTACACTTGCCAGGCAGGTAGGTGCTGTGCCGCCGAATTATCTCCCCGGCCCTTCCCACCACCTCTGGACCTACCTTTCTTCTTTTTTGAGAGGGTCTTGCTGTGCAGCCCAGGCTGGCCTTGAACTCCTGGGCTCGCCAGACTTGACGCCACACAACCATAGTGCCAGCTACTAAAGCAGGGGGAACACAAATACAAGGCCAGACCGGGAAACATAGCAAGACCCTATCTCAAAAAGGGGAACGGGGCTGGCTTCAAATTCTAGTAAACACACACACACACACACACACTCCTGGGCTCAGATGAGCCTCCTGCCTCAGCTTTCCAAGTACCTGAGATTTCTCGTACAGTGCTTGACTTGTGAAGATTTAATGAGGTGATTATGTAGGACCCCAGCTCCACAGCTAGCACAGAACAGATGTTCCCTGAGGGCTACCTGCCTCCTTGGCCTTCCTTTTTCAGGCAGGTTGGAGAAGTTTCACAGTGGAGCTAAGATAAGAGGAGCTGTGATAGATGAGTGGGGCTTCGTTTACCTGGAAAAGAGAAGCAAAGGGTTCACCCTTCACAGCAGGAAGGAGGAAGTACAGATGATGGCAGGCAGGCCACAGCGGAAGCCCTGGGGGTGGGGAAGGCTGCAGGAGGACAGGGAGCCCTGGATGTGGAGAAGGAAGACAGTCATGTGCAAGGAAAGGGCCCCAACTGGGAGTGGTAAAGGGATGGGAGGCCAACCTCCTGGCCCCCCAGCTCTGCCTTGGATCAGACCTACCCTTTTAAAACCTTCTGAGTTACAGGAATAAGCTGGCTTTAACTGTGGCACAAACTCCCAGCACACCGAGGAGTTACTGAGGTTTGTACTGCGAGGGATCACACAGCGAACATCTGCTTGGCTACTGGCCAGGACAGACCTCCCTGTCTGAGCCTGACCATACACACACTGATTACAAACATATGGCCTCCAAGGCCCGGCCTTTGAGCAAAAGCCATCTTTTACTCTGGCCTGGGGCTTGTCACCAGGGTCCCTTACTAATTGCATAAAAACATAAAGCCCCTTAATTGGGACCACTAGGCCCATGCTGAGGAAACTCGCATCCAGAATCACAGACACAACCCCTGTCCTGGAGAGAAGCTCTGATAGCACGCTGTCTGGGTTCCCAGCCAGCCTCATCCCATTATGCAAGTGTGGATCTGTCTCTGGACCCCTCTGAGCCTTACTTTCCAGCTCTCCAAAGAAGGATGTAAATGGTACCTCCTCCACTGCTGAGGCCAGTACGAACAACAATGTGGTCTTCACCTTGCCTCTGTTCCCACCCCGTTCTCAGTATTACCACTTCCCCTGCTATGTGATTCAAAGTAAAGACTGTACCAAACTGTACAAAGGGTAAGAAAGGCTGCCCAAGTTCTGGTTTCTCCTGTAATAACTACTGATTGTTTTTTGGTTTTTTTTTTGGATAGGGTCTCACTATGTAGTTCAGGCTGGCCTTGAACTCACTATGTAGCACAGGTTAGCCTGAAACGCACAGCGATCTCTTGCCTCAGCCTCCCAAGTGCTGGGATTACAGGTGTGTGCCACCATGCCTGGCTGATGTTTTTTTTTTTTTTTGTATTGGGGATTGTACCCAGGGCCTTCACACCAAGCTACATCCTCAGACTTTTTTATTTTTATACTTATTTTTCTGTGACAGGGCCTAAGATGGGCTCAAATTTACAATGCTCTTGCCTCAGCCTCCCAGAATGATCAGATTATAGGCATACGCCACCATGTCAGCTTTTTGTTTTTTTTTTTTTTTGAGGCAGGGTCTCACCGTGTTGCCCAGGCTACCTTTGATCTCAAGAGCCTCAGGCCTCAGACCTCTGAGTGCTGGGACTTTAAGCACGCACACACTGACTTTAATCATTTGCTGTCAGCTGGATCTGGTTATCACAGTTATCAGGTCCGGGGCCTGGAGTGCAGCTTAGTGGCAGATCACCTGGCTAGCACGTACAAGGCCCTGAGTTCTGTTCCTAGCACTGCAAGAAAATATTACAGCTATCAAGATCAGCAATATAAACTAGCACTGACTTCAACTAATGATTCATAATTACATTAATGTGACAGTCTACCGTAAGTTATCACCATGAGGCTATCATATTAATTTGGATTTTGTGGCTCTCTCCCCATCCTCACTTCTCAGAGCTTCAGCTTCCCTGGCTTGGCTTAGCATGCACGCTACCCCTAAAGCTTTGATTTTGTGCTCTCTTCCTGGAAAACCTTGTCTTGCTAAGACCCTTTCCAGGCCCTCCCCCAGACTCAGGGAGACATAGACACCTTTCTTTTTTTTCCTCCTTTGCCACACTGGGATTGAACCCAGGCCAGTGCACTGAGCTACACCTTTAATTCTTTTTCTGAGACAAGGTCTTGCTAAATTCCTAAATTGCCCAACCCAGGCTCAAAACTGCAATCCTCTTTCCTGTCTCCCAGAGTGCTGGGATTACAGGCATGGCCACCACACACCCAGCTAGGCAGCCCTTCTGCGGGCACAAAGTGCCCTGTGCTGACCTTCTCAACGCATCTATCACACCATATTGTAATGCATCTCACTTTGATAGAGTTGTGTTTTTTTGAGCTGTAGGTCTCACTATATTGCCCAGACTGTCCTCAAATGATCCTCCTGCCTCAGTCTCCAGAGTAGCTAGAACTACAGGCATGTACCACTGTGCCCAGATAGGAGCTTTATATTTTAGTTTCCTCTATATCCCCAGCTCTTAGCACTCTTCTGGGCTAGTCATTGTTCAGCAAATACTTGTTGACTGAGTATGGTGGTGCAAGTCTGTAATTCCAGCACACAGGAAGCTGAGGCAGGAGGATCACCATAAATGCATGCATGCCTGTTGAATGGAGAGTCAGGTGGCTGTGATCAGCTCTTCCACCAAGCCTGAGCCCCCTGAGCCAACTTCCTCCAAGCGAAAAGCTGATGGTGGGTGGCTGACTAGGTCACTGGGAGTACAGCCTATGCCTGCCCTAGAGGTACTTCTGAGTGCATAATCATCTCCTTCCCTGTGGGCTTGAAAAAGGGGTGGGGATTTTTGTTATCTGTAAAATGGCAAATAAGCCCCATCTCTGAGGTCCTCATGGAGATGCAGAGGTAACAGCAGGAGGTGCCTTGTAAGCTACAAAGGGCTATACAAAGCACTTGATGATGATCCAACAGAAATTGCGCTCCTTTGTCTCAAGCTTTCCAAGACCCACTCAGACAAGGGCCCTCCTGTTTGTACAGCACTATCTCCCGCAATCAGGTTACAATTGACATTATCACTTTCTTTACATCTGGCAGATTCCCAGCCTGCAGCAATGTACCAGTCACCATAGAGACCTGAGGAGTATCCTCATCTCCCTGCTATCATATTACAAACCAACCATTAAAGTGGATTATTTTGCAGATGGCTGATTTCATACATTCAATGCTGATTCTATTAGGTGACATTTCCTGACTTTGTTCCCTTATGCACAAGAAAAACTGCATTTTTGGTTTTTTTGAGACAGGGTCTCACTACATATAGTTCAGGCTGGCCTTGAACTCCCAGTGATCCTCCTGCCTGAGACTGCCACGCCACCATTTCCGGCTAAAACTATGGGTTTTTGTATTTTTAGAAGCAAGAAAATACAAGGTTGTTGGAACTGTAAGGAAACTGGATGGATGAAATGTTTGTAGGGGAACCAAGGGATGAACTATTTACTCCTTCATTCAACTGCTAGGCGCCCACTGTATGCCAGTGAGTGGCCTAGACACTAGGGATAGTTGTGAACAAAATCAAGTCTTATGGAGCTGGACGTGGTGCATGCCTGTAATCCCAGTACTCAGGAGGCTGAGGCAGGAGGAGGATGGCCATGAGTTCAAGACCAGCCTAGGCTACACAGCAAGTTTAAGACCACCCTAAATTAGAGACCTCGTCTCTAAACACCGAAAGAAAATTTAGTCTTACAGAGTTAAATTTAAATACAGTGTGGCAATATGTAAGAACAGGGAAGCAGTATGCATAGGCTCCTAACCTTCCTAAGATTTTCCAGAGGAAGCAACATCTCATTTGAGACCTGAAAGATGGGTAAGTCAGCCAGAAATAAAATTAGGGGAGGGAGCCAGGTACAGTGGTGCAGACATGTAATCCCAGCTACTCAGGAGGCTGAGGCAGGATTGACTACAAAGCCAGCCTGAGCAATACAGAATTGGGAAAAAAAAAGTTCCTGGGAAATGGAATAGTATCTAAAGACTGAAGAGAGGACAGGATAAATTTGAGAACCTAAAAGAAAATTAGAAAAAAAACCCTGGAGCTGGACTTGCCAGTGCGTGCTTGTAATTCTAGCCCCTTGGGAGGTTGAGGCCGGAAGATCCAAAGCTGGAGTTCAGCCTGGATATTTGGGCGACTTTGCAAGACCCTGTCTCAAAATAAAAAGTAGAAGGAGTACCTTAGTGCAAAGGCCCTGGTTTAATCCTTAGTACCACTCACACACAACCAGTGACTGCAAGAAGAGGAACACTCCAGGGGTGAATTCTGTTTGGGTACACTCAGTTGGAGGTGTCTGGGGACTACCCAAGAGGAAATGTGCAGGTGGCAGGTGACCACGTGGGCCTTATCTCAAAGAAAGCCAGTGAACAATGAATTGGGAGTTGGGGGCTACTGTGTTGTCCTTCTGTAGAGAACAAAGCTAGGACCACACCGGTGGGAGGGTTTGCGGCAGCCCAAGGAGTTCAGACTTGATTCCAGGCAATGCATCTGGACAAGAGGTGTTAAGAGGACAGAGTGACAAGCTGAGCTCCGGGGCTTGGGCAGTAGTGGGACAGGGAGGACCCAGCCCGCAGCCAAGATGGCTGAGCCCACGGCAGCCCGAGGGGAACTGAAGCAGCTCACTGCACAGGACCAGGGCCGCCTGCTGGAGCTGCTGGTGTGACACATGCGTGTGTTCCAACTGGCTCTTACCAGAGCCAGCTGTTCCATGTTCTGGGATTTTCTGAGCCACTTGTTAAAAAAAAAGCCAGTATCAAAAACTAGAAATAATTTAAAATAGATTTAAAATTTTTACTATATGAACAATGAAGTAAATTATATGAAGTACAAAGACAATGAATACTAAAAGCTTGTTAGTTCCTGGGGCTAGGGATGTAGCTCAGTAGTACAGCGTGTAGGTATCTCTGGGATCAATCCTCAGTATGAATACAAACATACCAAAACCCCTCACTACTTCCTAATTATTTTACTATTGCCTACTTTCTCTGGTTACTCATGCCTCTTGTATCTGCTTGGTGGAAATGATGTGTACTGGTGTGCCCATCTTTTCCTAAGTCCCTGTACTATGACGTTGTATCTGTAGCTTGAAGTCTGCCATGAAAACTGGCCAACATTACAAATCAGGACTTGGTTCGTTGTTTTGTTGAAGGTCTAGAGTTAAGAAACTGCTGAAAATGTTAAAAATTCACAGAAAGCTGAGTCACATCTACAACCCTAGCACTCTAGGAGACTGAGGCAGGAAGATCCCAAGTTTGAGCTCAGCCTGGGCAATTGTGACACTGTCTCAAAATTTTAAAAAGGCAGGGGATGTAACTCAGTGCAAAGCCTCTGAGTTCCACCCCTGTACCCCTCCAAAAAAGCTTAATACACATTTTGAAATATCAACAAAAATGGGTTCTGAGTCAGGTGTGGTGGTGTACGCCTATAACCTCAGCACTTGTGAGGCTGAGGCAGGAGGATTGCTACGAGTTTCAGGCCAGCCTAGGCTACAAAGTGAGTTCAAGACCAGTCTGAACTACACAGTAACCTGCAGAGTGAAACCCTGTCTCAAAAAGGCAAAATAATGAAAAAAAAAAAAAAAGGTTCTGGACATATTTTGCAGATAGTCACCAGGATTTTTTTCTTTTTTTGTTTGTTTTTCTTCTGGTACCAGGAATCGAACTCAGGACCTTGTGCTTGTCAGGCAGACGCTTTGCCGCTGAGCTAAATCCCCAGCCCCTTTTTCCAGCTATATATAAGTAAACATTTTTTTTGAGACAGGATCTCACTGTGTAGTCCAGTCTTGCCTCAGATGTGCAGTGATCCTCCTGCCCCAGCATCCCAAGTGCTGGGATTACAGGTGTGTGCCATTATATCCAGCAATTAAGTAAACATTAGACAAAATTGAGTAAACAGCATAAAAACAAGTCATATATTTGGTAAACTCTTAAATGTGATGCTTCAACCAACCACACCTTCCACAAAACGTTCTCTTTGGCAGATGAAACAATATCCTGAAGGTATAATTAAGTTTAGGTACTCGACCAATTAAAATCCTCCAAAATCAATTTGGGATTTGACTCCAACCATAAGAGCCATTCTGAAACTTAACAGAATGTAATTTTCCACACTGAATGTCTTCTAGGGAGAATGACCCCTAAATATTTCAGACAGTTCACATATATTCAATACCACTCAATGACAGGAATAATTTTCTTTTCAATATTTACTTACTTACTGAGACAGGGTCTGGCTATGTAGTTCAGGCTGGCCTCCAACTTTCCTGCCTCAGCCTCGAGTGTTGGAATTACAGATATGCACTACCATGCCCGGCTAAGAGCTAATTCTTAATATCCATTATACAGCATAAAGCCATTAGGTATAATTGGTAGGGGCTGGGGATTTAGCTCAGCGGCACAGTGCCTGCCTGGCAAGCACAAGGTCACGAGTTCGATTCCTGGTACTGGAAAAAAATCAAGAAAGACCTAACCAGGAGATATAAGTGGAATAGCTTCCCAAGTGACTATATTAGCTGCCTTTGGGCTTGGTCTTTCTGACCGAACGGTAGCTGATCACACTTAGAACAGCTACCAACTCTTGTTAACAAAATACCATAAATTTTAAAAAGACAAAACAAGAAAGTAAACTCCAGGCAGAATTTTTGTTCCCTGTTGCGTCAAAGTAATGCTTGATCAACATGAGGTTGTGAGGAATCCTTGCCTGGCATAGGGTGCACACCTATAATCCCAGCACTTGGGAGGCTGAGGCAGGATTAGCAGTTCAAGACCAGTCTAGATTACATACAAAGTTCAAGGTCAGCCTGAATTACATAGTAAGACCCTGTCTCAAAAAAAGGTGAGTCCAGTATCTTTTGAATGAGTAAATATCACAGACTTTTAAGTATTTGTTAGACATTATAAAAAATGTTCTAACTATGACTATGTATAATAGCAATAAAAATAGGTCTGAAACACAATTCTATTTTAGAGAGCTCAATTTAAAAGAAATTAAGGGGTAGCACCCAGGTATGAAAACATGCTCTTCAGGTATCTACTTTCTGTAGGACTGCATCAACCTGTTGATCATGACATCTTTTATTTTTTGGTACTAAGGATAGAACACAAGGGCCTTCACACTGAACTACACCTGCACCATTTTGTATTTTTTGAGATCTTCTCACCTAGTTGCCCAGGCTGGACTTGGAATTTTCAATCTTTCTGCCTCACCCCAAGTAGTGGGATTATGGTACATACCACTACGTCCAGCTGGCCTATCTTTTCGTAAGTCTCGGTCTAAAAATTAAAATGCCTAGAGCCAATATATTACGGGCCTATTATATTTTCTGTATAGCTTTTAATTAATCTTTATATAATCTAAAAATATCACATGCCTTCTCTCAAAAGCCCTTGCTTTTGGGAAGTAGAAATCTGCCATGACATGAGAGGAAAGACTAGGTAAGACTGATCGCTGTGGGCCAATGGAGGGAACTGAAACGGAAGATCTGAGTATCAAAATGTCAGAAAGGTCTGAGGGCAGAGCGCACTGACCCTGAACTTTGTATGTAATCTAGACTGGTCTTGCACTGGTAATCCTGCCTCAGCCTCCCAAGTGCTGGGATTATAGGTGTGCACCACTAGCCCAGCATGCTTGAGGCTCTGTATTTAACCCCCAGCAACAAATCGAATGGTTCTATAAACTACATAAATCCTTCCTCTATTTCTTGTGGTACTGAGATTGAAGCAGCCCTTGTCCAGCAAAGGTTGTGCTGAGTCGGGGACCCAGCACTCAGGTTACCGGCTGGAGCCTCACTCTGCCTTTCCCGGCTCAACCTGTTCCTCCAGGGCCCCAAGAGATCACCTCTGACCTGGGCCCTCCTCACAACTAGCTGCTTAGACGTGCTCTGCTGTCTTGGCCAAGAGAACCGTGTTTAGTCAACATCTGCCTGACGAGGTCATTTTTGGAGCCCTCTTACCCCATCCCATTTGCCTGGGTCCAGTTCCTGTAAATTTTACTTCCCCCTGGTAGAAAAGGTGTGCCAAGGCTTCTGGCTATGATGTCTGCAACAGGGAAGACAGAAAAGCCCTGTGGGCCAAATCCAGGCTTCAGAGACCCTTGAGCACCCTTCCTTTAATTTTTTTTTTTTTTGTCTTTTTGAGACAGGATCTCACTGTGCAGCTCAGGCTAGCCTCGAACTCACAACAATCCTCCTGCCTCAGCCTCCCGAGTGCTGCGAGTGCTGGGATTACAGGTGTGTGCCACTGTGCCCGGCTCATCCTTCAACCGGTTAGTTCAGATGCTGCTCAGGATCTCCAGCAGAACTATGTATCCTGCAGACCCTTACCGAGCTCAGGGCACAGCCTATGGGAGGAACACACTGCTTCAATCCAGTGCCTCGGTGGATCTGCCGTTACTACCCGACCACGCACCTGAATAACCATTCAACATGGCCTGGCTAAACATGCGAACTGACTCCACACACAACATCTTAGGTGACGATACCCAGAACCCAACTGACTTCTCCCCCAACTCTGCAATGGTCACATGGTGAGAGATAACTAAGAGGGCAGTGGCTCTTACTTAGGGTACTTTTGCTTCTCAGAGCATACCTGGCAATTTCTGTACAGCAGCACCAAGTCCACTTAGGAATGAGTTGTTCCGGGAGAATGTTCAAAATTTGGATTGGTTCTTAAGTCCAACGGTCTTTTATACAGATACACAATGTACATTCCTCTGAACTGCCTCGCAGTCCCCTCTGCATCAGTGCTGCTTTTCCTCTTGCTTCTGGACATCCTGGGCTCTGACTGAGCACTGTACTACGGCACACTAAGCACACAGCAGCGCAACTGTGACAGTGTCCAACAGACACGTGCACCACTTCCACAATTTGTTTGCAATTCGAGGTCCGTTCCTATCCGCGAAAGTTCGAGACTTGGATGTTCAGAAGTCAGGAACTTACTATGGTTCCTTAGGGCTGTCACAACTGTGAGGCGCTGTACCAAGAATGTCACTGACACATCCTACCAGCTAGAGAATGATGCACGCTATGTCTTTGTATCAGTAGAGCCCATATATTTATGAGCCTTGCTAGCATCTGGAAGTTTTCACCTTGCATTTGGCAGAAGGGCGCAGCGGTGGGGAAAGTAGACAAAACAGCCCCAAGAATGGGTTCGTGCAATAAAGGCAGGAGGAAAAAAAAGTCAAGTCTGGTATACTCTACGAGATGCCAAAGGGTCCCAGAGACTGCCTAAGCCCACGAGAATTCAATCTGCTTTCCTGTTATAAAGTAAGATGAGCAGGGGATTGTAAATCAAAAAGACAGCACAAAACCAAGAGCATGTCATCATGCTGTATTATTGAGTACAGATGACTCCCCTCCTGTCACCTAGAGACCATTTCACCCACTGCTCTGCTTGGCTGCCAGCCTCTTGTCTCTCTCTTCAGCAATGGTGAGGCGGATTCCCTTTCCCCGGGGAAGAGAAATCCACGGTTTGTTGCCCTGAGGGAAAAAAAACAGAATCAAACCTTGCCACACAGCGACTCTACCGGCAGTACAGCACAGGCTCTATTTGTCATCTCGTTTATGGCACTAAAGCGTGTTGATCAGTGCTGGCCACCAGCTGGGCAGCCCTGGGACTCAGCCAGATGCTGGTCTGATGATGTCCCGCACTGCTTGGGTTGCTGGGGCCACCCTACTCAACTCGCTGCTCACATTCATCGTGGATGTGAACAGTAGCACCCCCTAACATCTTACAGACCTCCCGCGCATGGCATGCACTCACACCGAGTCACAGGGCAGTAGTACCCCAGGCTGATCATTGAAAACAAAGCCACAAATCACTTAAGGACCCATCTGAGAAACATTCCGTGACTGGGGCTGCTCACTAACCAAGGTGATCAGGTCCCCTACTGGTTCTGTGACACGGAAAGAGCCCAGGTTGACTGAGTCTAGCCAGCTCTGTGTGCATTGAACACACCTCCCTAGAAACCACAGGAGGGAAACCCAGACTTACTTTGCCAATAACAAAAATGTTGGAGAGCCGGGTGGCAAAGCTGTTGCCATTGGCATCTTTCACATGGACCACATCAAAAGAGCCAGGATGCCTCTCCCTGTTGGTGATCACACCGATCCTTCCCAAGTTGGCGCCTCCAGTCACCATACACAGGTTACCTAGGCAGAAGAAATCTTACAAACAGGGCACCAAGCTAAGTGATGATGACCCAATGTAACCGATGAGAAAGAGCTCAGACAAATGTCTACGAAGAAGTGCAAAGGTGGGTGTGGTGCACACCTTAAGTCCGGGTACCTGGGAAGGCTGAAGGGGGAGGACTGTGACAAACTCAGCCTGGGCAGCACAGTGCGATCCCATGTCCAAAACAAAAACAAGAAAACCCCCTAAAATAACCAAGCTTAGAGGCTGAGGGTGTAACTCAATCCACAAGTGCTTGCCTGGCATGCGTAAGGCCCTGGATTCCATTCTGGGGCAAGGAGGGCAGCCATACACCAGTAAGTTTATTCAACCATTCCCAGCTGAATTTATTCCCATGAATCTATACTTTTTTGGTTTGGTTTTGTTTTGTTTGAGACAAGAGACCCACTGTGTAGTCCAGGCGAGCCTTGAACTGGAAGCAAGCCTCCTGCCTCAGTCTCCCACTAGTGCTGGGATTACAGGCGTGCGCCACTAAGCCCAGCTTGGATCTTCTCTGCTCCTAAGCCCCCTTATTTGTCCCATCCCTCATGGACAGTAACAAATGTAAATTCCACACTGAAGACAACCTTGGTCGGGTCCTTAACACCTCTTGCCTGACTGCTGAGCTTCCAAGGCACAACTTGCTATTCACGGTCCTGACAGACTTCAGTCAGCGCTATGGAGGGCTACATCGAAATCAGGCTGGCTTTCCTGCCCTCAAATTTTCCCATGGTGGGGGCTTTTGAGACACCCGTAACAGGCCTGAGAATGAATTTTAGACCAGACCTCTGAAAGTAAAAGATACTATAAAGGGTGTGTGTGAAGTGGATGGCTTAAAAAAAAGAGAAACCAATAAACAAAAATGAAACAACTCAAACCCAGGCACCATGTCATTCATAGTGCTCAATTAAATTTAGATTAACAGAGCCAGGGGAGGTGGCACATGCCTGTAAAGTCCAGCACTCCCGAGGCAGAGGCAGGAAGGTCACTAGTTCAAGGCCACTCCAGGCTACCTAGCTGTCACAAAGAGAAACAGTTCTTACACATGGCTTTAATGAGGCCCAACAGGCAAGGAAGCTGCTTACCAGTGTCAAACTTGATAAAATCGGTAATCTTGCCAGTATCCAAATCAATCTGGATGGTGTCATTCACCTTGATGAGGGGATCAGGGTAGCGAATGGTGCGAGCATCATGGGTCACGAGATGTGGGATTCCCTTCGTGCCCACAAAGATCTTTCTTACTTTGCACAACTTATACTAGAAACAAAGGGTTAGCCACATTTAAGTCTAGTTCATGTGCACTACATTCCACAGTAGATGAGTTTTTCCAAGATACAAGTCACTGGCTTCAAATTGCAGTTAGCAGTTAAGAGGCAACAAGACTGGGTTTCCTGGACTGTGGCAGAATGGCTGAGGCTCTAACCTTTCCTTCCAGCTCCATGAACTGCAGACTGCCCTGTTCTTGGTTAGTCTTCCTGCTATTTATTTTCCTCCCATCACTGCCATTACCTCTGTGTTAAAACTTCAGGCACTGAATGAAGGGCATGCCCATAAACCTCCAACACCCACCACCACGGTTCTGCCACTAAATCCCACTTCTTTCCTCAGGCTCTTCCAAGCCTAGTAGGGAGCTCTAGGGATTCCGCCCTCCAACTCACCCTGATCTCCCTGCAGGTCTCAATGCACCCTCTGTATCCCAACTGAATTCTGCCTCCTCGCCAACAACTGTACTGCCAGTTCATCCAACCAAGTATTTCACAAAGCATTTCCATTCTGGACTTCTACTCCCTGATGTCCTCAAAGCAGAGCAAATTACTACAGGCCACTGGACATGTGCCCTCTGGCCTACTGATAACAAGGTAGCATTCAAGTGAATTCACCTTCATTTACGGCCAATTCAAGAACCTTTGTGAGCTGAATTAAACCACCAGACTCCAAATCCTTTTTGAATTATGTCAAACTAGCGCCTCAAACATCATCAGTCTCTCCACACCTTCCCTTTCCCAATGTGAAAGCCAGACCCGCAAATGGAGACTCGGCAGAGGGCCAACTACATTGAACCAGGCTGATTCTCTGGTCCTTAAAGACACATTAAAGAAAAGTTCTTAACGGGATTTTATTTTTCCTACCAAGTAATCTTAGCAGAGACCCTGTCTGCTTGCGCCACTCACCTTGGCCTCCTCAGGTGTAATGCGGTGAACAGCAAAGCGACCCTTGGTGTCATAGATCAGACGGAAATTCTCTCCAGTCTTGTCAATGCTGATAACATCTGATAGATAACAGTGACCAAAGTCACCAGTGACCCTCATGACCCCGTTGGGCAACCACAACTGCTTAAGGAAGTAAGCTGCATTTTTAGACTATCTTGCAAAATTCCAAGCAAATGGTTTTGAGAAGTGATTAAGGATTGTTTGCAGCTCCACAGTATGTGAGTGAAAACACTGGGGCACACAAATCCCCTCTTCATCCCTTAACTGCAAGAAAGAACACAGGCCACACCTGTCACTCTGTAGGCTCCCTTAGCAGGGTACCAAATTCCTAGGCACACAGGCATTACTGGATATTTTTGGAAGACCAAGAGAAAACACTCAAGAGTAGCACTATCGGAAGGCCCTCTGCTCACCACTTACCCATAAAACCAGCAGGGTAGGTTATATCAGTTCGGACCTTGCCATCAATCTTAATGAAGCGCTGCATGCAAATCTTCTTTACTTCATCGCCTGTCAGGGCGTACTTGAGTCTGTTCCTTAGGAAGATGATAAGAGGCAGACATTCTCTCAGCTTGTGGGGACCGGTGGATGGACGAGGTGCCTGTAGAATTAAAAATGGCATTTTAGAAAAATGTACAGCACTTTATCCTGCAAAGGACCAGGCCCATCAATAATTAATGCCAGAGATATGAGTACATGTAAGTGTACCCTGTGGCACTTACATGTGTGAAATAATCTAGGCACCAAGATGTACCAAGAGTGAGGTGGGGTGCAGCTCAGGGCCTTCAGGAGCACAGCAACCCAACAGATATAATCCCCCTCGCCTGACACATAAAGCAAAGATGTAAAATGTCAAAGGCACTTACAGTGTAAAGATACTTACAAACACACCGGTCAGTTTATCCAGCATCCAATGCTTTGGAGCTGCTACCCGCTTCAGGTGCTTCTTAGGACCACGAGCCTTAAAAAAGTTTCAGAATGCAATGCTACTGAATGACTTCAAGTTTCCTCAAGTAATAACTCACATAGACAAGTGCGTAACTCCTTGAAAGAACCAACTTTCAACAGTGTCCTCCTCAAAACGTGGGTAAGGTTAAAAGCATAGGGCTCTGAGAGACCAAAGAAAGGCATACAGAGTATCTAGGAACTGTTCTCACCATACAGAACAGGTTTACTGCTTACTAAGTTTGAGAACTGGCTAAGTACCTTCATGTTATTACTTCATAGTGTGCCTGGCTACAAACATTAGGCTCTTTCTATGGCACTAGGCTGATGAAATGGCCAGGGACCCAAACTTGAGACACAGAACTAGACTATACACGAACGGCCCAGAATGCTATGTACACTTCTGCCAATCAGTGGCGTTTCTGCATGTAACCCCCTGGTTTTCTATGGCACTAGGCTGATGCAATGGCCAGGGACCCAAACTTGAGACACAGAACTAGACTATACATGAACGGCCCAGAATGCTATGTACACTTCTGCCAATCAGTGGCGTTTCTGCATGTAACCCCCTGGTTTTCTATGGCACTAGGCTGATGCAATGGCCAGGGACCCAAACTTGAGACACAGAACTAGACTATACACGAACGGCCCAGAATGCTATGTACACTTCTGCCAATCAGTGGCGTTTCTGCATGTAACCACCTGGTTTAAGGGGTCTGGGGCAAGATTAATCGGCCTTTGGCACTGCAACGTGTACTGCTCCTTCATGTTTAAGAAGCGGGAGCTTTCTAAGTGTTCTGTACAGATGCTTACTGGGAACCTAAAGTTATGCTGTGTCAAAAATAATGACCAAGGAACCCCTTCTGTGCCGGGTAGCTCTGGTGCCCAACTGCCCCGGGCTCGCCCCCTGCCCGGCCGCAGCTCCGGCCGGATCAGACAGTCACTTCTCAGGGGATCAGAGAATGCGTGGCAGGGCCAGCGAACAAGGCCTTCCCGCCCGCAGCACCAAATACATCACTCCCTCCCCAAATCGGCGATCGCCCTCGTCCTGGAGCCCGACCCGGTCGACCCTGAGAGCGCACTGCCTTAGTCTCGGTCCAGCCGTGCCCGACGAGAGCCCTGAAGCCCGGGAAGCCCCGGCCAGAGAGGATGGACGCCGATGCGACCCAGGAGCTCGCCGGGCTCCCGCCTTACCATGGCTGTGCCGGAACGGAAAGAGGCCGGCCTTCTTCCGCTGAGCGAAGAAATGAGGGTGGGAAGTTGCGCGCGCTGGGGCCTCGGATGCCCCGCCCAGCTCTCCGCGAGCCTGGGACTTTATTTTGCCACCTGCTGGTGGGAGGTCAGAGGTTCTGAGTGAGGGCGGGGTCGCGGGGCGGGGGACACTGCCGTCTCCCGCTTCCTGCCCTTGCTCCTCGCGCGTGTGCTGAGCGCCTCTGGTGCTCCTGATGACGAGCTAAGTGCTGGGAGTACAAAGATGAACCAGGCGAGATCCCCGCCGTCAAGGAGAGTGCAAAATGTAGCTATTTAAATCCTACCTACGGACGATTATATAATCAATAGGAAATACTTTGGCCAGGTTTGGTGACGCACGCTTGTAATCCCAGCACTTGGGAGGCTGAGGTAAGAGGATCATTGCGAGTTCCAAGCCAGCCTGGACTACATAATGAGACCCTGTCTTAACACACACACACACAGACGAAACACTTTAATAAATATTTGATACTATTTCTTAAACATATGTAGTCGGTGTCATCTTCCACATTCGCCCGAACCAGCCACCCCGCGCACAGAGTTGCTAAGAGCCAACAACTTTTGTGCTCTCGGCTTCCCAGCCGGCCGACTGCCCAGGAGGCGGGCCATATGGGGTGGGAGAGTACAATCCCTGCTTGTACCTTGGTGCACCTCTCCTTGCTTCCTGTACAATGCCTTTGGCACTTGCTGTCGTCTCAGGGAAGAGGGGACATTGGCGATCAGCTGGTTGTCTGACTAAAATATAAAGCTGGTCATGCTATTTACCTATCCCTGTTCTAAGGGAGCAGGTCCTAGCTGTTCCTGGCCCCTCATCACCCTCTCATCCAGGCACTTGTGGCCTGCAGAGAGTGCACACCCTGTGCCCATCCCAAACCTCAAGGTTCCAGCCACTCTGAGCTGTTATCGTCCTGAGGAAATTCTCATTCTCTCTCTCTCCCTCTCTATCTCTCTCTCTCCCCCTCCCTCCCCCCTTTCTCCCTTTCTCTCTCTCTTCCCCCCCCCACACAATTTTTGGATACAGTCTCACTATGTCACCCAAGCTGGCCTTGAATTCTTTATCTTTCTGGTACCAGGAATTGAACTCAGGACCTTGTGCTTGCCAGGCAGCACGCTGTGCCACTGAGCTATATCCCCGGCCCTGGCCTTGCACTGTTGAACTCCTGGACTCAAGCAATCCTCCAGCCTCAGCTTCCCAAGTAGCAAGGACCATAGGCATATGACACCAATCTGGGCTTTTATATTTATTTTGAATTAATATATAGTAAGTGTTTAGCTTTAGGGGTACACTGTGACATTTCAACACATGAATATAATGTATGATGATCCAACCAGAGTAACTGGCATATCTTTCATCTCGGACCCTTATAATTTCTTTGTGTTGGGAGCATCTGAAATCCTCTCTACTAGCTATTATGAACTAGCCAATCGACTGTGGTCAAACAGTTATAGTACTGTGTTATAGAACACGAAAAATCATTTCTCCTATTTAACTGCATTCCTGTACCCATGAACCATCCTCTCTCTATTTGTCCCTCCCCACACGTCAGGCTCTGTAGCCACTATTCTATTTTCTACTTCCCGGAGATCAACTTTCTACAAGCTAGCTCCCTAGCTGTGGACCCAACAGTTTCTCAGCTTTGCACTGCCATGAAAGCCCAACCCCCTTTCCTGGCACCATCGACTCCCGCTACTCAGCCTTGGAGGTGCACACCTCTCGGACCCCTCAGGCACAGCAAAGCCCTCATTCTCCCTGCCCCAGAGCACCATGATCCAACTCAGGGACACCGCTTAGTGCATTGGGTAGCAATGACTAATTGACTAATCTGTCTTCCACCAGACTGGGTATCTCCAGGACAGAGCCTGCCCTAATTCTTCCGGGCAGGCCCTTTGCCACTTAACAGAGAGCTTGGTGCTGTGTAAATATTTACTGAGTGAATAAATCGACATCTCAACTTATAGTAGGGCTTGCAAGTCTCACCCCACTATCCACGAGACTGCGCGGCCTGTGTCTGAGTTCCTCCCACCACGGGATCAAGCTAACACGAGAGGTTCCATTTTACAAATCTTGGCTTTCACTCCCTTCTTCACCCCTCAGCAGTCTGCAGAGGAGGAAAAGAAAAAAAAGTTGGCTCTTTTCAACCAGACACTATTAACTAAGGGGGTAGGAAGTACTCTTTGTTTAAAATTAGGGCATGATCCATAATAAGGCAAGTTGTACATGATTATTGGAAAGGAGCAATTAGCTGGAGGTGGAGATTATAGAGAGAGGATGAGACGATGGAAGGTTGCTTCTAGTTTCCAGTCTGGAGTCCCTGGGCAAATGGCGGTGCAACTACCAGAAATCAGGGAGGAGGTGGTTTGGGAGTGGGGGTAAGCACAGGGTTGCCAGCCAGGGAGAACAGGAGGAAAGGTTTGGCTGGAATCACAGATCTTAACCGAGACTGCATACCCCAGCCAAGGGTGGTGGTGCACACCTGCAATCACAGCACTACTGGAGGCTGAGGTGGAAGCATCACCAGTTAATTTAGTGAGACCCTGCTCAAAAAATGGCTGAGGAATGTAGCTCAGTGTGCAGAAGGCCCTGAGTTCAATCACCAGAACCACACAAATAAATTAAGTATTAAAGTTAATTGAATTTAAGAATTTTTTGCAGCCTATTAGCAGAAGGGTGTTGGGAGAGGGAGCTGTTCTTTCCTTCCTAGGTCAGTGGTTTGTTTTTATACCACAGCTTGTCAAAGGATCGGAGGGAACTAATGTACATTTTTCAGTATTTTTTCTCCCTCAATTTGTATTTATGCACAAATGACATTATGACAACAAAAAGGGAGGAAGGAAGTGGCAGAGTAGTGAGTGACAACAACTGCACCTCTCCAAGATTTGGTATCGAGACTCTGCAAAACAACTCGGAGAAGAAACAAAGAGAAGCAGTTCCCTAGGATCCCGGAGGAATCTGACAAAAAAAAAAAAAGCATACTGAAAGGTACAGAGAGGCCGGGCATGGTGGTGCACATGTGTAATCCCAGCACTTGGGAGGCTGAGGCAGGAGGCTCTCAGGGAGTTCGAGGACTGCCTGGGCTACATAAGCAAGTTCAACGTCAGCCTGAACTGCATAGTGAGACCCTGTCCCTCCCCACCCCTCAAAAAAAGGTACAGAGAAACTGCAGAAAGAGAAATCAGGAACGTGGAGAAAAGGGACCTCTGTATATACAGGCTCACCGTGGCTTTTGAGAAAACGCAAACCCAAAAGTTTCTGCTTGCGAAATGGTGCACGGACTAGGCTGGTCAGTGAGAACTGTGATCTCCAAGAAGAGCATGGGACTCTGCTCACAGTGCGTCCTTCCGCAGGCAACAGCTGCTGAGTGACTTCAATCCAACCACCCATCATACCCATGGGGAGAGTGCTTGAGCAGACACCATTCCAGGGAAGGGTCAGTTTGAATCTGAGATCCAGAGTAGTCACTGGTCTCTAGTGCAGGGCTCCCAGTGTTCCATTCCCAAACTAACTGGGTGAAGCCATGGGAGACACATGAGACCCTCCTAAAGGGTTTGAGCTAAAAGAAACAGACCCAGCTTCTGCAGCCAGAGGCTAGACTTAGCCTGAATCACACAGCACTCGAAAGTCACGCACTTGCATTTTTGTCCTACTCTCTCTAGATCCCTACTTACAGTGCAGATCTGTGCTCAGCATGCTTTCTTTATCTACCAGTGTGAGCAGGGACATGTCTTGACTTGGACACTGGCCCAAAATTGTAGATTCTGTTTTATCTGTTTTTTCTAAAAAAAAAAATTTTTTTTGTCTTTTTGAGACAGGGTCTCGCTGTGCAGTTCAGACCAGCTGTGAGCTCACTTTGTAGCCTAGGCTGGTCTCGAACTCGCAACAATCCTCCTGCCTCAGCCTCCCGAGTGCTGGGATTACAGGCATGCGCCACCATGCCCAGCTTGTTTTATCTGTTATCCCTAACTAATTCTGTAAACATCCCTCTACCCCTATTACGACACTTCATCCCACTTCTTCCTCCTTCTCATATCACATAGTTTGAGATTTCAAATTTTTCTTCTTGCATTCCCATTCCCAACCCCCTATATCTTTACTAGTATAACCATAAAGCTTTATTAATCTTTACACAGCAAGAGAAACCACCAACACAGTCAAGAGACAACCTACAGTGTGGGAAAAAAGTTTGGCCAGCTGTTCCTTAGACAAAGGACTAAAATCTAGAATATATAAAGAACTCAAAAATCAGACTCCCCCCAAATTTAAAGACCCAATCCAAAAATGGGCATCTGAGATGAATACACACTTCTCAGATGAAGAAGTAGAAATGGCAAATAAATATATAAAAAAATGTTCAACACCACTGGTCATTCGAGAGATGTAAATTAAAACAACACTGAGATTCCATTTCACTGCGGAAAGCATGGCTATCATCAGCAAATCAACCAATAACAAATGTTGGATGGGCTGTGGGGAAAAAAGAACCCTTCTCCACTGTTGGTGGGAGTGTAGACTGGTGTAACCACTGTGGAAATCAGTGTGGAGATTCCTCAAAAAAGTAGGACCAGAGATCCCATCAGACACAGTTATTCCCCCTTTTGGTATGTTCCTGAAAGAATTAAAGCATCATACCACATCAATATATGCACATCCATGTTTATAGCAGCACAGTTTGTAACAGTGAAATCTTGGAAACAGCCCAAATGTCCATCAACCGTTCAAGAGATAAAGAAGATGTGGTTCTTTTATACAATAGAGTTCTACTCAGCCATAAAGAAGGATAATCTTGAGACATTACTAGCTAAATGGATACATCTTGAGACTATACTCTTAAGTAAAATAAATCAGACACACATGCATAGATACCTCATCGTTTCTCTGCTATGAGAAACTGGAAGTGTAAATAAGGAGTAAAATGTATAATAGATACTGGGAAATGGGGAGAAAATGTTGAAATGAGAACAGGAATAAGAGAGGCATGAGGGGGAAAGGACAAGAAGAAAAAGAAAATAGAAGGAGAAAAATGGAAACAAAGTTTTTGTAAATAAAGAGTGTCTTGGTTACTTTTCTCTCCTTGCTGAGACAAAACACCCAATGCACAAAATGAAGGAAGGAAGAGTTAATTTAAACTCGGAGGTATGATAGACACTGTGAAATGATAGGAAACCGCTGAAGAGTAAAGGGCTTCCAGGATGTGGAAAAAGAGAAGGGAAAGAAGGAGAAATTCTGTATGTATGTATATACAGGATAGTTAACATGGTTGTTCTTCTGTCTTCTATTTCTATGCTGAAAGAA
>NW_004955475.1:11667335-11685416 GCF_000276665.1 Chinchilla lanigera
GCTGGCTCCAAGGCAGAAGATAACAAAGCAACAAGAGCAACGGGGGGAATGACAGTGTGTGCAAGCCTCTTTCCCACCCAGGGGGCTGCACTCACATAGTTAACCTTCTAAACTTCTCACATTGACACAATGAATAACATCCTAGAGCAGGAAGGGCATGTCCTTTGCACCCCAGGATGTAGAACTGCTGAGTTACTTAGGCAAACCTCTAGACTCCCCAAGTTGACACAATGTATCAACCATAACAGGAGGGGAAGTGGGGTTGAAGGTGATTATTATGTATACCTAAATGATATCAATAAATTTAATTAGTTAAGGTTGGGAATGTAGCTCAGCAGCACAGCACCTGCCTGGCAAGCTCAAGGTCATGAGTTCAATTCCCAGTACCAATAAATAAATAAATAAATAAATGTAATCAGTTAAAAAAATAAAAATGAGCCAAAAATGTGAAATGCATTCACTTTCATTAACAATAAATCATACTGTAAGGGAATAGTACATATTGGGATATTAGCTTATGATAGTATAAAGCCCATGATACTGTGATAGTATAAAGTGATTGAAAACTAAGCATTTGGAACATTATTTATAATTATACAAGTATAATGAAAGCAAAAGGAGTAGATAGTGTTAGTAAAATAAAATGTAAGATCATTTCACAAGGAGTATACATTTTTTCTTTATCTCATTTTTATTCTGCTGTTGTACGTCTTTAATGGCACCTACATAGAACCACATGCATGTACAAATATTCCTGCAAATACCGTGTAAGGCGTCACTAAGAGGAGAGTCTGTGCTACATGGGACAGAGCAGTGGACTGCCCCAGTGATCAGACATGTGGTAGGAGAAGGAAACCAGTTGAACTACAAGTCTTAGAGATAATGAGTTCTTACCACCAGAGGTATTCAAACATAACCTGGAGAGATGATCAGATAACCCTTGGAGAGTTAGACTGGACAACTTTAAAGACCCTTTCAACCTGATTTCTGTATTTCCACAGTTCTTCTCGATTTCCAGTGTCCTTTAATTAACTTTATTTTTTTTTTTTGGTCTTTTTGAGACAGGGTTTTGGAGACAGTCTCACTATATAGTTCAGTCTGGCCTTGAGCTCACTTTGTAGCCCAGGTTGATCTCAAACTTGTAACGATCCTCCTGACTCCTGCCTAGGATTACAGGCGTGCAACACCAGGCCCGGCATTTAGTTAATGTCTTGCATGAAGTTTTTCTCATTCTGCCTCTCAATTATATTGATCTATGTGTGTATTCATCTTTTCTGGTAGATTAAAATAGCTGAGGGTAGAGGTTATCTTGTACTTCTCTTTGCATTCTTGAATTATCCGGAAACTTTTTTTACAGATTGGAAGCATTCAATAAATGCTTATTAATTTTTAAAAAAACTTTATTAATCTTTAGATAGTTGACTCTATAAAATTACTGTTGAATTATTTTCTACCAGTAGAGGAGACATAGCTGTTGCATTTAGTGCATATAAGCTGTGGGTCAATACCTGCGTTGTCTTGATGTTTACACCATAATTGTGGATTTCTTCTCTAGGGTTAAGGGTGGTACACAATTGGTTCTTTTTTTTTCTGTCTTTTTGAGATAGGGTCTCGCTATGCAGCTCAGCCTGGCCTTGAGCTCACTTTGTAGCCCAAGCTGGTCTCAAACTCGCAACAATCCTCCTGCTTCAGCCTCCCAAGTGTTGGGATTACAGGCATGTGCCACCACGCCTCACCATAACTTGTTCTTATTGAATGTTGAGTGCTTGCTTTGGCAGCACATATACTAAAATTGAATGTTGATATCCTGTTTGCCTTGAATAATACTATCGCAGCTGATTTGCTTGATACTAATGTAGCTGATTTGTTTGATATTGGCCACATAATTGTTGCTATTAGTGTTTTTTTTTTCAATAAACCAGCACCCAAAACCCAGATTCCTTTTTTTTTTTTTTGGTACTAGGAATCGAACTCACAACCCTGCACTTGCCAGGCAGGCACTGTGCCACTGAGCTATATCACTATGTCCCTGGCCTCAGGTTTCATTTCTGACATTAACTATACTAGGGTACATTTCCGGACGACTCAGAGTTGGGCCAATTACACTGTATCGTCTCCTCCCAAATTAACAAAAAGTTATTGGGACAGAAGCACAGATATATTTAGCCATGCCCAAAGTCCATCACTGAAAAGTGCTTAACTAAAGAGATTGCTACACTTGTTATTCTTTTTTTTTTTTTTTTTTTTTTTTTTGGTACCAGGAATTGAACTCATGACCTCATACTTGCCAGGCAGGTGCTATGCTGCTGAACTATATCCCCGGCCCAAGATCGCTGAACTTGCAACAAAGTCTTTGTAATTGTCCACAAACCTCAGCCAAAACAAAGCAAAACAAACAAACAAATAGGAAGCCCAATGCAAAGAATCAATGAATTGAAGACCTAGTTCTTTGAAAGATTAAATAAAACAGACAAATCCTTAGCCAATCTTACCAAAGAAAGAAAAGACCCAAATCCTTCCAATTAGAAATGAAAAAGGCAAAATTGCAATGGATTTGGTTGAAATCCAGAAGATCATGGGTAATTACATTGAGAACCTGTTCTCTAATGAAGTGGAACATGTAGAAGAAATTGGTAGAATACTAGATACATAGGAATTACCAAAGCAGCCAGACGTGGTGGTGCATGTCTGTAATCCCAGAACTCGGGAGGCTGAGGCAGGAGGATTGGTGTGTGTTTGAGGTCAGCCTCAGCTATATAGTGAGTTCAAACCCGGCCTGTACTACATAGTGAGACCCTGTCTTAAAAAAAATTACTATCTAAACCAAGAAAATATAAAAATTTTGAATAATATAGTATCAGTGAATGAAACTGAAGAAGTAATTAACAAACTACCAACTAAGGAAAGCCCAGGTCCCCATGGATTCACTACCAATTCCTACAAGAACTCAAGAACTTTGGGGAAGATCTAACACAAAAATCTTCAATGAAATTAAAAGGGAAGCAGTACTCCCAGAGTCATTCCCGAAAGCAACCATTACTGTGATTCCAAAACCAGAAAAGGACCCAAGCAAAAAAAAGAATTGTAGGCTAATCTCTTTAATGAACATAGATCCCAAAATCTTCAAGATACTGCTGAAGAGAATGCCACAAATCATCAGAAAGACCATACATCATGACCAAGGAGGCTTCATCCCATGGATGCAAGGATGGTCCAACATATGCAAAGCAATAAATGTAATGCACCACATTATAAGAACAAAAAAAATCACATGATTGAGCCAGATGTGGTGGCACATGCCTGTAATCACAGCACTTGAGAGGCCAAGGCAGGAGGATTGACTTTTTATTAATTAATGTATTTATTTTTGGTATTTGGAATGAAACTTAGGACCTTGTGCTTGCGAGGTAGGCACTTGTGCTGCTGAGGTACATTCCCAGCCCAGGTGGACTGACTTTGAGTTTGAGGCTAGCCTAGGCTACCCAATGAGTTCAAGGCTAGTCTGAACTACATAGTATGACATGATCATTTCAATAGATGCAGAAAAAGCACTTGACAAAATTCAGCATCTATTCATGATGAAAAGAACCCTGAAGAAAATAGGTATAGAAGATCTTTAGCTCATTCTGATAAAAGCCATCTATGACAAACCAACAACCAACATCATAATAAATGGAGAGAAGCTAAAAGCTTTCACTGTAAAATCAGGAACAGGACAAGGATGTCCACTATCACCACTCCTGTTCAATATAATTCTTGAAATATTAGTCTGAGCAATCAGGCAAGAGAAAGAAATAAAAGGGATATTTATAGAAAAGGAAGAAGTTAAATTATCGTTATTTACGGATGACATAATCCTCTACATAGAAGACCCCAAAAACTCCACCAAAAGACTCCTAGAATTAATAACCAAATTCAGTAGCACAGCAGGGTACAAAGTCAATACTCAAAAATCAATAGCATTCCTGTACTCCAATAATGTACTTGAGTGAGAGAGAAATTAAAGAAACAAAGTCTTTCACAGTAGCATCAAGTAAAGTGAAATACTTAGGGGTCAACCTAAACAAGGAAGTGAAAGATGTTGACAAAATATACAATACTCTGAGAAACAAAATTGAAGAAGATATCAGAAAATAGATATCTTCTGATATCTACCAATTTCTACAAGAGAAGTATAGGCTCCTCTGTGGTGGCACATGCTTGTGAATCCCAGCACTTTGGTGGGGGGAGCTGAAGCAGGAGGATCACTGTGAGTTGAAGACCAGCCTGAACTACAAAGTGAGACCATATAAAAAAAAAAAAACCTAAAAAACTAGCCCCTGTTCCTAGATAGGCAGAGCCAATATAGTCAAAATGGCTATACTTCCCAAACTGTTATATGGATTTAATGCAATCCCAGTAAAGAAAAAAAAACGATAGCATTCTTCACAGGACTAGAGAAAACAATCTTAAAATTCCTACGGAACCAGAAGAGATCTAGAATAGCAAAAGGAATTCTGGGCAATAAGGGAAAGGCAGGAGACATCACAACCTTGAACTTCAAAGCTACCATGATGAAAACAGCATGGTATCTGCAAAAACAAGACAAAAAGAGACTTGTGGATCAATTGAACAGGATAGAGGATACTGAAACAACTTCAGGAACACCCAGCTACCTTGTCTTCAACAAAGAGGCCAAATACTTTTTCTGAAGCCTCTTTAACAGATGATACTGGGAAAATTGGCTATACACATGTCAAAGGGACTTCTGGGAAGATGGTGGAGTGGTAAGTAGCAGAGAAAGAGCCTCTCTGAGAGTCACCATCCAGATGCTGGAATGTAGCAATGCAAGGAAGACAAGAAGGAGGGAAGCAGGTCTCCTGGACCCAGGAAGGATCTGAATCGAGAATTGAAGCCCATGGAGAGAGCAAAGAGAGAAACTTCAACGAAGGAGGAAGTGGCTGGAGGAACCTTCTCCCTGAGACAGGACTCACCGTGAGGGAGGAGCAGTTCAAACCTGCAGGTACTTGGTGACCGCTGGCGATCCCAGAGGCCTCCACGTAGAGAAACAGCAGTGCAGTGGAGGAGTGCATGCCATGGACTGCATTGGCTGGCGAGAGGAGCAGATTTGGCCATTCTGCAGGAGAGCACATACCAAAGAATGAATCTAAACCAACATATCTTACCATACACTAAACTAAAGTCAAAATGCATCAATGACCTAAATATTAAAACAGAAACACTGAATCTGCTAGAAGACAAAATAGGTAAAACTCAGACAGACGTAGGCAAAGACTTTCTGAGCAGAATCCTGGTTGCAGAAGAAATAATAGTTGCCGCAAAGAGAAAAGAAATAATACCAAGAATCAACAAAAGAGTTGACATCAAATGAAAAAGCCTTCAGAGAGCAAAGGAAACCACCAACAGAGTGAAGAGAAAACTCATAGAATGAGAAAAAAAAATTTGCCAGCTAGTCAGCAAACAAAGGCCTAATATTAGCCAGGCATGTTGGTGCAGGCCTGTAATCCAAGCACTTGGGAGGCTGAGGCAGGAGGATCACCTCAAGTTTGAGGCCAAGCTGGGCTACATAGTGAATTTTAAGGACAGTCTGAACTACATAGTAAGACCCTTTCTCAAAAAACAAAAAACAAAAATAAAACATAAAGGCCTAACACTATGTTTCCCCCAAAATAGGACCTACCTGGAAAATAATCAGCCTTGAAAACTAGAAATCAAAAATGTCAGCCCCAATCAGCCTATCCTTGCCTTACCTGCCTTCATCATTCTCTTGCTGGGTGGCTACTCTGTAAGGCAGGTATATTCTTTCTTTTTTTTTCCTGTACCAGGAATTGAACTCAGGACCTTACTCTTGCCAGGCAGGTGCTTATGCCGCTGAGCTATATCCCCAGCCCAAGGCAGGTATATTCAAGAAATCAAATAATAATAAATTCTGGAGAGGCTGCAGGGTACAAGCAATGCTTCTTCATTGTTGGTGGGGGTGTAAACTGGTGCAACCACTATGGAAATCAGTATGGAGATGCCTCAGAAAACTAAAAATAAAAATTCCATTTGACTCAGTTATTCCTCTACTAGGTATTTTCTAGAAAGAGTTGAAGACATAATATTGTAGTGATAACGTGTATACCCATATTTATAACAGCACAATTCAAAAAAAAAAACAAAAAAACCCAGCACAATTCATAATAGTTAAATTTTGGAAGTGACTCATATGCCCATGAACAGATGAGTAGATAAAGAAAATGTGGTATTTACATACAATGGAGTACTACTCTGCCATAAAGATATGGTAAACTTGAGTCATTTGTAGGAAAATGGATGCACCCTGAGACTATAATGTTAAGTGAAGTAAACTGCACACATAAGCTTAAATATCACATGGTTTCTTTTTTTTTTTTTTTTTTGGTACCAGGAACCGAACTCACGACCTCATGCTTGCCAGGTAGATGCTGTGCCACTGAGCTAAATCCCTGGCTTGACTGGTTTCTTTTATATGAGAACTCCAATATATAAGTAAAAGGCAAAATAAAGAAGAGACAGTAGACAATAATAAGATGAATCTTTGGCATATGTGAAGGGACCCAAAAGATGGAGGGAGAGGGGAGAAGAGGGAAAGGAGAGTAATAAAAATAGGGAGTGTTATGGCTTCTATCTAGATGACCCAGGCCAGGGATATAGCTCAGTGTCATAAGCACCTGCCTGGCAAGCGGCAAGGGCCTGAGTTTGATTCCTGGTACCAAAAAAAAAAATTAAAAAAAATAGACATTCCCCCAAAGCCTCATGCACTCTGAGGTAGGGGGTTTGGAAGATGACCAGATCATGGGTGTGTAATACTGGATCAGTCCACTGATGGGTTTATAGCTGGGTATGATGCTGGGAGCTGAAGCCTGGTGGGAGGAGGTGGGTCATTGTGGGCGTGGCCTGGAAGGGTGTCTATATATCCCTCTTCCTCCTTGATGATTTGCTGCTTCCTGCTTGCCATCCATGAGCAAGCCTCCTCCACCATGCCCCTCTGCCATGGAGCCAGCTGACTATGGATGTCTACAAACTGTGAGATAAATAAACCTTTCCTCCTTTCACTTGTGGGTGTTGGATATTTTGTTCCAGCAATGAGAAAATAACTAAGAGTGCTTTTTACATGTACCAAGTTCCTACAAGGAATGTGATCATCATGTACTGCAAATACTTTTAAAAGGAATATATATTCTATCTATCTATCCATCTATCTATCTATCTACCTATCTATCTATCTATCTATCTACCTATCTGTGAGGGAAGGGAGGGCAGTTGGTTAGAAAAAGGAATTGAGAAATTCAGGTGAGAAATTCCTTTTTCATGTATGAGGCCAGTTCCCTGTGATGAATGTAATCACGATGTGCTGCAAACATGTACTAATAAAAAATAGTAAAAATAAAAAAGTAAATGCCATTTGGAAAGTGCTAAGTAAATTGCAAACAGTACCTCCACAAACACCCTAAACACATCATCTGTATTCATTTGTCCCTGGGCCTGTTCTCATTCTGAACAGTTTGTGTGCATGCATACCTTTACATAATTTTAGTCCTAGCATACAGACCATTTTGCATTCTGCTTTTATTGTGTTAGAAGCACTTTCCAAATCCCCACATAATTTTCATAATTATTATTTTAATAGCTGCATCATATTCCTCTAAGTGGATGCACCGCAATTAATAAAGGTTCCCTATGGTTGGACTTCCACTTTCCTGTACTTTTTCTTTATTATGAATGTTGTTTCTTTAGTGAGCAGCTTTGTTACTGTACCTTTTCCCTTCAATTGGATGATTTCCTTTAGAATAAATCTATTCCTTCAACTAGCATTTATTGAGCACCTATTCTGTGTCAAGCTTTCTATTATGAACTGGGGATGCTGAGATGATAAAGGTCTACTTCTTTTAAAATATTCAGTGCTGGGAATTGAACCCAGGGTTGGTAAGTGCGAGGCAAATGGTCTTCCACTGAACCATATCCTCAGACCAGAAGACCTGATTCTTGGTCTCACGGAACTCACATTATAATGAGAGAAACAGGCTGGGCAGGAAGGAGGGAAAGCTGGAACTCCTCAGAGAAAAGATGGTGGTGGAGCCATTTGGAATGCACAGGGCCACTAAATCTTAAGAATCTTGGACAATGGCCTGTAAGTACACAATGGGGAGCCATTAAATTAAAAAATCTTTAAGGAGGACTGGATCAGCTTTGTGCTTCAGAAGGATAACTCCTGTTCCCTACAGAATATTGCGGAGGAAGTGTGAGTGACTTGGAGCAGATGGGTCAGGGCTATTTCAACAATCCAAGAAAGCACAGGTGTGTGAGAGCCAGACCTGTGACTATGAGACTTGGGAGGGGGGCAGATTCCATAGACACCGCAGATAGAGTATTGGCGGAATCTGACTCCGAAATGATGAATGTGCAGGGGTGAAGGGCAAGGAAATAATTAGGGTGACTGCCAGGTTTCTGGCTTGGGATTCAGTGGTGCATTCACTGGCAAAAGGAGGAGGCAGAGGAGGATGTGTGGGAAGGACAGAAGGAGGTTATTCGGAGGTTTGTAGGGGTGAGGTCAGCCTGGAGACAGCTTATATACACAGTCCTGAGCTTAGGTACGTGATCTGGGCTGGGGGATTGGATTCAGGAGCATTGGTGCATTTGTGATCAGTCCATGGGAATGGCTAGCAATGACCATCACATGGGAAGCACTGGGGCTGGATATAGCTCAGCAGCACAGCGCCTGCCTGGTAAGCACAGGCCCTGAGTTCAATTCCTGGTACTAAAAAAATAATTTCTGAAGAAAGGAGCACTATGCCAGAGAGTCTGGCGCTTTTACTAGAAGCGTATGTGTATTGCAAAGGATCCTCAGAGGATCTTTGCAATTTTACTACAGTTGTGCCAGTCTGGTAATGTAGTCAAATCTGTTTTCTCTTGTGATTTCTTCTTGTCAGCTCCAAGCTTAGAAAGCTACCTGCCATCAGCTCAGAGACCTACGAGAGACTCAGTTTTATTCAGTAACATTTATTGAATTTCTCATCAACTTGGGGCTGATAAAGATAAACAGAATAAGTAGAAATTAGAAAAAATGCTATTTTTCTCCAAAATGATAGCTAACCGATTTTCTCACTACAATGTATTGAATTACTTTGTGTCCTCTGTTGCTTTGTAAGAACTGCTTTAGTATGTACTAAATGTAATCGTTTAGTAGGTAGATGTGTTCCTGTAAGTACTGGCAAGAAGATGAGTCTATGGTGGGGAGAAAACTGACACATAGAGTCCTGTCCCAGCATACCAGGGCAGCGGATGTGTTTGAGTAATTCACTGTAGCAAGACATTCTATGGGTGGCATTCCAAACCCTTCAGTCCTCATCTTCTCTCACTCTTTCTCTCTCTTGAGACAGGTTCTTGCTGTGTAGTTCATGCTAGCCTTGAACTCACTATGTAGTTGAGGCTGGCCTAGAACTCACGGCTATCATCCTGTCTCAGCTTCCCAAGTGCTGGGATTACAGGTGTGTACTATCTATCTATCTTCATCATCTATCTATTTATTTTTGGCGCTGAGGATTGGGCACAGGCCTTGTACATGCTAAACACTCCCTCTACCCCTGAGCTAAACCCCTAGTTCACTTCTCATCTTATATTTCCTGATCACTTTACATCAACAGTCTTTGTTATGGCTTGTGTCTAGATGTCCTCCCAAAGCCTCATGCAGTCATAGATGATTTTTCAGAGGTGGCCGGATCTAGAGTGTGTGATGCTGAGATTAAGTGTGTGACCCTGGTATCAAGGGTGTGTGATTGCTAAATTATTCCACTGATTCGCTTGGCATAGCTCTGGGTGTGAATAATGGGAAAGCCCACCCTATGTGTGAGTGGTACCTGCCCTAAGGATAGAATATAAGGGACAGAAAGAGGGCTCCTGCTGCTTCCTCACTACTTTGCTGCTTTGTTGCCTTGCTGCCTTCTGCTTGCCGTGAACTGTTTCTGCTCTGCCATGCCCCTCTGCCAGGCCAGCCTGCCTTGGAACCAGCCAACTATGGACTGAAACCTCTATAAACTGTGAGCTATAATAAATCTTTCCTCTTTTAGCCTAGTGTGTCAGGTTTACTGTCTCAGCAATGATAAAAGTAACTAAGATAGTCTTCTTTTACATATCTCACATTGTTGGGAGACAAGGATGCACAGTGGAAAAAGAACAATGTGAAGCTGACTCCGTGTGACCTTGAGCAAGTGGCTTCACTGTTTGAATCACAAGTCCCTGCTGTGGAACACAGAAATCCAAATACAGCTGGCCTACTGTGTCTGCAGGTTCTGTAACTGTGGATCAACCAACCATGAATTGAAAATATTCAAGAAAAATAGCATCTGTATTTTTAAAAATTTTATTGCATCATTTTACTGACTAGAATGCCAGATTTAAGGTGAATATAAGTATAAAAATAACCAAATTCTTACAAACAATACTTTGCTACTACAGTACTGAATAATTTTTTAATTTTTATTTTAAAGAGAATAGTAAAAAAAAATAGCGAAATACAAACAAAACAAAACAAGGACATTAAAAATGATATGGGGTTTCAAAACAGAATGGTAGAAATTGACAGTGGTTGTTATACTACATATTGTTATCTTCAATGAAGTTGCTTAGATTATCAGATGTAAGAATGGAAGATTGATCAAACCATTAAAGAGAATAAGAAAATAATAATTTTAAAAAACATTAGAGACAGTGCAGAGTTTCACTAGACAGGATGGTAGGAATTCACCAGTGGTACTGAATAATTAATAAAGGCTGCAATTTTAACACAATTTTAAATAACATTCTCATAATGGACTTAACACAGTTAACCAGGGGCTAAAGTTTACAAAGAGAAATTCAGAACAATGTGAAAATTCAAAAAGTTCACATTCCAGCTATGTTACATTTAACCATAAACCCAGAAATGCAAACAAAACTCACAGCAACTCAGGATGAAACAATCATTTTCTCTTTAGAACAGGCCTAAGGAATACAGAAAAGAAAAGTGTGTTGGGTGAATTTCCCAGACAGACAAACTGATTCCATCACATCTCTGCCTGTCCCATCCTTCCTACCCAAGAAGTCTGCACTGATGTACATTAAATACATCATAAAAATCATTACTTTAGAATCTAATAAGGAACTCTTTTGATTTGTTTTGTTTTGTTTTTGTTTTTGTTTTTTTTTCGGTACCGGGAATCGAACTCACGACGTCGTGCTTGCCAGGCAGGCACTGTGCCGCTGAGCTAAATCCCCAGCCCCTAAGGAACTCTTTTGAAATGTCCTCTGAAAAATAGCATCTCTATTGAACACACAGAGACTTTTTTCGTGTGTGTGTGTGTGTGTGTGCGTGTGTGTGTACTAGGGATTAAACCCAGAGACTCACACTTGCTACTACATAAGTGCTGTGCCATTGAGCAACATCCCAGTTCTCTCTATCTCTTTCCTTTTTTGTTCAATTCAAAAGGTAGGCAGCAGCAAGAGAGCAGCCTGTATCCTTATTGCTTAACTCTTATACAGGTGGTCATCTCGTATTTACATTCTTCCATGTTGAGTGAACTAATGCCTCTGTAGTTGTCTACTGCTGAGTCATCCTTGTAAAACTGTTCCCTGTCTGCACCTGTGCTAAACATCAGGCTCGTGTCCTATGCTGCAGGCACATATATGGCTGCTGTTCAAATATTACCCTGAAAGGATTATTTCCTGAGCAACAGAACCATGATTTGCAGCAGTGATATTTTATCCCATCCTAGGTTTATATTCTCAACCTAAACTTATTTCTTTCCTTAAACTTAAAATGCAGACATAAAGAGAACTATTTCAGTCTGCTAAGGAATCTACCTAAGTTGCACCCCAACCCCAGCTTCAAAGCTATGATCATCCTGTGTCAGCCTCTTCTGTTTCTATCCCTCTCTTATTTATTTTTTATTATTTTTATATATTTTTTCTTTTGTTTTTGAGACAGGGTCTCATTAAGTCACTAAATTGCTCAGGCTGGCTTTGAATTTCTAATTCTCCTGCTTCAGCCTCCCAAGAAACAGGGATTATAAGCCAATGCCACCACACCAGGCTTCTTGTCATTATTTTCTAAATAATACAGTATAACAGCTATTTATATAGCATTTACACTATATTAAGTAATCCAGATCTGATTTAAAGTATATAGGACCTGATGTTTTGCATGCGTGTATCTGGTAATCTGAGCAACTGCTTTGAAGATACAATATGCAATGTAATAACCATTGTTAATTTCCTATTATCTTGTTTTCAAATTCTGTATCATTTTTGGTTTTTCTCTCTTTAAAATTAAAAAAAAGAATTAAAAGCAATGATACAAAACATTTTAAAATTATTTTCTAAGTTCAAATACAAGCAAATTGGAAGAATACATCTCCTATAAATAATAAAGGGTTAATATCACTAATAAAAAAAAATAAAGTATATAGGACATTTTTATTTTTTGAGAAGGGGTCTTACTATGGAGTCCAGGCTGCCCTTAAACTCATAATGATCCTCCAGCCTCAGCCTCCTGAGTACTGGGATTACAGGCATGCACCACTGCACCTGGTTTATGGTACCTTTTTTTTTTTTTTTTTTTGGTTTTTCTCCAGTACCGGGAACCGAACTCACGACCTTGCGCTTGCCAGGCAGGCGCGTTTGCCACTGAGCTAAATCCCCAGCCCTTATGGTACCATTTTAAATCCCCAGCACTACACACACAAAAAGAATTTGTGGGAGGATGTGCATAAGTTATATGCAAATACTACACCACTTTATATAAAAAATTTGAAAATGCTCAGATTTTCATATCCATGGGAGTCCTGGAATGAATCCCCATGGACACCAAGGGAAAACAATATTTACTCCTATGGCATCTTAGTTACTTTTCTCTCGTTGCTGAGACAAAATACCAAACCCCCAAAATTAAAGAAGAAAAGGTTTATTTAGCTCACAGTTTGTAGAGGCTTCAGTCCATATTAGCTGGTTTCCAGGCAGGATGGCATGGCAGAGCGGCAGCTATTCATGGTGGCAGAAGACAGCAAAAGCAACAAGAGCAAAGGGGAGCAGCAAGAGTCAAGCCTTTCCCTCCCTTATACTGTATGCAGGTCATGTAGCACTCACATCACTAATCCCACCACTAGACAATGAACCAATCACAAACTCTAGATTCAGCCGCCTCTGAAAAGCCCGCCCCCCTTGACCACATGAGGCTGTGAGAAGACATCCAGATACAAGCCATAACATAGGGTAAGTATCAGAGGTGATGCACTGAATGTATTGAACAAACATAGAAGTCACTCAATCTATGAATTAGTGCCCTAATTCCCTCCTAGTAGCTTCTGGCTATTCTCTTCTTTTTAAAGTTGTTTTCCTTTCATTCTTATTTATCTCTATTCCTTTCCTTTCCTTCTTCCTCCCCCTCCTTTGTGCCCCTCCCCATTTGAACATTTTCTTCCTAGTTCCCAATATCGGTCATCCATTTTGGTCCTTATTTACACTTTGGGTTTCTCACATAAGAGAAACAATGCAGTATTAAACATGTGTGTCTGATTTATTTCACTTAAAATTGTGTTCGTAAGGTGCATTCATTTACCTCAAAATGTCTCAAGTTTATCCTTCTTTATGGCAGAGAAGTACTCTATTGTACATAAAAACCACATTCCCTTAATCCACTCATCTTTTGATGGGCATACAGGCTATTTCCAAGGTTTAGCTGTTATGAATTGTGCTGATATAAACATGGGTGTGTATATATCACTATGGTATGATGCTTTTAATACTTTCAAGAAGATACCAAAAAAGGGAATAGCTGGGTCCAATGGGATCACATCATAATGAAAAGCATTTGCTTGGCAAAAGAAACCACCAACAGAATGAAGAGATAGAATAGGAAGAAGAGGACTACTAGTAGTCCTAGTTTTTTGTGGAATCTCCATACTGATTCCACAGTGGTTGTATCAGCTCACACTTTAATCAATAGTGAAGAAAGCTCCTTTTCCCCCACAGCTCCTCCAGCTTTTGTTATTGTTTGATTTCTGGGTGGTAACCATTCTTTCTGGAGTGAGATGGAATCTCAGTATTGTTTTAAGTTGCATTTCTTGAAAGATCAGTGATGTTGAACATTATTTTCATATATTTATTTACTAATTGTACTTTTGCTTCTGAGAAGTGTCTATTAATTTTAGAAGCCCAGTTTTGGATTGAGTCTTTAAATTTGGAGGGTCTGATTTTTTTAGTTCTTTATATAGTCTATATATTAGTCTTTTGTGTGAGGAATAGATGGTAAATTTTTTCCCATTCTATGGGCTGTCTCTTCATTCTGTTGGTGGTTTCTTTTGCCAAGCAAAAGCTTTTTATTATGATATGATCCCAAATGTTATTTCTTTGTAATATTTCCTAGAGATCAGGGTTTTGTTCATAAAATCTTTGCCTACACTTATGTCGTCAAGAGTTCTTCCTATTCTATCTTCCAGCAGATTAAATGTTTCTGCTTTAATATTTAGATTTTAATCTATTTCAATTTTAGTTTACTGCATGGTGTAAGATATGGGTCTAGGTTGGACATTCAGCATGTGGATAGCCAGTTATCACAGCACCATGTATTAAAGAGGTTATCTTTCTTCTAGTGAAGGTGTTTGGACCCTTTGTTGAAGATAAATGGCTGAGTGTGTTGGCATTGTTTCTTCATTTTCTATTCTGTTCCATTCAGCCTTGGGTCTGTTTTTGTTTTGCCCATACCATACTGTTTTTATCATGGTAGTTTTATAGTATAATTTCAAGTCAGGGATTGTAATGTCCCCTGCCTTGCCTTTGTTGCCCAGAATTGCTTTCAGTATTCTAGGTCTTCTATTCTCTTCTCTGGTTCCATATAATTTTAGGACAGTTTCCTGTACTTCCTTGAGGTATCCTATTGGTATTTTGATGGGGATTGCATTAAATCTGTATAACAGTTTTGGAAGTATGGCTATTTTCACTATATTGCTTTTGCCTATCCAAGAACAAGGGAAATCTTTCCATTTTTCTAATATCCTCTTTGATCTCTTTTTTTCAGAGTATTATACTTATCAAGGTAAAGTTTTTACTTCCTTTGTTAGATTGATTCCTAAGTATTTTATTTTTCTTGAGCTATTGTGAAAGGTGTGGTTTTAATAATTTCTTTCTCAGTGAGTTTATTATTTGTATATAGGAATGCTATGGATTTTTTTTCTGTTTGAGACAGGGTCTCACTCTGTAATTCAGGCTGGCCTTGAACTCACAATGATCCTCCTGCCTCAGCCTCCCAAATGCTGGGATTACAGTCGTGCACCACCATGCCTGGCTCTTACTGATTTTTGAGTATCGATTTTGTATCCAGCTACACTACAGAAATTTGTTTATTAACCCTTTTGGGATCTTCTTTGTAGAGCATCATGCCATTTGCAAATAATATTTTAACTTATTTTTTCCCTATCCTTATTTCTTTCTCTTGTCTAATTGTTCTGATTAATGTTTCTAGAACTATATTAAATAGGAATGGTGATAGTGGGCATCCTATCACCACTGATTCTGTTCCTGATTCTAGAGTTCCTGATTCTAGAGTGAAAGCTTTCAGTTTTTGACCACTTAGTATGATGTTGGCTGTGGTTTGTCATAGAGGCTTCTATCAGATTGAGATAACGACCATCTACTCCAATTTTTGTAGGGTGTTTATCATGAATGAGTGTTGGACTTTGTCAAATGCCTTTTCTGCATCTATTAAGAGGATCATGTGGTTTTTGTCCTTGGGTCCATTAATATTGTATATTACATTCATTGTTTTGCATGTGTTGAACCAAACATGCATCCCTGGGATGAATCCTACTCGGTCATGATGTATAATCTTCTTGATGATTTGCTGCATTCTGTTTTCCAGTATCTTATTGCGGAATTTAGCATCTATGTTTATTAAGAAGATTGGCCTGTGGTTCTCTTTTTGGATGGGTCCTTCTCTGGTTTTGGATCAGGGTAATACTTGCTTCCAGGAATGAGTTTGGGAGTATTGCTTCCTACCTATGAGCACATGAGGCTGTAGAAGGACATCTGGATACAAGCCATAACTGTTTCCTGTTTAGAAACATTTCCTTTTTGTGGTAAAATATATATAACATAAACTTTACCATTTTTCCTTCTTTTTATCTTTTGAGGCAGTCTCACTATGTTGACCAGGCTGGCCCTGAACTTGTGTGTGTGTGTGTGTGTGTGTGTGTGTGTGTGTGTGTGTGTGTGAGACAGAGAGAGAGAGAGAGAGAGAGAGAGAGAGAGAGAGAGAAGGTTGCAGTACGTAGTCCAATTTGGCCTTGAACTCACTATGTAGCCCAGGCTGGCCTTGAACTCACAGTGATTTTCCCATTTTTGCCTCCTGAGTGATGGAATTTCAGGTATGACCACCATGCCCGGCTTTGTCTTGAATAGGGTCTCACTATGTAGTTCAGGCTGAATTTGAACTCACAGCGATCCACCTGTGTCAGCCTCCCTGGTTCTGGGATTACAGGCATGTGCCACCATGCCTGGCTATCCTGAACTTTTGATCCTCCTGCTTCATCTTCCCAAATAGCTTGGATTACAAGAGTGTGCCATCACACCTGGTTTTCTTCATTCTTAAATGATGTTATATGGTTAATACATACTGTCAACTTGAAGAGTCTGGGGACTTGGCTAAATTACTCAGCAGTTCTACATCCTGGGGTGAAAAGGACACGCCCTTCCCGCTCTGGGATGTTGCTCACTGTGTCAATTTGAGAAGGTTAGAAGGTGAACTATGTGATTCAGCAGGGAGCCAGGGTGCTTACTCTGTATTCATCCTGTGCCTCTGCAAAGAGGAGGGCACTGAGATGGTGGGAGTGCTGCACGCACCCTGGGTGAGGGGAGCCTGCTTACAATGTAAGGGAGGAAAGAGGCTTGTCCCCGCCCCCTTCTGCTCTTGCTGCTTTTGCTGTCTTGTGCCACTTTGAAGTGTTGCCCCTGTGTCCTGCCACTCTGCCTTGAAGCCAGCTGATTGTAGACTGAAACCTCCACAAACTGTGAGCTAAATAAACCTTTCCTTCCTTAATTCTGGGCTTTGGGTATTTTGTCTCAGCAATGAAAGAAAAGTAACCAAGGCAGAATTTGGTACCCAGGGAGTAGGGTCGTAGCTGTGACCATACCTGACTATGTGATTCAAGAGCCTTTGGAAATGGCTTGTGGGAAGAGCTTGGAAAGGTTTGGAGACGTCTCCTGAAAGAGAGGAGCTGGAATGCCTTTGGCTGTTCTGTATGGGAGATTCTGGTCAGAGCTCAGAAGACTAGAAGGCTGATAGAAATTCTGCCAGTAAAGACCAGGTTCAGGATATTTCTGCTGGGAAGGACTGCATTGGGTGCTGGACTCCAGACGATGTATGTTATGGCTTGGCAGAAAGTTTGTCTGCATTTTGCTCATGTCCAGAGACTTAGCCTAAAACTGAGATTAAGGGTGGTAGACTAATTAATCTGGCAGAAGAAATTTCAAGGCAGTTGAGCGCTGAGGCAGTGGCATAGCTATTGTTGGGGGCTTTTAGCCAGATTTATGTTGCAGATCAAGAGCAAAGAGCCCAGCAGGATGATTTAAAATGTGATTTTGGCCAGAAAGGAAGCTCTGGTAAAGTTGTGGATGCAAAGGTAGAGCTGAGGCGATCTGATCTCTATTGCTGAGGAGGAACAAGAGAATACAAAAGATGGCCTGAGGGCATCACTAGGAGCAGCAAGTCTCACACCTGCAAAAATGAAAAACTTTGCTTTGGCGCCATGTTCCTGAATGGCAGCAGCGGCCATACCCGGTTTCAGAATTGCAGCAGCATAGAGAATTTGTTCCTCAGAATCAGGTTCAGAGTGCCCAGCAATCCAGGCACTCGATCCCTATAGCCAAGAGAGAGGAAAGCCTGGTTACTGCTCCAGCTGGAAGCAGACCTTGGCATCATCCATGTAGCGCTGGTTTAGGCACATACAGAATGCAAGAGTTGTGAGGTTAAAAAGGCTTCCACCTAGATTTCAAAAGGCCTGGGAGGCCAGGCAGTGTGCCCCTGAGAGGGCA
>NW_004955475.1:11685836-11709059 GCF_000276665.1 Chinchilla lanigera
GTTAGGAGTTTGGCAACTCTTGCAGGGGGACTAAATGCCTTTTGCATAAAGGGATGTGCTTGAGTTTTTGGAAGGTGAAATGTATAGGATTCTAATATCTTTGTATCTGGAAACTGGTTTAAAGAAATGTGTCTGATTGCCAAGTTGACTAGGGGTGGACTGTTATGGCTGATACATTGTGTCCACTTGAGTCTAGAGGCTTGGCTAAGTGACTCAGCAGTTCTACATCCTGGGGTGAAAAGGACATGCCCTTACTCCAGGATGTTGTTTATTGTGTCACTTTGAGAAGTTTAGAAGGTTAACAAAGTGACTCCACAGGCTCCCAAGGTCTTTATTTTGTATTCATCCTGAGCCTATGCAAAGGGCGGACATGGAGACTATGTGAGTGCTACACTCCCTCGCGTAGCAGGTGGTAGTCTGCTTACAATAGAAGGGAGGAAAAGAGGCTTGTTCCTCCTTTTTTTGCTCTTGCTGCTTTTGCTGTCTTGTGCCACCTTGAAGTGTTGCCCCTGTGCCCTGCTACCCTGCCTTGAAGCCAGCTGATTATAGACTGAAACCTCCAGGAAGTGTAAACTAAATAAACCTTTCCTTCCTTAGTTCTGGATGTTGGGTATTTCGTCTCAGCAATGAGAGAAAAGTAACCAAGACAAACAACAGTGACATGTACATTCATAATATTATGCAACCGTTGCTCTATTCATTTCCAGAATTTTTTAATATTCACAAATAGGAACTCTGTACCCATCAACAATAATCCTCATTTTGTGCTTTTCCCTGGCTACTGGTAACCAATGCTCTACTTTCTGTCTCTAAGAATATTCCTATTTTAAGTATCTCCTGTGGATAGAGTATGTAACGTCTGTCCTTTTGTGTTTGGCTTGCTTCATTTAGCACAATGTTTCAAAGGTTCATTAAGGTAGTAGCGTGTGTCAGAACTCACTCTTTTTTAGATCTAAATAAGAGTCCCATGATGTGTATAGTCCATATTTTGTTTACCCACTTATCTATTGACTGACACTTGGGCTGTTTTTCACCTTTTGACTCTTGTGAATAATGCAGCTATGAACAGTGGTGTAGAAGCATCTGTGTGAGTCCCTGCCTTCAGTTCTTTTGGGCAGATACCTACAAGTGGAACTGCTGGGTCATATGGGAATTTTATGCTTAACTCTTGGAAGAACTACTAAACTGTTTTCCACAGTGGCTGTACTGCTTAACATTCCCACCAGTGATGCTCAAGTGTTCCAGATTTCCCCCTGGCCTCTCCGACACTGGTCATTTTCCATTTCTTTGTTTTTATACTTGCCACACTGAGGAGTCTGAAAGGGTAGTTCACTGTGGCTTGAACTTGCGACTCCCTAATGAGTGGTTTTGAGCATCTTTTCATGTTCATTGACCTTTGTTTTGTCTTTTTCCCCCCTAAGGGTTGAATTCAGGACCTCTGCTCTGAGATATATCCCCAGCCCTTTTTATTTTGAGACAGAGTGTTATTAAATTGCTGACTTGCGTAGGCTGGGATAGACTTTGTGATCCTCCTGCCCCAGCTTCCTGATTACAGGCGTGTGCCACCGCGTAAAATTTATCCCTTGTTTGTGTATATGTGGTACTGGAGATGAAACCCAGGGCCTCAAACATGGCGGGTAAACACTCTTCCATTGAGCTATAACTCCAAGCCCTTTTTTAAAATTTATTTATTTATTTATTTATGTTTTTTTGAGACAGGATCTTGCTATGTAGTTCAGGCCGGCTTTGAACTCACTATGTAGGACAGACTGTCCTCACACTCATGGCGATCCTTCTGCCTCAGCTTCCTGAGTGCTGGGACTACAGGCATGCACTACCACAGTTAGCCTTCTTTTTATTTTTTATTTTGAGACAGGGTCTTGTTAAATTGCCCAGGCTGGCCTCAAACTTGTGATCCTTCTGCCTCAGCCTCCACAGTAACTTGGATTATAGATTGGCATGTGCCATCACGCCTGGCTCTAAGATTTTTGTTTTGTTTTTTGTTTTTTTGAGTCAGGGTCTCCTTGTGTAGTTCAAGCTGGCCTGGAACTCAAAGATGTAGCCCAGGCTGGTCTTGAACTCACAATGATCCTCCTGCCTCAGCCTCCTGAGTGCTGGGATTACAGGTGTGTGCCACCATGCTTAGCTTCTTCTTTTCTGTGATTCATTTTTGTGTTAACTTTTGAATATAATGCAAGATACCAATAGAATATCATTTTATTGTTTATGCACGATGCCATTATTTTAGAATGAATCAATTGTTCAAAAGACAGCTTTCTCCTGGGCACTTCCTTTCTTTTCTTTTTTTTTTTTTTTTGAGACAGGGTCTCGCTATGCAGTTCAGGCTGACCTTGAGCTCACTTTGTAGCCCAGGCTGGTCTCGAACTCACAACAATCCTCCTGCCTCAGCTCCCGAGTGCTGGGATTACAGGTGTGCACCACCACCCCTAGCCATGGCACTTCCTTTCTTATGGTGCTGGGGATGGAAACCAGGGCCTAGCCTGTGAGAGGCAAATGCTTTGCTACTGTGCTACATCTCTAGTCCCACTAGTGTCTTAATAAATTTAAAAGTCCAGCTAGGATCAATGTTGCACAACCCTAGTCTCAGTCACCGGTGACGCTCAGGTAGGAGGGTCACTTACGCCCAGGAATTCCAGACCAAACTGGGCAATAGCAAGATTCTGTCTCAAACAAAGTAAAACAAGTCTTTATAATCATGTAAGCCACAGATTAATGTATTCTTATAAAATATAAAATTATGTTTGAAGCCAAGTGCAGTGGTGCATGCCTGTAATTCGAGCACTGTAGGAGGCTGAGGCAGGAGAATAGTGAGTTTAAGCCCAGCCTGGACAATTAAGGGAGACCCTGTCTCAAAATAAAAAATAAGAAGGGGCTGAGGATGTAGTGCAGATTGAAGACTCTGGCTCCATTCTCTGTAATGGAGAAATAAAATCGTTTTGGTTATTCCCACATTCAGTCATGCCCCCCACCCCCTACCAGATAACAACTCTAGCAACAGATTCGATGTGAATCTTTCCATATGTCTTTTTAATTTTTTAAAATTTATTTTATTTTATTGGTTTTTGAGACAAGTTCTCACTATGCAGTTCAGCTGGCCTTGAACTCATGTAGCCTGGGCTGGCCTCAAATTCCCAGAGATTCTCCTGCCTCAGCCTTGCGAGTGCTGGGATTATAAGCATGCACCACCACGCCTGGCTCCATATGTCTTCATATACATGAATGCACTTATATGTAGCCATATATAAAATGTTGACCATTTTGTTTTACTTAGATAACATCGTGCTCTATGTGTTATTATGCTGTGTGGTGGTTAGGGTGGAGTTTCAGCATCATCAGCTTTGAGATCTGCCTGGGGTCTGGCGGAGCACACCTATGGCTGCGTCTGGGCTGGTCGTGGAGGTGCAACGTTGAGGTCGATGTCCGGCCCCTCACCCACTCCACTCTGGAGCAATCCCCAGCCTCTGCTTCCGAGGCTTCACCCTTCCACCACGCCGGTCCAGGCTTGGAGCCAGCACACCATGGACTGGAGCCACAAAATCTCTGAGTCCAGTTAAACCTCAGTCCTTTAAATTGTGGGTGCCAGGTACTCAGTCTCCACCATGAGAAAGCTGCCTAATATGTTCGGAAACGGGCTTTTTAGTACATAGCACTTCTTCCCACACCTGCTTCTGGAGATGTGCTTTCCTCTGCGAGCTGTTCCTCAGTGTTACGTAGCACTTCTCTGCCATATTTTCATCACCATTGCTTTATTGATGGGCATTTCGGCTACCCCAGTTTTTCCCACTGTTACAAGCAGTGCTGAGCATCCCCGAACTAGCTTTTAGTGTACAAGTCTTTTTCTAGGTAGGTGCTGAGAATTTATGCAACAAACACACATATAACATGCTGCTAAGTGCTGTGCCATATATATATATATATATATATATGTATTGTGTGTGTGTGTGTATATATATGTGGTACTGGGATTGAATCAGGGCCTTTGCACTGAGCTACAGCTGCAGCCCCGGGCACCCCTTTCCCTTTTAAAATTTTGAGATAGGGTCTCGCTAAGTCACTAAGTTGCCCAGGCTGGGTTCAAGCTTTCAGTCCTCCTGCCTCAGCCTCCCAGAGTGCTGGGATGACAGCCATGTTCCAGCACACCTGGCCTAACCCTGTATTTCAGCTTTCAGAACAAGTGAGGAACTCGAGGTGCAGAGAGGTTAATCAGCTTGCCAGTGTTCACATCACTAGTCAAGGGCAGGGCTGCCGGGTCACAGAGTATAGGCATTTCTGACTTTAAAATGTCTGCCAAGCCCGGCCCCACGGCGCATGTGTGCAAATCCCAGCACTCAGGAGGCTGAAGCGGAAAGATTGTTCGAGTCCAGGCGTTCCCAGCCAGCCTGGATAGTAAAGTGAGGAGGCATGGGCTTGGAAAATGAGTGAATGAATAAAAGACCTGCCAAATTCATCTCCAAAGATGTGAAAGTATTCATTTCCTTTCACCCCACCAACCCTTAAACCTTTTGTTTGTTTGTTTGGTTTTTGTGTTTTTGAGGCAGGGTCTCGCTATGCAGTCAGGCTGGCCTTGAGCTCACTTGATAGTCCAGGCTGGCCTTGAACTCGAAACGATCCTTCTGCTTCAGCCTCCTGAGTGCTGGGATTACAGGCGTGTGCCACTGCGCCCAGCTTTGTTTGTTTTTGAGTCAGGGTCTCACTATGTAGTCCAGGGTGGCCTTGAACTCACTATGTAGCCCAGGCTGGCCTCGAACTCATGGTGATCCTCCTGTCTCAGACTTCTGAGTGCTGGGATTACAGGCATGCACCACCACGCCTGGTTTAAGCCTCTAAAACTAGCATTATTTTGGTGAAAATTACTAATGATGTGCAGCAGCAACACTGTTTTGAACACTTACTACATTCTGAGCATTGTGCTCTCTCTCTTACCTCACCTTGCTTTACTTTTCCCTGTCATACAATCTCTGCTCATAGACTGCTGTGTGCTTATTGCCTTTTTTACCCACTAGAATCTTAGCTTTCTGAGAACAAAGGTTTTGTATGTCTTGTTCACTGCTGTCTTTAGCACCTGAAACTAAGTGTTTGTTGATTGACTGACTGACTGACTGACTGACTGAATAAATAGGTGAGTGCCACTTTACACATGAGGAAATGAAGGCTCGGAGAGATTTAGCAACTTACCAAACTGATGCTAGTGTGTAGTGGAGCACACTAGGTGAGAAAACTGTTGAATCCTAGGGCTCATCTGTGCTGTTTAGCCTCCCATAATTTGCTGTCCATTTCTATAATTATGCCCTTTCGCAGATGTTATATAAATGGAATCGTGTCTGCATTAGAGATTTGGCTGTTTTTCAGGTAGCATAATTTTCTCGATGTTTACCCAAGTTGTTCATTCTTTTTCATTACTGAATAGTATTCATAGTATGGTATACCTCTCTGTTCAACCCGTGGGACTATCTCTGGGTGGCTTCCAGTTTTGTGCTTTCAGGAATAAAGATACTAGCATGGTGGTTACGGCTTGTGTGCCGAAGCCTTGTGCCGCCACGGGGGCAGGCTTTTCAGAGGTGGCTGGATCTAGAGCGTGTGGTGCTGGGGTCAAGGGTGTGATTACTCCATCAGTCCGCTGACTGGTTTGCCATAGTTCTGGCTAGGATTAAGGGTCGAGCGCTACCCCTGTCCTAGGGCATAAAATATAAGGGACAGAAAGAGGCTTGTCCCTCCTTCCCTTGTTGCTTTTGCTCTTTGCCTGCACTGAACTGTTTTTCTCCTCTGTGATGCCCCTCTGCCAGGCCACCGTGCCTCGGAACCAGCCGACTATGAACTGAAACCTCTACAGACTGTGAGCTAAATAAACCCCTTTCACTTGGGGCATTGGGTATTTTGTCTCAGCAGCGAAAAAAGTAACTAAGACAGAGGTGCACACTTGTAATCCCAATACTCAGGAGGCTGAGGCAGGAGGATTGAAAATTTGAGTCCAGCCTGGTGTATATAACAAGATGCCTCAAGAAAAAAAACCACCAAAAACCTAAAAAACGTGCTAGGAACATTTGCACACCACAGGTTCCTGTGCAGACATAAATCCGCACTCTGAGTGCAGTGGCTGGGTTGTATGGTAAGAACATAGAATTTCACTTCATAAGTTACTGCCGTGTACCGTGCCGCAGTGGCTGTGTCTTTCCATTCCCCCCAGTGAGCATGAGTGATTCGGTACATCCTGCTCAGCATTTTATGGTGTTACTGTTTTTCCATTTGAGTCATTCTGATGTGTGAGTGATACCTCGCGCATGTGTGTGTGTGTGTGTGTGTGTCTTAGCATATATGTTGCCAAAGTGAGCACATTTTATATTTTTCTTGTTGCTGTTCTTGTTGTTGCTTTGCAGTGCTGGAGACTGAACCCAGGGCCTCACACATATAAAGCACATGCCATACCACTGAACAACACCTGCAGGCCCCTCAGTGTGGTTTTTTTTCCTTGCTTTTGTTTTTTGTATTTTGGGTTTAAGAGGCAGGGTCTCACTATGTAGTTCAGGCTGGCCTTAAGCTCTATGTAGCCCAGGCTGGCCTCAAACTTGTAGTAATCCTCCTGCCTCAGCCTCCTGAGTGCTAGGATTATGGGCGTGTGCCACCACACACAGGTCCCACTGTAGTTATTTTCTTAAATTGCTCTTAGATATTTACTAAGGAGAGTTATATGCACAGAACTGATCATGCATCTTTTTATTTTAATTTAATTTTATTTTTTTTGAGACAGGGTCTCACTATGCAGTTCCAGCTGGCCTCTTGAGCTCACTTTGCAGCCCAGGCTGGCTTTGAACTCACAACGACTCCTGCCTCAGCCTCTTGAGTGCTGGGATTACAGGTGTGAGCCACCACGCCCAGCCATGCGTCTTTTTAGATCAGATCTATAGCCAAATTAAACAAACAAATCTATAGCCAGTGTACATCTGTAGTTTCAATTGACAAGTGATGTTGGTCATCTTTCCATGTGCTTACTTGCCATCTGTATTTGGTGAAATTGGTGAAATTGGTGAAATTTGGTGAAATTCAAAACCAGAATTTGAATTTTGGTGAAATTTCTGTGCAGGTCTTTTGCCCATTTTCTAGTTAGATTGTTTGGTTTTTACTGTTGAGTTTGGAAAATTCTTTATATATGCAAGGTTCTGGACCCTTGTCAAACATGTGGTTTGCAAATATTTTCTTCCAGTCTATAGCTTGTCTTTATTTATAATTTTTTTATACTGGTGATTGATCCCAGGTCCTTTGCACTGAGCTGTGTTTTCAGCTTTTGTGAGTGTGTGTATGTGTGTGTGTGTGTTTGTTTTGTGTTTTTTTTTTTTGAGATAAGGTCTTGGTATGTAATTTAGACTGGCCTTGAATTCACTATGTAGCCCAGGCTGGCCTTGAATTCCCAGCGATCCTCCTGCCTCACCCTCCTGAGTGCTGAGATTACAGGTGTGTGCCACCGCACCCAGCCATTCTCCAGCTCATTTTTGAATTTTTTATTTTGATATAGGGTCTTGCTAAGTCACCACCTTCCTGCCTCAGTTTCTCAGAGTGCTGGGATTATAGGCCTGCACCACCCTGGCTGGTTTAGCTTCTCATTTCTTTCTTTCCTTTTTTAGCTTGTCTTTTCATCTCCTTCACTTGGGCTTTCATAAGGCACAAGGTTTTAATTTAATTTAATTTAATTTTTTTCCTCTTTTTTGAGACAGGGTCTCGCTATGCAGTTCGAGCTGGGCTTGAGTTCACTTTGTAGCCCAGGCTGGTCTTGTACTCACAACGATCCTCCTGCCTCAGCCTCCTGAGTACTGGGATTACAGGCCTGTGCCACCACACCCAGCTTTTTTTTTTTATTTTAAAGAGAGAAAAATAAAGCAAAATATCAAAACAAGATAATAGGAGAGTAACAATGGTTAATACATTATGTATTGTTACCTTTAAATTACTCAGAATACAAGCGCGTGCCTGGCAAACACAAGGTCCTGAGTTTGATTCCCAGTAACAACAACAAAAAAAGACATAAATTACTCAGAATACAAGATATCGGCATTTATTCTTTTTTTTTTTTTTTTCCAAAAAAGGGTAGCACTAATTCCTCAGACTGGGCTTCAACTTTCAGTCCTCTTGCCTCAGGCTCCCAAATGCTGGGATTACAGATGTGTGTCATGACCCTGGCTTCAAATCAAAGAATTGTTCACCTAATTCTAGGGCAGCGATGGCGAACCTTTTAGAGACCAAGTGCCCAAACTGCAACCCCAAACCCATTTATCTCGACGTGTCAGCGCTGCAACTAAACCTGAATACAGTACAGACGTTTTAGTTTAGAAAAAACACATGGAGACTTGGTGTATGTGCCAAGAGGGCTCTGGTGCCCACTGTAGCATGCATACATAGGTTCCCAATCACAGCTCTAGGGGTGTGTGTGTGTGTGTGTGTGTGCACGCGCACGCACACGCTAGGGATGAGCCCAGGGCCTCATGCATGCTGAGCGTTGACTGTACCACTGAGTGACACCCATAAACCCTTAGCTGTAGGTTTGGAGGATTCTTTGCTATGCTTTTTCCCTAGTGTTATAGATTATGCTTACAATGAATTCAGTGATCATTTTGAATTCATTGTAGTACATGGTGTGAGGCTGAGGCTGTTTGAAAAGGCTATCCCTCTTTAATTTGTTTGGTGCCTTTGCCAGAAATCATTTAGCAGCTGTTCTTCTGTGAGTCTATTTCTGCTTTTTCTATTCTATCCATTGATCTGTGTGTGTCTCTTGCCCCCAGTATCACACTGTCTAGCCTTAAGGACAATTACAGTAATTTCTCCCACTTTGTTCTTCTTTATGAAAATTACCTTAGCTACTCTGGGTCCTTTTCCTTTCCACATAAAATTCACAATAAGCTTGTTTATGTCTACAAAAGACTTTGCTAAGATTTTGATAGAAATGTCATTAAACCTATGGATTCAGATGTACTAATTCCTTTTATTTTATTTTATTTTTTTTCTGGTACCAGGAATAGAGCTCACGACCTTGCGCTTGCCAGGCAGGCACTGTGCCGCTGAGCTAAATCCCCAGCCCCGTACTAATTCCTATTAGCAACATTTCATAGTTTTCACCTTCAGATCTTGATTGGGTTTTTTGTTTTATTTTGTTTTGTTCTTTTGTTTTTGTTTTTGTTTTCCTGTACCAGGAATCGAACTCACGACCTCGCACTTGCCAGGCAGGCACTGTGCTGCTGAGCTAAATCCCTAGCCCCTTGTTTTGTTCTTTTGAGACTGGATGTTGCTGTGCAACCCAGTCCGGCCTTGAACCCAGGACCCTCCTGCTCCCATCGCCCGAGTGCTGGGGTTGCAGGCGCGTGCTGCCAAACCCTGCTTCAGTGGATTTAATTAATTAATCAAGTGATGATGAATACTATCACGTTTTAAATTTGGTTTCTATGTGCTCATTGTCAGTATGTAGAAATACGACTTTTTGTGTCTTGAGTTTGTGTTCTTTGACCTTGCTGAACTCAGTTCCAGAAGTGTTTTTGTATATCCCTTGGGATTTTCTAAGTAGACCATCATGATATTGCAAATAGAGAGACCTCCCTCCCTCCCTCCCTCTGTCCCTCTGTCCTTCCTTCCCTTCCTTCCCTCTTTATTATTATTATTATTATTATTATTTTGGTTTTTCTCCGGTACCGGGAACCGAACTCATGACCTTGCGCTTGCCAGGCAGGCGCTTTTGCCGCTGAGCTAAATTCCCAGCCCCTGCCTCCTTATTATTATTATTATTATTATTTTTTTTTGTCTTTTTGAGACAGGGTCTCACTATGCAGTTCAGGCTGGCCTTGAGCTCGCTTTGTAGGCCAGGCTGGTCTCGAACTCTGCAAAGATCCTCCTGCCTCAGCCTCCCGAGTGCTGGGATTACAGGCATGTGCCACCACGCCTGGCTCCCTCGTGATTTGTGTGCCTTTTATTTTTATTTTTTCCTCTTGTGTTACTGCAGGGGCTAGGACTGCCAGTGCTGAGTAAGAATGATGAGAGTGTATGCCTCAGTCTTGTTCTCAGTCTTAGAATGAAAGCATTTCATTTCTCTCTGTTAAGTATGGTGCTAGCTGTAAAGTTGCTTTGTTGTTTGGTTTGGGTTTTTGCAGTGTTGGGAATCAAATCCAAGGTCTCACATGGGCTAGGCAAGTGTTCTACCATTGAGCTGTGTCTTGGGCTCCTGAGATGCTCTTCATGAGGTTGAGGAAATTCCCCTCTGTTCATAGTAGGCTGAAAGCTTTTATCATGATTTGATGTTGGGTTGCTTTTCCTGCATTAACTGATAGGATCATGTGGGTTTTTTCCTTTAGCGCGTTAACACAGGTAGAGCTGAGGCCGCTCTCACTCCCCTCCCCGCCTACTTGAGCTGGGGCAGCACCCTAGGGTCATTCTTCTTTTATCTACCCCCTCCACCCACTTGAGCGATCTGTATAGCCCCATACTAAAGCACACAGTCACTTTTTTTTCTTTCTAGCTCTTGAGCCCAAGATCCTGCTTTGTATGCATGGTTCCTCTTCTGTCCTCCGGTCACCGTTTCTCAGTACCGGACCTTCAATAAACATAGCTGATTTTCTGTCATCATCGGGTATATGCCACACAATTTTTTGTTTGCCTTACACAAGAGCTTGGAATCTATCTGTCAGATCCACCACAGGATAACACTATTGATGTGAATTTTAAATTAAAAAATTTTTTTCATACTGGGGTTGAACCCAGGACCTTCTTACTGAGCTACATTTAGGTCTTTTATTTTTTATTTTGAGACAGAGTCTCACTAATTCACTAAATTGCCCCTGTGGCGCCTGAATTTGCCATTCTCCTGCCTCAGCTTCCCAGAGTGCTGAGATTAAAGGTGTTATTTTGAAACAAGGCCTCACTATGTGGTCCAGGCTGGTTTTGAACTCACTATGTAGCCCAAGCTGGCCTAGAACTTGCAATGATCCTCCTGCCTCAGCTTCCTGAGTGCTGGGATTAAGGATGTGTACTACCATGGTCAATTTGAATTGGCTAAATTTTTGTTTAGAATTTTTGTGTGTAAATTCAGAAAACATACAGGTCTGCAGTTTTCTTCTTTTGTGTTGTCTTTGCTTGGTTTTGGTATCAGGGTAATACTTGGGACGTGTTCTCTCCTTTTATTTTGTGTACAACTGATGTTAATCCCTCTTTGAATATTTATAAAATTCTTGAGATTTCTTTTCCAAGAGCTCTTTAATTCTATGAATCGTATTTCTTTAATGGTTACAGGATTATTTAGATTATCTATTTCATTTTGGGTGTTTGTGGGTTTTGAGGAATTGGTCCATTTCTTTTGAATTGTTGAATTTATGAGAACAGTGTTGTTTGTAATAAGGATTTTCTTACTGTCTCTAATGGTTGTAGGCTCTGGAGTGATATTATTTCTGGTACTGGTGATTTATATTTTCTCTCCCTTTATTTCTGTCAGTCTTGCTAGAAGTTTGTCAATGTCATTGATTTTTTCTGAAGAAGCAGCTTTTTGTTTCATTGATTTTCTCTTGTTTTTTTCTGCCTTCAATTTCATTGATTTCTGCTCCTATCTTTATTATTCTTTCTGGTTGGTTTGAATCTATTTTGCTCTTCTTTTTCTCAATTTTTTTTTGGGGGGGTGCTCTGTGTTGAACCCAAATTGTACATACTAGGCGATAAATGAGCTACACTCCAAACTCTTTTCTTTTTCTTTTTTCTTTCCGCAGTACTAGGAATTAGACCAGGTGCCTTTGCGTAGGGCTACATCCCCAGCTTTCTTTTTGGAGATAGGGTCTTGCTTAGTCGCTAAATTGGCAGGGCTCAGACTTGAGACCTTTCCACCTCAGTCTCCCAAATGCTGAGCTTACAAGTGTGAGCCATGCCTGGCTATTTCTCCTTTTTTATTCTTGTATGTGATACCATTTTTCAGGCTTGTAGTTTTAATTTACATTGCTATGTTTGAAATAAGTTTGCCTGTAGACAACATACAGTTGGGTCATGCTTTTCTCCCCCAATACTGAGGACTGAATGCAGGGCTTTTGCGCTGAGCTACATTCCTAGCCCTTCTAATTTTTTGTTTGTTTGTTTGGTTTTTTGATTTTGACTTTTTTCCGGTACCGGGAATCAAACTCACAACCTCGCGCTTGCCAGGCAGGCGCTGTGCCACTGAGCTAAATCCCCAGCCCCTCTAATTTTTATTGTGAAACGAGATCTTGATAAGTTTCTAAGTTGCCCAGGCTGGCCTTGAAGTTGCTATCCTTTTGCCTCAGACTCTCAGTGTACTGAGATTATAGGCATGGATTACCATGCCTGGCTTTGGTGATGCTTTTTAAAAATACATTCTGCTTATCTCTTTTAATCGGCATGTTTAGTTCATTTACATTGAAGGGAATTATTGGTGTATAAGGGCTTAAGTCTCGCATTTTATTATTTGTTTTCTGTTCTATTTGTTCCTTTTTTTTCTTTCCTTCTTTTTGTCTTTTTGAGACAAGGTTTTGCTATAAAGTTCAGGCTGGCGTCAAACTCACAGTAGTCCTCCTGCCTCAGCCTCCTGAGTGCTGGGATTTCAGGCATGTACCACTACGCTGGGCTATGTCAGGTCTTCTTTTTTCTTTCTTTCTTTCTTTCTTTCTTTCTTTCTTTCTTTCTTTCTTTCTTTCTTTCTTTCTTTCTTTTTCTGTCTTTCTGTCTTTCTTTCTCCCACCCTGCCTCTGTCTGTTTCTCTCCCTCCCTCCCTCCTTTCCTTCCTTTTCTTTCTTTTTTTGTTTGTTTTTTGAGACAAAATCTCACTACGTACTTCAGGCTGGCCTTGAACGTTCAGTGATCCTCCTGCCTTCTGAGTGCTGGGATTACAGGCATGTACCACCATGCCCGCCTACACTTTCTTTATCTATTCATCTGCTTATGGACATATAGGTCACTTCCAAGATTTAGCTATTATCAGTTGTGCTGCGATAAACATGGGTATGCATGTGTCACTATAATTTGGTGACTTTAAGTCTTTTGGGAAGATATCTACAAGAGGAATAGTTAGGTAATGGAATTTCTAATTTTAGGTTTTTGAGGAATCTCCACACTGGTTTCCACAGTGGTTGTACTGGTTTACGTTCTCACCAACAACGTAGGAGGGTTCTTTTCCCCTGAAGCCTCACCAGTGTTTATTGAGTTCTTGATGACAGCATTCTTTCTAAAGTGAGATGAGATGTTGATGCTGTTTTAATTTGCAGTTCTCTAATGGTCAGATATGTTGAACATTTTTCCATATATTTATTGGTCATTTGTATTTCTTCTGAGAAGTGTATTCATTTCAGTTGCCTGTTTTGCCGGGCGTGGTGGTACACACCTGTAATCCCAGCATTCAGGAGGCTGAGGCAGGAGGATCACTGTGAGTTTGAGACCAGCCTGGGCTACAAGTGAGCTCAAGGCAGCCTGAACTGCATAGTGAGACCCTGTCTCAAAAAGACAAAAAATTAAAACAAAAAACAAATCAGTTGCCCGTTTTCTGATTGGGTCTTTTATTTGTGAGGAGTCTGAGTTCTTTGTGTATTCTAGGCATTAGTCCTCTGTCTGAGGGGCAGCTGGCAAAATTTTTGTCCCATTCTATAGGCTGTCTCTTCACTATTGGTTGATTCCTTTGCTGTGCAGAAGCTTTTTAACTTGGTACGATCCCATTTGTTGATTTTTGTGTTATTTCTTGTGTAATTGGAATTCTGTTCAGAAAGTCCTTGCCTAGGCATATGTCTTCAGGAGTTTTACCAATTTTATCTTACAGCAGATTGTTTCCATCTTAATGCCTAGGTCTTTGATCTCTCTCTCTCTCTCTCTCTCTCTCTCTCTCTCTCTCTCTCCATATATATATAATTTTTTTAAATTTTAGTGCATGCTGAAAGATATGGGTCTAGGGTCTAGATTCAATTTTTTTTTTGTCTTTTTGAGACAGGGTCTTGATATGCAGCTCAGGCTGGCCTTGAGCTCACTTTGTAGACCAGGCTAGTCTTGAACTTGCAACGATCCTCCTGCCTCAGCCTCCTGAGTGCTGGGATTACAGGCGTGCACCACCATGCCCGGCTAGCTTCAGTCTTTAGCATGTGGATAACCAGTTTTCCCAGCAGCATTTGTTAAAGAGGCTATCTTTTTTCCAATGTATGTTTTTGGCCTCTTTGTTAAAGATCAGATAGTTGAATGTGCCTGAGGTTGTTTCTGCACTTTTCATTCTGTTCCACTGATCCATACATCTGTTTTTGTGCAAGTACTGTGTGTGTGTGTTTTGACATATAGTTTCTCTACATATACCAGGTTTGCTTTGAACTCACTATGTAGCCCAGGCTAGCCTTCAATTTGTAGTGCTCCTCCTGCCTCAGTTTCCTGAATGCTGGGATCACAGGTATGTACCATCATGAAATATCATGCTGTTTGTATTAATGTAGCTTTGTAATATAGCTTGAAATCTGAAATTGTGATGGCTCCTGTTTTGCCTTTTTTTACCCAGGACTGCTTTTGCTATTCTAGGTCACCTCTGGTTCCATATAAATATTAGGATTTTTCTTTCTAGTTCTGTGAAGTATGCTATTGGTATTCTGATTACAATTGCTTTAAATCTATAAATTAGTTTTGGTAATGTGGGCATTTTGACAGTATTAGTGTCTATCCAGGAACAAGGGCTCTCTTTTCATTTTCTGATGTCCACTTTGATCTCCTTTTTTCAGAGTACTATTTTTTGGGGGGACAGGGTCTCACTCTGTAGCCCAGGCTGGCCTTGAGCTCATGGCAATCCTTCTGCCTCAGCCTCCCAAGTGCTGGGATTATAGGTGTGCACCACCAAGCCTGGCTTCAGAGTACTATTTTTTCTTATGTCAAGGTCTTCACTTTCTTAATTAAGTTAATACCTAAGTATTTGATTTTTTTTTTTTTTTTTTTTTTTTTTTTTTTTTTTTTTTTTTTTTTTTGGTTTTTCTCCAGTACCAGGAGCTGAACTCACGACATTGTGCTTGCCAGGCAGGCGCTTTGCCGCTGAGCTAAATCCCCAGCCTCAAATTTATTTTGACTCACAGTTTCTTTCTTTTTGTTTTCTGGTACCAGGAATCAAACTCATGACCTCGCGCTTGCCAGGCAGGTGCTGTGCCGCTGAGCTAAATCCCCAGCCCCTGAGCTAAATCCCCAGCCCTGATTTTTTGAAGCTATTGTCAATGGTATTGGTATTTTTTCTCTCTCTCTTTCTTTCTTTTGGTTTTTTGAGACAGAGTCTCACTTTGTAGTGCAAGGTAGGCTTGAACTCATGGAGATCCTCCTGTCTCAGCCTCCTGAGGATTGCAATTACTGGTATGCACCACCACTTCCGGGTTGGTATTGTTTTCTTGACTTCTTTCTCATTGTATGCATTGTTGGTATAAAGAATGCTATTGATTTTTGGTGTTGATTTTGTATCTTGCTACATTGCTGAATTTGGTTATTAATGCCAGGAGTTTCTTGATGTTTTCTTTGTCTTTTTTCTTTTTTTTTTCTTGAGACAGGGTCTCGCTATGCAGTTCAGGCTGGCCTTGAGCTCACTTTGTAGCCCAAGCTGGTCTTGAACTCACAACGATCCTCCTGCCTCAGCCTCCCGAGTGCTTGGATTACAGGCGTATGCCACCATGCCTGTCTCTTGGTGTTTTCTTAGTGGTTGTCATAGATATGATCATGCACATACATAATTTCTCACAGCCTTCTGGTGTTCAGGTGAGTTCAGATTGAATAAATTCCAATGATCTATCTTCAACTTCTATGTTCTGTCATTTCTATGCTGTTACTGTCTATCCAATGAGTTTTTGAATTTTATTTTTTCTATGATTTCCATTTAATTCTTTTTAATAACATCTATTTCTTTGTCAAGATTTTCAATTTTCATTTATTTTGAATAAAATTTGTAATTTTTTGTTTTTGTTTTTTTGGTTTTTCTCTGGTACTGGGAACCGAACTCACGACCTTGCGCTTGCCAGGCAGGCGCTTTTGCCCCTGAGCTAAATCCCCAGCCCCTGTAATTGTTTTTTAAAGAAGCTTTAAAACCCTCATTATTCCAATATTTCATTCATCTTTGTTTTAAGATAGGGTTTTGATATGTAATTCAGATTGGCCTTGAACTCACTATGTAGCCCAGGCTGGCCTCGAACTCCCAGTAACCCTCCTGACTCAGCCTCCCCAGTACTGGGATTACAAGTGCGTGCCACCATCCCCAGATTGATCAGTGGTTTTCAATTAGCACCCTGGGCATTTTGGTTGTGTTAGGAGACTTTTGATCCCATTTAAATCTTTTATTTTAAACTGGGCATGGTGGCCCACGCCTGTAATCCCAGCACTTGGGAGGCTGAGGTAGGAGGATCTTTGCGAGTTCAAGACCAGCCTGGGCCACGAAGTGAGTTCAAGACCATCCTGAACTGCATAGTGAGACCCTGTCTCAGAAAGACAAAACAAAATCTTCTCTTTCAGCAGGCAGTCGCCCTGTTTAGGAACAGCTTGTGGGCTCTCTGCTACTTTTATAGGCTGTACTTTTGTAGGAACAGCTTAGTTTTTGGAGTCCTTGCAATGTAACACTTTAGTCTGCTTCACTCTTCTGTTGTTCCTGGGGCTCCTGCTCAATCTTTGCTGGTTCTGTGTGCAGGAATAGGTTTTTCCTTCTCTGAGCTGCCTGTCTTTTTGCTGGGTGATGTGCTAAGGCTGCTGTACTGGGGTCTTCTGTGCTTCGGAGTGGAGGGCAGGGCGACACAGGACTTTGCTGCTGCTACTGTTGCAGGCAAGTTTGCTGTTGGATGGGGCTCGGTTCTGGAATGGGACAACCCAGGACTTTGCTGCAAGTAGAGCAGACCCCCTTTGGAGCCTGGCTGTGGAGCGCGGTTTCAGCATTCCCTCTAGAGTGGAGGCGGACGTAGGTATTCTCTCTAGGTTTATGCTGGACTTTTCTACCCAATCTTTTGGTCATGGTCAGTGCCCCTTCCTCCTGCCGTGTGTGTGTGTGAGTTACTGCTGGTTATGTGTTGCCTGTCTCCTTGTCACCCAATGAGATAAAAAGAAAATTGAGGAAACTCACTGCCCTGTTTTTCCTCAAGTCCTGAACTTCCTAGACAGTTGACTTTTTTCTTTCCTGCTTTCACAGTCCTTTTTTACCACTGACTATTGAGTATAGCTGCATTTGAAACAGAAGTGCAGGAAAAATTGAGTCTACATCATTTTATCTTGGAACCAGGAGCCCAGCATAGTTTAAAACTGCATTTCTTTTAGTGTAAGTGAAGTTGAGCATCTTTTGTTAAGTTTGAAAAACTATTTCAGGGCTGGGGATATATCTTAGTGGTACAAGGTTTGCTTTAGCATGGTTCCATCCCCAGCACTACTACTACGACTAGTAGTAGTAGTAATACTTTTCCGTATTTCATTTTCTGTGAGTTGTTTGTCGATATTATTTACCTATTTTTATACTGGGTTTGTGGTCTTTCACTTATTGACTGGTAAATACTGTACTGTTTTCATAATTACTATGAGTTGCAGAATACTTCCCAATGTATTTGGAAGTACATTACCTCTAGACTTTGCTTATGGTATTTTGTGTGTGTGATAATACAGTTTTTTTTCTGGGTGTGATGGTGCACGCCTGTAATCCCAGCACTCCAGAGGCTGAGGCAGGAGGATCGCTGTGAGTTTGAGGCCAGCCTGGGCTACAGAGTAAGTTCAAGGTCAGCATGAACTGCATAGCAAAATCCTGCCTCAAAAAGACAAAAAACCATTTTTTTTCATAGTTTCTGGGTTTTGCGTCATTCTTGGAAAAGCCTTTTTTTAAGATTTACATTTTTGCCGAGCATGGTGGTGTATACCTGTAATTCCAGTGCTCTGGAAAGCTACGGCAGAAGGATTGTGAGTTTGAGCTCAGCCTGGACAATTTAGTGACCAAACAAGACCCTGTCTCAAGATAAAAAATAAAGTCTTGGGATGTAGCTCAGTATGAAAGCCCTGGGTTCATTGCCCAGTACCACAAAAGATTTTTAAAAATTAAAAAATTTTAATTTCCTCATTTTTTTGTTCCAGTATTTTTATGGTTTCATTTTTTTTAATTTTAAAATCTTTGGTCTACCTGGTATTCATTTTGCTGTAAAGTGTGAGGTAGTGTGTCCAGTTGTTCCAAAGTATCTATTGAATAGTTCATCATTTCCTCACTGCTCTAAAATGCCATTTTTGGCCTGGTGTGGTGGTGCACACCTGTAATCTCAGCAGTTGGAAGGCTGAGGCAGGAGGATCACTGGGAGTTCTAGGCCAACCTGGGCTACATAGAGAGTTCAAGGCCAGCCTGAACTCATAGTGAGACACTGTCTCAATTAGGTAATTAATTAGTTAATTGTTTCTTTTAAAAATAATTTGAAATTGTGGCAAAAAGCACACAGCATACAATTTACCATTTTAACCATTTTTACTATGTAGTATAAGTATATTCACATTATTGTACAATAGATTTCTACATTTTCATTTTGTACAACTGAAACTTAATAATAATTGAACAATTCTAGTTTGGAATGTAACTTTTTATCATAAAATCGATTTCGTACCTTCATTATTCTTGCCTGGACCACTGTAACAGCTTTATAGTATCACCGTAATTCCAAGTGTCACCCACCCTGTTGCCTGATTAATCTCCTTCATGCAAGCTCTGACCACAGCACTCCTTTGTTTAAAACCTGATTCGGAGGCTCTCCCTGACACCAGGATTGGGCTTAAGGACACCACAGTGAAGTTCAAGCTCCCTACCCCATTACACTCTTTCGTAGCACTCTCGACATGTTTTTCTATCCCGTCTCATGATTTGTAGTTTTAATTATCTGCATGATTGTTTGACTGTCATCTGTCTCCTTGCTAAACTAGAGGCCTCACGAAAGCAAGAACAGTTGCTCACCACATATTCCTAATGCCTTGTTTATGCCTGGCACATAGTAGGTGCTCAGGCCATGTTTGTGAAATGATAGGTTCTCCCTCGACTAAGGAATAAAGTAGAAGTGACCACAGGATCTGATGCCAACTCTTCTCTCTCAGTTCTCTGCCTTCAAGAAGTCAGGCTGCTGGTTTTTTGACTCTTCCCTGAGAAAGCCATGCGCTTTCGGATGCTCTGTTCTGGTTTATACCAAGCCCTGATTTTATCTCTATTTCTGCTCTAATTGTTCCCTCTGCCTGCAGGTCACCTCCCCTCCGCCCCTCACCAGCATTACTGCCTTGTAGAAATTTAATTAATCCTTCAGGGCTATGACTGTCTTACTACTGAACTGTTCCTTCAGGACAGGGACAGGGTCTCTGATTTGTCCCCAAGCAGCAGCACAGCCTCTGGGCTCTAGGGGGCGCTCTTGGTTACACATCTCCGTCTGTTCCAGGCTGCAAGCTTCTCATCTGTCTGTTGACCTCCTGGTCCTCAGGGTCTATGATGGGCAACACTTGGACTTGGCTTCAAGCACTTTTTAGTAACCAAATGAATGACTGTTTAGGGTTGTGCTATTAGAGGCCTGAACATGGAGTGACTGACAGGGAGGGATGGAGCCTTGCTTGCTTTTCCCGCCCTGTGCAGTGTGCAGTTACCTTACTCCCTCTCCTTACCCAGCAGGAGGATGCACCCTCCCACCCTCTCCCTCCAAATCCTCTGGAGAGAAGGCTACTCAGCTGGCCTCCCTCAGCCTCCCAAGTGTCTGGCTGCTGGCGCTGGAAGATAGGGTTGCTCTCCTCATTTAGAAGCACCTTCTCTAGGTGTGATGGTCAGTTGTAGGTAAGTTAAAGGACGCCCAGATAGCTGATAAATCATTATTTCTGGGTGTGTCAGGAAGGGTGTTTCTAGAAGACTGTCATTTGACTTCGTAGACTGAGTAAAGAAGGGTCTGGCTATGTAGTTCAGACTGACCTTGAGCTATGTAGCCCAGGCTGACCTCAACCTCCCGGCAACCCTCCTGCCTCAGCTTCCCAAGAGCTAGGATTACAGACATGTGCCAACATGCCTGGCTGGTTCTCCCCTATTTGGGTGGGCATCATTCAATCTATTGAGGGCTCGAATAGTCAAAAAGAAAGAGGAAGGCTGAATTTGGTTTTGTCTGAGCTGGGCCACCCACCTTCTCCTGCCCTTGGACTTTGGAACTCCTGAATCTCAGGTTTTCAGACTCAGGTTGGAATTTGTACTGTTGCTACCCTCTGCCCTCAAGCCTTTGGGTTTGGGCTGTATTACACCACAGGAGGTCCTGGGTCTCTAGCTTGCAGGTGGCAGATTGTAGAACTCCTTGGCCTCCATCATCTTATGAGCCAATTTCTATTGTGTTTGTCTCTCTGTCTCTATCTATCTATCTATCTATCTATCTATCTATCTATCAATCATCATCATCATCTATCCATCTATCTATGAATCAATCATCTGTCTATCATCGATCATCTATCTATATGATCTCCTACTAGCTCCATTTCTCTGGAGAACCCTATTAGGAGTTCACTAGGACACCAGAGATTCCCAGGCTATTCCCTGCCACCTCCAACCTCCCTATCGTACCTGTCACCTCCGTGATTCCCAGACCGCCCCTTCCTTTTGTGTGACCCCCTTACTCTAAGTGTTGCTGCCATCCTGGAGGCTCCAAAGCTCACAGAGATCAGGGTTAACAAGCTGGGGACCAAGCGCTGTATCTAGCCTGTTGATCTGTTTTGTTTGATCAGAATCATGTTTTTTTTTTTTTTTTTTTTTGGTCTTTTTGAGACAGGATCTTGTTATGCAGTTCAGGCTGGCCTTGAGCTCACTTTGTAGTCCAGGCTGGCCTTGAACTCGAAACAATCCTCCTCCCTCAGCCTCCCAAGTGCTGGGATTACAGGAGTGCACCACCACGCCCGGCTCAGAATCATGGTTTTTATTCTTTTTTTTGTTTTTGTTTTTTTGAGACCGGATCTCACTATGCATCGGCTGGCTTTGAACTCACTATGTAGCCCAGGCTGGCCTCAAACTCTCAAGTGATCCTCCTACCTCAGCCTCCTGAATGCTGGGATTACAGGCATGTGCTGCCACTCCTGGCTCCAGAACTATGTTTTATGGAGGCCCCAGCAGAGGAGGGGCCCTGGGACCCTTCAGTCTTCAGGGTCTTTTCACATCCTGCTATTCTGCTTAAGACCTCACTCCTTGTGCTCGCTTTGGCAGCACATATACTAAAATATTAAGACCTCACTCCTGTGTTGGGTCACTAGCTATGCTGATTTTGAGACTCACCACCTGACCAAAGCCTCCCTCCTTTGCCTTCACTTCCTGCTTGCTATAGTTCTCCTCCACCTTCTCCTCTTCTTGTTTTGCAGTACTGGTGATTGAACCTAGGGCTACATCTCTGGCCCTTCTTTTTTATTTTTTGAGACAGGGTCCTGATAAATTGCTAAATTGCCTAGGTGGGGCTCGAACTTGCCACCCTCCTGCCTCAGCCTTCCAGGGTACTGGGATTATGGGCATAGGCCACTGCACCAGCTTTGTTGTTCTGTTCTTGTCCTTGCAGAGTCTGAGCCCTGGAGCTTGCGCTGTGCCCCCTGCTTTCTCCCAGACTGCTCTTCTTTACTCTCTGTTTTCTTACCCCTGCCTCATCAGCTCCTTCAAAAGCTCATCTTTCTCTGCTCCTAGTTTTAGATAAATTCTTTGTTTTGTTTTTCTGTTTGTTTGTTTTTTTTTTCGGTAGCGAGAATCGAACTCACGACCTTGCGCTTGCCAGGCAGGTGCTGTGCCGCTGAGCTAAATCCCCAGCCCCTAGTTTTAGATAAATTCTAAGATCCCCTTCCAGGGGGATCATCCTAAAAATCAAAGTTGGTTAATTATTTACTTTCCACAAGCCACGCAACTGTGACACTAAGGATGAAGGCCTGGTTGCTACTCCCTGTGCAAGCTTTCTCAACCTCGTCTCCTTGCCTAACTGCCCCCTCTGCCTCAGCTCAATGAGGCTTCTTGCTGAACTGGGTTTTAGCCACCCCGCAACTGCACCTGGGTAACAGCTGTTTCCCTTGCTTATTCTCTCCGTGGCTGACTCAAATCTTATTTTAAAATCCAGTCCTTTCTATGGGTAGATATATCTTCATGTCAAGGCTCAGAGCAAGGCCAGCAAGGATGTACCACAAACAGATAAACAGTTGTTATCTCTGTAGAGGACCCAAGGCAATCGGGATTGAGGGAGAGAGTTCGTCAAAGGGTATTTTAGCCTTATCTGTAAAATTTCTACTTTATTTTGTTTGTGATATTGAGGATCAAACTCAGGGCCTTGCGCATGCTAGACAAACACTCTACCACTGAGATACACCACCTCGCCCCTCTAGTTTTTACAAGGAGATCATATCATGTATTTATTACCTGTGAGATATAAAAGCAAATGTTCAATACCAGAGAGCCTTCCCTAGACTTCCCAGGCAGATGGAGCTGTTTCCTTTTCTGGTATCAAATAAAACTGTGTTCTGTGATCTAGAAGATATTGGTTTACTGTGACTTGTTTGTGCCTATCTTTCTCCTTCTGAGAGAGGAAACGCCCTCAAAGGTATGAACTTAATTCATGCTCCTCCTGAAGATTGTGGTCCGAAGCAGGTGTTCAGGGGGTGCCAGATTCAATAAAGTGCCTTCACTAGTGGCCCCTTCCAAAGTGCTCCAATGGGGCGGGCCTGAGGCTGGCCCTGAGAGGCTGGTTCAGAGCTGTTCTCAGTGTTCAAATAATGTCTGAGTCTGAAATGTGGGTGGCGGTCTCTAGACCATTGGGCTTTGCTTACATGGGGGCAGGGCTGCTTTGGGCCCCACAAGGTCAGGATCCAGTGGGGTGCCACTGTTTTTTCCTTGGCACACTTTGGAAGCCACTATTGCCTCAGCAGCTGCTTGAAGGCAAGGGATATAGCCTCAAACTTGTCAAAACCAGTCCTGATCCATATTTCTAAAACAGAGAGACCAGGAATATAGCTCAGTGGCACAACTGCCTGCCTGGCAAGCACAAGGTCCTGAGTTCTATTCTCGATACCAAAAAAAAAAAAAAAAAAAACCCAAAAACAAAACAAAAAAAACCCCAAATAAACATATCTTGCCAGGCATGGTGGTGCACGCCTATAATTCCAGCACTCGGGAGGCTGAGGCAGGAGGATCATTGCGAGTTTGAGACCAGCCTGGGCTACGAAGTGAGCTCAAGGCCAGCCTGAACTGCATAGCAAGACCCTATCTCAGAAAAAGACAAA